>NC_139660.1:22545397-22557897 GCF_951799395.1 Argentina silus | reverse complement strand
TCTACTAAACTATAATACTCCATAGAGAAAATTAGACAAGTAATTGGACTTGGCTGATGTCCTTTTGAAAGTAACAGACCTTCTGTGTGCAGTTATTGTACGATGAAATGATGCTATTTAAATTAAAATAATGTTGTGTTGTGTTGTGTTCATAAAACCCCCCCCACTAAAAAACAAAACAAACACTGGCTCTTCAGATTTGTTTTCAACCTTCACCAAAAAGAGACTCCAGTCAGTCAATACTAGGAGTCAACTAACACCAGTTGTCTTCAGATCACAACAGTTGTACATCCTAAAGGAAAAAGAAAACAGTTTTAAGAGAAAGCTTGTCAGATTTGAATGAAAAAAAACAACCCTGAAGTCTCTAGCTGCTTGCGTTTGGCTTCAGGACCTGAGGCGTTCTCTCAGTTCGCCCGCAAACCGATGTGCTTCAGAGCGGTTGTTAGGTGTTCTTTTATTGCTACAGTGGTATATTACTGTATGTATGCCGTTAGGGTTGTGATATGCTGTCATGTTGTTGCTGTTGTTGTTGTTGTTGTTGTTGTTGCTGACTCTATGTGCCTAAAGTTTTTGAATTGAATTGAATATCAGTGAATTGAGCTTACGTTTTTTTTTTTTTTTCTTTACACGACCAGGTACAGCAGTGAACTGAGGCTGGTGCGGCTGAAAATGTCAGAGAGCGGAATCTACACCTTTTACGCCTCTAACGGGGACGCCACGGTCAACCAGTCATTTTCTGTCTTTGTGATCAGTAAGTCGAGACCAAGGTTTCTCAAAAAGGTTCTTGGTGTCCTGAAACCTGACAGATCATTTCCAAACAGCAGATTTTCAACGTACTCTAGATTTCCATAGAAATGGTCCTATTCCTCTTCAGTATGTGGCATTTGAAAATAGATTCGCAAAGACCCCAGCCTTTTGCCCTCCCTAACCCTTACCCCTAACGCCAACTCCAACCATGCATTTGAGACCATTCCTCATTCCATTCCACGCTTTACAATGAGCTTTACAAAACCGTCCTTCGATTTCTACCTCCACCAGCCTCCCCTGCATTCATGCTCGGACTGGTTCTAACATTGGCGTCTGCCTGCCAGGTAAACCAGCAATCGTGTCTCACGAGGGCCCGGTGGACGGACAGGTGCGCTGTGTTGCCGAGGGATTCCCCGCCCCCCAGATCACCTGGTACTACTGTGAAGAACCCTACTTGAGGTGAGTTCACAGGGATATTACAGTACAGGGAACGTACATTAGGAACGTTCCAGAATCCAGAACAGTCGGCGACAAATCTCACAACAACTGCATTTATCAAAAAAAGCGTTTGATATATCAGCAAACTGCATCATATGATATAGCAATCTGACTTCCAGTTGTCCAGGGTTAGGGTTAGGGTTATATAATGTAGTTCTAGGTAGCACCTTTTTTGAGTGTAGTGAAAAACAAATTCATTCATGTAAGCAATACAGGTAGACTGAGGGATGATGCTACTGGAGTTTTGGATTGTGGGATTTGAAAGGGATGACTTGTGATAGGCGGACAGGAGTGAGATGGCTCTCGTCCGACCACTAGGGATTGGCTGGACGTGATTTGTGATAAGTGGACTGACTTGTTAAATCCTGGGGATTGGACAGTACAGTACATGGATTGGACAGCATGTTCTCCCAGTAAGTTATTTCTAAGTCACAAAGATAATCATAAACATGGAGGTGGAGCAAACCCGGTTTCCATGGCAACACCAATCCCAGGTTGAGCAGGCGATGAGTCAGAGGTGATCATCTTATCATTATCCAATCAATCTTGATTATGATCAAATCTGCTTAAGAGGCTTGCCAGCTGAAACTAACACCCCTGCAGGTATTATTGACAGTGCACAACATGTCCATCTGATTTGTTTACATTTACATAACACCACATGACGTTTACGCTGATGACACGCCTTTGCGAGCAAAACATATTCACATTTAGCAACTTCATTTGCACGTACCACCATTCAAACACACCTCCAGACATAAACAAACAGATGTACATGTTCTTAGTAACCCTTTAATTTACAGACCTTGGTCTCCAGGTATTTACTAAGAAACTATGTGTTGACACATAGCCAAGGTATACTTTATATACATACCTCAAGAACTTTGTCACAATTGGTCGCTACCTACAACTAAATAGACATTGAGACATTGGGTTTGTAATTATGTAATGATATACATGTAATGATGGACTTAGGGAAGGAAATAGCTGTGTAAAATAAAGGGTTACTATGTACTCATAAGTACATGACTTTGCAGGGCCTATATACTGGGAACAGGGGGGAAACAACTGCTGTGTGTGGATGGAGTTGTGAAATGTAGAGCCTTGGGCACTCCGGACTCAGGCTAGTCATTGTAGTCTTCTTTTAACAACAGAGACAGGAATCCCTCCTGGAATCCCCCGGCCGTCTTTCATTTTCAGGTGGAACAAACAGTAAGGGCTGTGTTTAGTTTGGTCCTGGCAGGACTGACAGTGTTGGGGAACGCCTTAGTCTGGCACCCTAAGACTGGCACCCTTAGACTGCCACCTTTTAGTCTGGCACCCTAAGACTGGCACCCTAAGACTGTCACCCTAAGACTGGCACCCTAAGCCTGGGGCAGCCTAAGACTGTCACCCTAACCCTGTCACCCTAAGCCTGGCACCCTAAGCCTGGGGCACCCTAAGACTGTTACCCTAAGACTGTCACCGTAAGACTGTCATCCTAAGACTGGGGCACCCTAAGATTGTCACCCTAAGCCTGGGGCACCCTAAGCCTGTCACCCTAAGCCTGTCACCCTAAGCCTGTCACCCTAAGACTGTCACCTTAAGCCTGGCACAGTCAGGAATTCAGAGGCCACGCCCCCACATGGGAAAGTACTGCATTTCACTGCCTGAGAGAGCCAATATCCCACCTACAAAATAAGACAACGAAAACAATCTAAAAGATCTCTCCATTTGAACCAATTCAACATCATGTTGGATTACCACATTTAAGGAGACGTAGAAACCTAAAAAAGTTCTATTCAGTTTCTAAGCGTATTGGTGGTACAAAACGCCACATCACTTCAAAACATTTTTTTAAAGCGAGAAATCCTTTATCACAACAGGTGTTTTTTCTCTTTATCTATCCAAGACCACCGGTTCAGCGCGTCGGTGTCATGCACCGTGGTCATAAATACAATATTGTGAAATTAAATCTGCCTCAGGTTCTCTGGTACCAACTGGTGTTTTGAGTGTCACACTTGGTTGGAGCATGGCATGGGGGAGGAGGAGGAGGAGGAGGAGGAGGAGGGGATGGTTGGCCATAAATGTCCCGCATCACATTCTCAAATTCCTCCCTCCCTCAAAAGTCAATGCTCTAACGTTTGCTGCGGGTATATCGTGTGGAACAGACTCACAACAGATGTCTTTAGAGATGTAAAATCACAACATGAATACCTGTTTGTTCTGAGTCTTACCTGGTTGGGAAATGTTTTTGAACGTGTTTGTGTGTGTGTGTGTAAACAATACTGTTTATCTCTCTCTTATCTTAACATATCTTATGTTACGGTATCACATACAGTCATGAGAAAAAGTTAGGACACCCCCCAAAATATTAAGTTATTCTCTTAAAAATATGGACATATCAATATGTTATCTTCTTTCTAACAATGTCTATAGATAAAGGGGATGTAATTGAACAAAAAACTATGAAAATGTAACTTTGTAATCATTTATTTAACGAAAAATTAACAATAATGCCAATTCCTACTGAGGAAAAAGTTAGGACACCCTATGCCCTAATAGCTAGTATTGCCCCCCTTGGCTGAAATAACCTCAATTAGACGTTTCTTATAACTGTCTACAGGTCTCTGACATCAATTGGGAGAAAGTTTTTCCCACTCCTCCTTGCAGAATTCTTTCAGCTGTGTGATGTTCGAGGGGTGTCTTGCATGCACAGCCAGTTTCAAATCAATCCACAGCATCTCAATAAGATTAAGATCCGGGCTTTGACTTGACCATTCCAGAACTCTCAATTTATTTTTCTTGAGTCATTCCTTGGTAGATTTACTGGAATGTTTTGGGTCATTGTCATGTTGCATGGTCCACATCTGCTTCAGCTTCAACTTTCGAACAGATGGTCTCACATTTTCCTCAAGCACCCTCTGATACAATACAAAATTCATAGTGGATTCTATGATGGTGAGCTGACCAGGCCCTGCTGCAGAAAAGCAGCCCCAAACCATGACATTTCCACCCCCATGCTTCACAGTTGGTATGAGGTTCTTGTTCTCAAATGCTGTCTTGGTTTTGCGCCAAACATGTCTACTCTTACTGTGCCCAAATAGTTCAACTTTGGATTCATCTGTCCAAAGCACATTGTTCCAGAAGTTCTGGTCTTTCTCTAGGTGTTCTCTGGCAAACTTTAGTCTTGCCCTGATGTTATTTTTTGACAGCAGGGGTTTCCTCCTTGCACACCTCCCATGTAATGCAAACTTGTTCAGTCTCTTTCTTATGGTGGATGCATGTACTTTGACATCAATTGTGGCAAGAGATACCTGTAGGTCTCGTGATGACATTCTGGGATTGTTGGAGACTTCTTTAAGCATCTTTCGGTCAGCTCTTAGGCTGAACTTGCTTGGGCGGCCTGACCTGGCCATGTTGGTGGTGGTTTTAAATGTTCTCCACTTGTAAATTATTTTCCGGACAGTGGAATGGCCAATTTCGAATAGTTTGGAGATCTTTTTATATCCCTTCCCAGACTCATATGCATCTACAATTTTTCTTCTGAAGGCCTCAGAGAGCTCTTTTGATCTCGCCATGGTGATGCAACTCACTTCAACAATCAAGAGCAAACCAAACTAAATATCTGAGGTTTAAATAGGACAGGCTCCTCCAAAATCCTCTGTAACGATGTTCTAATCATTTGCACCTGATGTGGTGCTCTTTATTATAATTTTAGGCATTTTAAGTGGAACTAAATGTAGGGGTGTCCTAACGTTTTCCTCACAAGAAGATTGCATTTCTATTAATTACATTTTACCAATAATTTTTTTAATAATTTGTTTCAGTTGTATTTGTTTAGTTATATTACCTCAATTTTTCAATATTGTTCAAATGAATATCAAATGTCCATATGTTTGAATATGTTGAAGAAGACAAAGGTTTTCATAGGGTGTCCTAATTTTTTCTCATGACTGTATATCTTCTGGTGCGTGAACAGTTGGCAGACAGAGAGATTGCAGATTGTTTGTGTGTGTGTGTCTCGTTAAAACGGTAGTCGTCTAAACAGAGTTTTGTCACTTCCATCCTTTTCAGGTGTTCCCACCAGCTGAATGCCACCCAGGAGGAGCAGGACGTCATCACGGTGACAGTGTTCAGTCCCCTGTTTGGGAAGACGGAGGTGGAGAGCCGGCTTAACATCAGCAGAGGAAGGTTCCCCACTCTGGAGTGTGTGGCCACGGTGGAGGGAGAACAGGCCTACACGCTGTTCTCTATCAGCGGTGAGTTACACATACGCACATGTACACACACGTACGCACGCATGCACACTGGTACTAAACACACACGAACACTGGTACTAAACACACGCACACACACACGCACACACACGCACACACACACACACACACACACACACACACACACACACACACACACACACACACACACACACACACTGGCACTAAACACACACACACACACACACACAAACTGCTAATACATTTGTCAGTTGGTAGTGGGGATTGGGATGGGGGGGTGGGGGGGGGGGGGATGGGGGGGGTCCTGGTGTCAGCTGGTATCTCAGGTTTGTTTTGAAGATGTCGCATGTGCACATGTTTGGTGTTAATCCTCTGTATATCTCCAGCTGGGGATTACAACGAAGAGCAGTGTCAACAGTGAATATTAGCCACATTGATACTTACATTGACCTAAACTTAGTGCTGATAACCTTGGATAACCTGTGTTAAGGCAACTCAAGACCGTGGGTTTCCCAAAAGCCGAATTAGAACCTTTATCACTATTGACAATCCAGGCCCACTCCTACCCGAGACCAACCAGAGTTCTTGCTTCAAACAAAAGTCGTTCGTTCACACCGAAGAAGAAAATTGACCTGCGAATTGGGTTCAAGTTCATGTTTACCAAGAAATGGATTTTGGATTTTCAAATCGAGGCGTTACAAGATTCAACACCTGATAAACGGTTCAAATCTGTTATATAAACAGGAGGGAAGTGAGATATCGCAAAACGGGTGTGGTTTTCATAAACATCTTTCATAAACACACGCTCTCCGCCAGTGTACCTCCACCACAAATCCCCCCTAATCTTCATAGTCTGTTTAGCTAATATACGATGTGTTTGAGCCGGGGGGGGGGGGGGGGGGGGGGGGGGGGGGGTGGTGGGCTGGTGTAGTCGTGGCTTAGCGGTAACGCGTGTACACATAAACAGTACGAAAAATATACCAACGCCCGGAGGTCGTGCAGTTCGCTTGGCCTCTTCTGTAACCCTAACCCCTAACCCCTAACCCTGTCTTCCCTCTCATCTGTCTCCCTGTCTTGTCTTCCTACTGTCTCACTCAATAAAAGAAAAATACCCAAGGAGTGGAACTGAGTGGGACTGCCCCGCCTCAAAACAGTTGAGTTGTTGAGGCCCTGGAATGAAGAAAAGTGCTGAGACGAGACACACATGAGGGTGGGGGTGGGGGGGTGGTGGTGGGGGGGTGGGGGGGGGGGGGGATTGGTGTAGTGTAAAAGGCGGGGGTGGTAGTGGTGGTGGGCACAGCAGGCATGTGGGTGGGCATTATGGGAGAGGAGTGTGTGTGTGTGTGTGTGTGTGTGTGTGTGTGGCTGCAGACACACACACACACACACAGACACACACATACACACACTTGCATGTACGCGCGCGCGCGTGTGTGTGTGTGTTTGTCTGCAGCCAGCCAAGCAGGGCAGGCCTGTGGGAGCATGTGCCCGGGGATTTTAGCTACAGAGATCCATTCGGTGGAACTTCATACGCTGAAGGTGTTTGTCATGCCATGAATGTAAAAATGTAAACGTAAATGAAGGATGAGGCACCGTCACAGACGCGCTCGCCGGGAAGTCTGGAGCGTAGCGGGGTAAGAGGCCTGGACCGCTGGGAGTTATGGTGGCGGGGGGGGGGGGGGGGGGGCGCTGAGGGATGCCGGGAGGCCTGGGAGTTGCGGTGCTGAGAGATCCTTGGAAACACCGCTGAGATTGGAGGGAAAGAATAGAAGAAGGCTTTAGAAGCCACTGACAGGTTTACTGCGGATTAGTTCCTGCAGACTCTGCATTCTCAGATTTTAAATGGAGAGAAAGCCTCTTATGGCTAAAGAGCTTACTGCACCTCACTGTACAGGGGAGCGAGCACAACAATAACCCCTGCAGGGCCAACAACACAAAGGGAACATGATGCTAATTATAAACAACAACAACAACAACAACAACAATTGGCGCGTCGCCACAATGTGAATGGAGCGTCTGTGTGATGTGACAAAGGAATAGAGCCGGAAGACATAACCAACAAAGAATAACAACTCCAATACAGACGGTGATTAAATAATAGGATTATTTCAAGTGATTTCTGAAAGATACCCTTACAGCACGATAAGCCAAAGAAATAGTTAGATATTAGACACTTGGGGATATAAATGGCTACCCATCGAGTGTGACCCATCACACTCTCGCCACAGACCATGTATTCTACTTAGACCTGCCTACTGCTGTTCTCATGTTATTGACTGATATCTATCTATGTTTGTGTGTGTGTGTGTGTGTGTGTGTGTGTGTGTGTGTGTGTTGTCTCCCTACAGAGAGAACAGTGCCCCATGAGCTCTTCAGCCCACTGCTCATAGGGTTTGTGTCTGCAGCGGCCCTCCTCTGCCTCATCCTCATTGTGCTCTTCATCAAGTACATGCAGGTAAACCCGGCTCGCCATTACGCTGTTCACCACACACCCGCTCTGCAAGTTTCATAGACCTGTAAAACAGACTTGACACATGGAAACGTGGCGACAACCTAGGAAAAACATAAGCTAGCTCACCTTGTCAGAGAACCCTGCTGTTACTCTCAGGCAGAGCCATAACACAGGCCTTGATTCTCTCTTGCAACTTGATAGCGATTTTGAAACACATTCCTCAACCTTAACCCTTAGCCTAACCTCAACCCAAATCCTTACCCTAACCTTAACCGATCCCCAACTTTAACGGTCATTTCAAACTGGTAGTGTTAGCAACTTCTTGGATTAACGAAAATGGCCCATCACGAATAGTCTATGAACTTGGAGCGAGGTGGGACTAAGAAGAGGTGGGACAGCCAACCAGAGGCCAGAATGTTATCATGTTGTCGTCTTAATGCTTGACCTATGTCTTCCTCTGACCTATGACCTCAGGTGTCAACAAACTCTACTGTGTCAATGCCTGTTTATTCCTGATCTGTCCGTCTACTGCCTCACACAGAAACCCAAGTATCAGATCCAATGGAAGGTCATTGAAGGCATCCATGGAAACAACTACGTATACATTGACCCTACTCAGCTTCCGTACGACAACCAGTGGGAATTCCCCAGGGACAAGCTTCGTTTCGGTGAGTGTGTTTTTGTTTTCATCACATAATAATAATGATAATAATAATAGTAAAAATAATAATAATAATATATAATAATAGCACCATTCATCAACGCCTGATGGCAATGTCCCATTGTCTTATTAAGTCTTATTGTTAATCCGTCATCACCGATTCAGAATTGTACAATGAATACATTCTGCTTTTGTTATGATCCTAGCCAATTATGGATGTCTATCGAACTGTTGCAGCAGCTGTTGAAAGAAGTGTTTTGTTTTTGGTTTCAGAGAGCTAAAGGGGTGTGTTCACGTGATGACATCGCCCAGTATACCCTGAGGGCCTACCCTAGTGATTGACATAGACTCTGTTTGCTCTTGATGTTGTCACAGTTCCTAAGAGGAGTGTTTAATAGCTGTGATGAGAGTGGCGACACAATGTGTTTGTTTAAGCTTTAGTCAAGACTCTATAGAAGTTTGCCTCTTTCTCTCTCTCTCTCTCTCTCTTATAAAGCAATCCCACTCCTTCTGAATAAACACAAGGGTGTTGTTTTTTTATCCAACCACTCTAAACAGGATCTAGCGTGTCCTGGTTGTGCCTGCAAACCAGGTGCTATCCCAGAATCCCTGAACACAGGCCAAGATGTTGTCGGGAAAGTAGGATGGGGAATAACTATTGGTTCTGTTCTGTCTGTCTGTCTGTCTGTCTGTCTGTCTGTCTGTCTGTCTGTCTGTCTGTCTGTCTGTCTGTCTGTCTGTCTGTTTCTGTCTGTTTCTGTCTGTCTGTCTGTCTGTCTGTCTGTATGCAGGGAAGACTCTGGGTTCTGGGGCTTTCGGAAAGGTGGTGGAGGCTACTGCTTACGGAATGTCCAAAGCCGATACAGTCATGACGGTCGCAGTCAAAATGCTCAAACGTAAGGGTGCAGCTATTTAACTATATCTATTTGAATAGAGGTTGAAAGATTGTGTGAGTGTGTGTGTGTGTGTGTGTGTGTGTGTGTGTGTGTGCATGGCAAGGTGAGGTGAGGCCAGCTTTTCCAGGCGTTGTTATTATCCACACTTTGACTGTGTTCTCATGGCGTTCCCACAGCAAGTGCCCATGCCACCGAGAAAGAGGCCCTGATGTCTGAACTGAAAGTTCTCAGCTACCTGGGAAACCACATGAACATTGTCAACCTTCTGGGAGCCTGTACTATTGGAGGTGAGAGAGACTGGGTCGGAAGGGTTGTTGTTTAATGCCTCCGCTTTCGAGGGAAAGGGACTGTCTGGGATGTTTGGGGAAAAATAAGATGGAGATGGTCCGGAGAGGGTGGAGGGATTTGTGGGGAACAGCATGAAGACAGTCATCCATTGGATATGCTGATCCGTTGGATATGTTTGATTTGCATCGTCAAGTTGGTCACAACGTTTTTGCTTCCTTGTTGAATATCACCAGACATGCGGCTAGCTACTTGTCGTCTGTTGATTGTTTGACTATCCAAATCAAGTGTTACCAAATGTTCCTCCCCCTGTCTTTGCCAATACTTTCTTGGTGGCGTGATACTTCTTCTTCACCGTTCTGTTTGTCTCTGTGTGTGTCCGAAGTGTTTTATTTGACTTTGGTGTGTTTGTCACACACTCATGTGACATGATGTCCTTTGCCCACAGGCCCCACCCTGGTGATTACTGAGTACTGCTGCTTCGGTGACCTCCTGAACTTTCTGCGGAGGAAGAGAGAGTCGTTCTTTTGCTCCAAGCTAGGGGAGGACTTCTACTACAAGAATGTCCTGCTGCAGAGGGAGACTGCTGCCGGCACGGCTGGGTCAGTGTGTGCGTGTGTGTGGGTGTGGGTGTGGGTGTGTGTGTGTGTGTATGTGTGTGTGTGTGTGTGTGTGTGCCTGCGTGCATGCATGTGTGCGTCTTTGTGTGTGTGTGTGTGTGTGTGTGTGTTCCTGCATGCATGCGTGCGTCTGTGTGTGTGTGTGTGTGTGTGTGTGTGTGTGTGTGTGTGTGTGTGGGCGTGCCTGTGTGTGTATATTGGTGCGTACGTGTGTTTTAGAGGGGAGGGTGCGAGGCCGTATGTATATATATTCCTCACGGTACAGAATGTACAGAATGTCGCTTTTAAATGTCATCATCCAATCCCGAAAATCCAGAATAGTCTCCCATTGAACAACAACGCTGTTCTGTTCTGTTCTGTGGTGCTCGTAGTGCCAGCAGCAGCGTGCCTCTCTGTGGGCTGTTCTGAGACCAGACTGCTCTCTTTCTTCCTCTCCTCACAGAGACAGCAGCAGGAACGGCTACATGACCATGAGGCCTTCTGTCGCTGGCGCCCTGCCACCTGCTGGCGTCCCCTCCTCCTCCTCCTCCGCCTCAGAGAAGAGGCGCTCGCTACGCACAGGCAAGACGACACACTCTCTCCGTCTGCTCACGCCGTTCATTCACGGGTTTTTACACTTACTACGCCCGCTTACTTACGCTGTACTCCAGTAGCCTAGAGGGTCACTCGGACCTGAGCTTGAACGAGATAGGCCTGCTACTTGGACATATATATATATATATTTCTGCCGTCTCTCTCTCTCTCTCTCTCTCTCTCTCTCTCTCTCTCTCCTTCTTCTGTTTCTCTCTCTCTCTCTCTCACTCTCTCTCTCTCTCTCTCTCTCTCTCTCTCTCTCCTTCTTCTGTTCTCTCTCTCTCTCTCTCTCTCTCTCTCTCTCTCTCTCTCTTTCTTTCTCTCTCTCTCTCTCTCTCTCTCTCTCTCTCTCTCTCTTCTTAGCTCCTGTTTCCTCTCCTACCATGTGTTTCCCAAATTGTGCAATAAAGACTCGCTTCAAAAACCCTCCAACTCAAACGGTCTGTCCCTCAGGTGGCTCGTGTAGCGACACAGACATAGTGAGCGAGATGCTCCATGAGGATGCCCTGTCCCTGGACACAGAGGATCTCCTCAGCTTCTCCTACCAAGTGGCCAAAGGCATGGACTTCCTGGCCTCCAAGAATGTAAGCCTTCATATCCCCCCTCTAATATCCTGTGTGGCTCAGTGGGTAGTGTATGGCAACAGCAACGCTTAGGGCTGTGGGTTTGATTCCAGTTGAGACCAGATATTTAAAACGAGTCTTCACTAACTGGACTCTAACCCTAACCCTGCTTTAATTAAAAGCACTGTTTAATGACATGTATATCGTGCCTTCAGTCAATGTTCACCCCCCGGGCTTTTCCCACACGTTTGTTGTGCTGCAACCTGACTTTACAACAGATTTAATTTAGATGTTTTGACACACAAAATACCCCGTAAAGTTCAGTGGAAAATACACAAATTACTGAAAAATGAAAAGCTGAAATGTCACATCACTATTGACTATTCAACCCCCTTTGCTGTGACAAAGCCTAAAATGAGCTGAAATGCAAACATTTCTTCAACGAGTGACACAATAAGTTGAATTGAGTCCCTCTGAGTGCAAGGATAGTTGTAGGTGTGAATTTGGAATGAACATCTTTGTTTTTCCAGGGTCCCTGATTTGAATAGGAATAACTTCCACACTGTGTAGATCAAGTTGTCATGGCAAACTGAGTGAACACAGAGGCAAAAACACTGCTCAGGAACGCTACCCTGAGGCTGAAAGGAACAAAACAAGCTGCAGATGGGTCCTCCCAGTCAATCAGTAACAGGTTTTCTGTACACCAATTCTGTAAAACCTATACACATCAATTACCACGTTGACATTATCAGGTATTTTGTGCAAATCAGTGTCAAAACGAAATGAAATATACTTTTAAAGTCAGGTTGTGACACAAATTGTCGGAAAAAGTCTGGCGGGGGAATACTGATTGAAGACACGATAAGCACCTATCCCCCCAGAGTCCCTATTACAATGGTTAGCAGACCAGACCTCATTTTACTGTTAAATGAAACCCTTTACTGTCAAATGAAACCCTTCGAGGGTGTATTCTCTATCCAGACGG
>NC_139660.1:22537897-22540397 GCF_951799395.1 Argentina silus | reverse complement strand
GGGTACGTCGATGGGAAGCTGTTCAGGATAGTAGCCAGCGGACATTTTCTGCACATACTGTACAGTAGCTCGTCGATAGAATAGACTAGACTAGACTAGAACCCTTTCTCTGTTCTGAGATAAAGCCAATGGGAAGCTTGATGCTCATTCAAAATGCCAATGGGGAGCTTGCAGTGAGTGCTAAGTAACCAATGGGAAGCTTGCTGTACTGCTCTGATCCGAGAGGAACCCAATGTAAAGCGTGTTGCTCAAATGAATAGCCAACTGGAAGTTGAAGTAGTTTTTAAAAGCTCATCGTTCAGGCGTCCAGATAAAACTGGGACATGTGTTAGGTCCCGGTAGTGCTGTGGTCAGGCCTCACTGCTCCCGCTCTAGTAGCTGATTTCCCAGCAGTCCCTCTGCTCTTTGTAACCAGCTGCTTCCTCCTTCGGAAGTCGGACTTCCTCCGTCTCTCAGCCAGAGATCTCTGTCATTCCAGACTCCCATCACTATGACTTCCCTCTTCCCACACTGGGATATTGTTGTGAAGAGCACCTGGAGAATGCTCTAGATGAACGTGTGTGTGTGTGTGTGTGTGTGTGTGTGTGTGTGTGTGTGTGTGTGTGTGTGTGTGTGTGTGTGTGTGCGTGTGCGTGTGCGTGTGCGTGTGTGTGTGTGTGCATGCGTGTGTGTTATTTGTGTGCTATTTGTAGGTAAGAGGTGCCACAATATAAAACCCATTAGAATTTGCAGTATGATACCAAAACCCCTGTCTTATATCCCCAAAGATCTGTTTATCTGTAAATATGTATATGTGGATACAATATGTAAACTAATGTTAATGCTGTCTTGGTGTTTTATTTTATTTTCTAATCATATGGTACAGTGATGCACAACTCTGATATGCTGTCATTTCAAATATGAGATAGAGTTAACAGAAATATCCATCCTTCCACATCACACATATAGGACACTATACCTCTTTGTCGGTATACTCGGCCTATTTTCCCGTCACCGTGGTAACTACTTTGAAGAGTATCTGCGATATGTTGTCTTAGCTTTGGCATTTCCGTAGAATTCATCATTTCAAGTGGCATTTTCCCTACTACTTGGCACTTAACACTGCATGCTGTTTTCTCCAAACAAGCCAAACACATTTGTTCCTTTTCAACGCTCGTTGTTCAGCTTCACCTCACAAATCACATTGGTTGTCGAACGCCAGACTGGCTGTCTGCAGTCAAGACCTCATAATACACAATTACATAGTTTTAATCACAGTAGTTAGCAAAGTAAGTAGATATAGTAAATGCATAAGTATTTGAGTAATTCATTACTGTTAAAGCAGCACTAGCAACATATTGTATACGATCCCTTACAAGGTGACTCTGGAACTGTTAATATGATACATGCTTGTTCTAGAACATTGTTAATGTTCCCCTTAAAAAGAGAGTTTTGTGCATTTTGTTGTATATTTATTTCTAAGTTGTTTGTTGTGCAAAGCCACTTTGTGTGGCAAATTCCTTGTGTGAATGTAAATAAAGTAATGGATTTAAAATATAGTAAAACAAGTTTCTTTTGTTAAGATTTGTGTTCATTTTGCTGCCTTTTTCCCACATCAGACTTATATCTTTAGATCAGATATTTATGCTGTGTATAGTATATCCGGAAACAGAATAATGCTGAGGTCATGAAAATTGCAACGTTTAATTATATATCCTGTCAAATATAGGCCATAGGCCTATCAGTATAATATGTATGTGCTTCAACCTGTTCTGCTGAATCTGCACATTCTGGAACCATTTGATCTTGATTGACATACCACATATTAAATTGTTTATCATACTGTAGATTTGAGGCATATTGTTGGCCATCTGTGTCACCGACATGAGCAGAAGATGCCTCGAGCCTTGTCGCAGAAGATCTCGGCTCACCCGCTCTGATCAGTCCTTCTGTAGCATGACTGAACCGTGACTTGCCTTGACGCTAAGCTAACGCTAACGTACAGTAGGCTAATGGCCCGTGTCGGATTTTTTTTTTGCAATCATCGTTTCCTGCTCCAGAATGTTCAGGGACTTTGACGTTGGCTCATGTCCAGGGAGGAACATCTGGCGCTGGAGGAACGCCATGAGGACAGTGGCTTCTTAGCAGCAGGGACCGTGGTGGAAGGCTCTTGTGCGTGTGTATCTTTGCGGGGGCTGAGTCCATTGTTCTAGCAAAGATGTATCTGATAAGACAGGCAGGAAATCCCACCATTGAAGCAGAGTGGTTGAATGAATACGCTTGTGACTCAATCTCTGAGCGGTCATTTTAAAAGTAACGGGGGGGAAGCATCTTTTCAGTGATAATATCTCTTCACCTGCTTTAGACATCACTGAGAGTCTAGAGTATGGACCAGGGGAGGCTGGTGGAGGTAGAAATCGGAGGACGGGCTCATTGTGATGCATGGAATGGAATGAAGAATGGTATCAAACACATATGCCTCCACCCCTATGGACTCACCCTGGAACAGTGTGTACTACTA
>NC_139660.1:22404891-22537697 GCF_951799395.1 Argentina silus | reverse complement strand
AGAGAGAGAGTATGTGTGCGTGTGTGTGCGTGTGTGCATGTGTGTGTGTGTGTGTGCTACTCTGCTTCTGTGACAGCTCCAGTTCTGGATTATGATGGCTGCAGTTGCTCAACCCCCCTGTAGTGCATTTTACTGTGGTTGTGTTTGATGAATGTGTCACTTTCCTGTGGCAGTTGTGGTGAATCTGGCAGTTTGACCTGACATATACACTCACCGAACACTTTATTAGGAACACCTGTACACCTTCGCATGGTGGAGGTGGTTCTAATGGGGTGGGGAATGTTTTCTTGGCACACTTTGGGCCCGTTAATAACAATCAATCATCGCTTGAACACCGATTTGAGTATTGTTGCTGACCATGTGCATCCCTTCATGGCCACAATTGACCCATCTTCTAATGGCTACTTCCAGCATGATAATGCACCATGTCACAAAGCAAAAGTTGTCTCAAACTGGTTTCATGAACATAACAATGAGTTCAGTGTTCTTCAGTGGCCTTCCCAGTCACTGGATCTGAATCCAATAGAACACCTTCGGGATGTGTTAGAACGGGAGATTGACAGCTTGAAAGTGCACCTGAAAAAAAAAGTGATGCAATCATGTCATCATGGACCAGAATCTCAAAGGAATGTTTCCAACATCTTGTGGAATCAATGCCATGAAAAATTGAGGCTAGCTTAAGGCTCTGCCAACTGAGCAACAGAGGACCACAATGTAGGTCTGGTCCGGTGGTTATCAAGCCTCTCAGAGTATGAAACAGCTCACAAGTGTTAAGAAAATTCAGAAAGTGAACCACATTCAGTCCTATTTTTACCCATACAGTCCTACTTTTATACATACCCTGTATGAATAAAAGCAAGTTATCAAAAGTCTTTAGACTAAAAGGTTCTCATAACTCTGCAAGTATTCAGGAGTCCTCAAGAGGTGTCCTAATATGATATGAGTAATATATGCCATTTAGTTGACACTTTTATCCAAAGTGACTTACATTGCAGTGAGTGCATACATTTCAGTATATATGGTCCCAGCAGGAATCAAACCCACAACCTAAGCGTTGTTAGCGCCATGCTCTACCAACTGAGCCACAGAGGACCGGTAGTAGGCTATGAGTGTCCGATAGATGGCTCCATGCAGGGTGCATGCACATATTGGGATAGGAGAGATGTTGTCAAATGTTTCACTGAGTTTCTTCTAACCGTTGGATAGGGATGACATTATTTCTGTTACTTCCCCATCTACGGAAAGGTGTTTTGCGCTCTCTGGAAAAATTAAAATAATCCTGACAACAGCGAAAATGCAGCAGTGTAATTTGCATTTCCTTTTATGGCATTTAACAGACTCCTTTATCCAAAGCGACTTACAACAAATACATTTGTTTAAGTAAGTGAGTCATCTCACTCATCAGTCATCATAAGATAAAGTAATCAATGCTCAGACCAGGGGCCATTGGCAGTCACAATGCTAGAAGAAGGATTTTCTTTTTGTATAGGGGGGTAGTGGGGGTGAAGGGGGTCTTTAGGAGTTAAGATAATAATAGTGACAATGTTGGGTCCATCACATACAACCAATACCAGTGCAATATCTTCAACATGAATTTATTACAGCACCACACATCATCGATCATGAATTATTATGTTTGTTTTATGTCCTTTGCAACTACACATATGTTGAAAAATTGAGAAGGAATTCATTCATACGAGTTGGTCCTACTCATGGCTCAGTGCGTGAGTAAGGAGCTTGATAACCCACTACCACTGCCTGCTCTGAGCTGTGAGATGTTTAGTCATAACTGAGCTTATTCCTGAGTCTTTCTGACAGGCTTGATAACTACAGGGCTGGACTAGGCTTAGTCTGGAAACTGGACTAGGTTTAGTCAGGAGACTGGACTAGGCTTAGTCAGGAGACTGGACTTGGTTTAATCTGGAAACTGAACTAGGTTTAGTCAGGAGACTGGACTAGGCTCAGTCAGGAGACTGGACTAGATTTAGTCAGGAGACTGGACTAGGCTTAGTCTGGAATCTGGCCCCTAGTGTGGTGACATGTCCACATTGCCTCTCTGAGGGCAGGGTTGAGCTACTACCATGTTGCTTATACAGTGGCTTCGGAAAGTGTTCTTCTCTTTTTCCACATTTTGTTGTGTTATAGACTCAATTTAAAATGTATTACATTAATTTTGTTCGCTATCAATCCACACACAATACCACATATTGACAAAGTGAAAACACATTTTTAGAAATGTCTGCAAATGTATTCAAATTGAAATATGGAAATACCTAATTTTCATAAGTATTCAGACCCTTTGCTATAGCACTCAAATTAGCTCAAATGCAAAAAAAATATCATAAACAAATCACTCAATACATTGAATTAAGTCCATCTTAATGCAAGGATAATAGTTCATGTGATTTTGGAATTCATATATTTGTTTTTATATGGTCTCTGATTTCCATAGGAATCAATTACACACTGTGTGGATCAGGCTGTCATTACAAACTGAGCAAATGGAGAGGAACAAAACTGCTCAGGAATGTGACCCTGAGGCCTGGGGAAACGTACAAAAATCTACAAAGATGAATGGCGGAGAGGAAAAACCACAGTCGATGGGACAACATCATCCCAGTCACTCTACTAAATTGGTCTATAACCAAGTGGCCAAAAATAATCCCTTAATGGAAAATAATCTCTCATATCCATAATTGTGTTTGCAACAATGAATTCAAGTGATACAGCAAAGAAAATGGCTGGAAATGTGTTTATTTGGTTTTACTACAAAGCATTAAGTTTATCCAGCACATGGAATGCAGTTTCCGTACCATCCCGTGTGTGAAGAATAGTGGTAGGTGTAACGAATATAGTACGCGGGCAGAGAACTCAAATGCACAACTCAGAGACCAAAACTTAAAATCCAAAAGAATAGTCTTCACTTCCAGAAAAGGTTTGATACACGGGTAGGCAGTCAACAGGTAAAACAGATAATCCAGTAAGGGGTAGGCAAGGCAGGGTTCGGTACACAGATAATCAGTCAGAATAGTAGGCATACAATCTGATAGGGAGATGGCAACAGGGAACGTCAGAAAAACAAGCACAGATAAAAAAAAAAAACGGGAATACAAAAACACCAGGAATAATCGCTGGTAGGCTCGACACAAGGGACAAAGACAAACTGGCAACGAGACAGGGGAAACACACAAACTAAATACACAGGGAGTCATGATGAGGAACAGGTGAATCCAATCAGGGCGGGGTAGACGATCACACAGGTGGGAAACACACAAGGGCAGGTAGTGAAGTGTCTGGAACGAAAGACAAGGTAAGGCACAATAAATGAATGACATGAAACAAAGACAAACAAACTAATGAACAGGATGAGACGTTACAGTAGTTGCATCATGTTATGGTATATTTGTCATTGGCAGGGACTGGGGAGTTTATCAGGATGAAGAGAAAATTATGAAATTTGCTGAGTTGGCAGTGACATCCTAGTCTGCACTGTGTTTAATTGATTCCTATGCAAACCAGAGACTATAAAAACAAAATATATTTATTCAGAAATCACATTAACTATTATCCTTGTACTCAGATGGACTCAATTCAACTTGTTGAGTGACTTGATGAAGACATTTTTGCATTTGAGCTAATTTTAAGAATGTCACAGCAAAGAGTCTGCATACTTGAGTTATTTCTGTATTTCAATATTAATAAACTTGCAAATTTATCTAAAAACTTGTTTTCACTTTTTCATTATGGGGTATTGTGTGTGGATTGATGGCAAAACAAAGAAAAAAGAATCCATTTTAAATTGGGTTTAGAACACAACAAAATGTGGAAAAAGTGTAGGGGTCTGAATACTTTCCGAAGCCACTGTACTTGTGTCTATCAAGTCAAATCAAATCTAACCTTTCTCCTGTGTTCATCATCTTATTATAGTGTTTGCGGCCAAATTTGTCTGGTCTGTTTTAACTGCTCTTATATAAACACAAAAACCATAAATCATCACCACATTTTGTTTAACACCTTTTTAAGTTGTGAAACAATGTCTTCAGCTGGTGGTTAACATGAGTAACTGCAGTGAATATACAAAGAACAGACACTGAGAATGTATCTCCATTTCAATGTATTTTGTCCTATTGTGTGTGGTTTTTTTTTTACATTTCATTACCCATTCATTTCCTATGGCAGTCATTTTAGACCTGGAACCCCACAGGTGTGACAAAGTTGACTAAACCACTCAAAATTCAGTGAAAGTGGTGATCAGTCATTTTATATGTCCAAAATCCTAGTGTGAAGGTAAATATAAAGTCTTGAGGCAATCAGATGAAAAACACAATATTTATATTTAGGAAAAGTTGTAAATCGGTCAGATTTGACCCGAACACAAGAGGAAAGCTAATTCTAATAGTTTTGGGATGCCTGGTAGAGAGGCACTACATCCTGAGAAGTTGCCACATCCCATCCCTCAGTCAGTCCTCAAACATTTAGGCATACAATAACGTTTTTAAAAGTTCAGTTCCCAGAGCCAGGAATAACAGAAAGGAATGTGCTCTGTTTGCATCTGTCTGGTGTTTTGGTACATCCTTACTGTTTTACAGTATGTCATTAACCGCTTGTACTGTTCAGTCATTCTGATTAGAATCATAATGACAGCACTGTGTGGTTAGACTCACCTGTTAGGTTCTATCCTCCCCTCCCATGTACCTCATGCTCCCAACAACAGGTGAGTCGCTACAGTTAGTGTCCAGCTAGTGTCCCTATCTAGCCTGTTTCCCTTTCGTTATCAGCTCAATAACTTCAAAATGAATTCATTACAGTGCCACACATCATCTGAAGATTTCTATGATTTCCCCACCACTCAACTTATTCAATTTATCCGCAAACAATCTGCCTTCATGCATGGTGATGTAACGTAGCCTTAACCATAATGAAAAAAACATGATGGGGTGTACAGCCTACTATTTTATTCTGATACTCTGATATACCAGAATAAACCGTACACATTATTTACCCTCCAGTTGAACAAAAGGTGGTATTTAAAGGTGGTATGGATCATGCATAATTATGTTAATTTACTTGTGTTAGAATAACATTAACCCCTTGTACTGTATGATGCAAATCATAATGACAGCACTGGGTGTGTGGTTAGACTCCAGGTGCTATCCTCCCCTCCCCTCCCTTCCCCTCCCCCCCCCCATCCATACCCCATGCTCCCAACAACAGGTGAGGTGTTCCAGCTAGTTACCTATTCTTCGCCTGGGGCCTCTTCTCTATTCCACAGAACAAGTGACAGACCACTGGCTCACTGACTGACTGACTAACTGACTGATTGACTCATTGACTCACTCACTCACTCACTCACTCACACATTCACACACAAATACACACACATACATACACACACACACACACACACACACACACACACACACACACACACACAGTACTCTGAGCCAATTATTGTACTCAGTATTATTGACTGTACATGCTATCCATCGCTAATCTGATTCAGTATATCTTCTCAATGTGTTGGGTTGTTTTTCATTTCTGAGTTTTAGCAGTTTAACGGTGTGTAGGGACTAGGGGTAGGTGTGGCATATGGGCAAGTTTGTGGGTCACCGCCACTTGCCCACATTCGCCCAGCTGCTCAGGAAACTTGCCCCCCTGTGTGGGGACAAGGAGCGAGCCGCCCCAGGTTCACAGAGGGGTGACACCGCGGCCTGCCAGCCAGAAGCTCCGAGATACAGAGACCACAGCGGGGAGACCGAGGAGAGAGGGGAGTGGGGGGGACATGCGGGGGGCGCCCAGGGACGAGGTGATGATTTATCTAAGGTACACTGCACTTCCTGATGCGGTAAGAGCGGTAAACCCTCTCGCCCCCCCCCCCCCCCCCCGCCAATGCTTACACAAGATGGTCAGAGCACATATTAATATCCGTTTCCACACTTTTGGCTATATTTTGTTGATAGCAAAGCATATCTAATATTGATAATAATATTGACCCCAATGTAATTAGCACTATGTGCAAAGAATTGTTTGTGTCTGAGTCTGTGCTTATTTAGTGCAAGAAAGGTCAAATAGAATTAATCAAATGAGGCTTTAATAATACTGTATACTTTTACATATATTACAAGGCAACTACTTCATAGAAAGATGTTACATTCCAATAGAGAGAGTAGAGAGAGATAGCTCACAGCCATTTGTTTTCCGGGGGATGGTAAACTTAAGAAGATTGGGGCACAATTGAAATTGTCCCACTTCAAGGGTACACACAGTGCCAGCCTGGGATCAGTCACAGAACAGAATATCGTATGAAATAATCCCAAAAGTGCAAACCCTGCCCATCTGGCAATCCAAGCGGACTCAAGCAAACACTTCAAGTGTTCATTACATTTACATTTATGGCATTTAGCAGACGCTAAATAGCAAAGCGACTTACAACAATAAGACTTACAACAAATGTTTAAGTAAGTGAATCATCTATCCAACAGTCATAATAAGACAAAGTAATCAATGCTCACACCAGCATTATTAGCAGGAGAGAATTTACAGGGGGGGGTAGCGGGGATGAAGAGGTCTCTAGGGTTGGGGTTAGGGTTAGTATAGGGGGGGGGGGTAGTGAGGGTGAAGTGGTCTTTAGGAGGGACTGTTAAGATGTATTCCTTTCAACTCCAGGCATGCTTGCTGTTTCGTTGTATTACACATTCAGATTAGGTTAGATTACATTGTACTTTATTGTCTGCTTGTGCAGAAATCTAACACAGTGACACATTAACAACATGAATATATTAAAAACACAAGGCACCCAAACACATAAGCACAATCCACAAAGCACATTTGCATAACGTCCATTCTGTATGCACAGCCATCAAATATATCTAGTCCATCATTGTACCTGTCAGTATTGCACATTCCCAGTCACATTGCACGGTCCATTACAATGTTTCTCGATTGCTAAGACACTTTTAATGAAACTGGGGTCCACTTGATCTCCATCATAACCTAATGAGCACAACAGTATTCTTTTTTTTTTGCAAAATAGTGAGTCATTTTTCATCGCTTTCACACACAATGTGAATGCTAAGCACATTTTTGCAAAACAGGAAACACAACTCTCTACCAAAGACGTAAAAGTCAGTTGAGTAAGTCATGTCAAGCAAAATTCAAACATTTGGTCACAGTTGATACAAATGACTCCCTTGAATATGAACCTCTTCTGCACACGTGCAAAACATCTTTGCACAATTGTTCAATCAGCAGTCCTTATGCATGCGTAAAGGAGGTCACCTCTGAGTTGCTATTTGCAAGAATGAGTAACAGGAAGAGGTAAGAGGCAGAAGGCAAGGACAACAGAGAGGTAGAGGAAGAGAGGAAGAGAGGTTCAGATGTGTGGTGGTGGAGTAGCTCTCAGGG
This sequence comes from Argentina silus, assembly GCF_951799395.1. Classification (NCBI taxonomy): domain Eukaryota; kingdom Metazoa; phylum Chordata; class Actinopteri; order Argentiniformes; family Argentinidae; genus Argentina; species Argentina silus. Next base: position 22,530,293 of record NC_139660.1, on the reverse strand, counting down.
GAATACAAACAGCTAATATTTCAGATGAAAGTTGTGCTACAATTATTGACCATGTTGTCAAACATGGCCTTTCCATGAGAGAGGCTGGGCAGCAGGTCCACCCCAATCTCAATAGATCAACTGTAAAATGAAGCCTTTTGTTTCTGGATAGTCATGCTCTTAGTCATAGTCATGCTATTTTTTAGTACTTCTATTTTATTTTATGTTATTCTATTTTAAAACGTATTGTATTGTTGCACCACTCTGTGGCACTGTCACTTTTGCATTTCACTGTATACTTGTATGCACGTGACAAATAAAGAATCTTGAATCTTGAATCTTGAATCTCTTGAGTGACATTCTTTCTGCATTGGTCATCTTTGGTAAAAAATAATTTTAGGAAAAAAGAATACAGCTCATGATGTGATAATATGTTTACTTGCCTTTTATGGTACTATAATTATAGTATGTATCAACAAATGGCACAGACATATAAAAGAGGGTTAACCATGTTATTGGTATATTAATAGTTGGAGTTAGTATTTATTGGGCCATCATGTAACAATTGATTGAAATAACTTTCGCTAACAAGTTGTGTCATGTATTTAATGTTTTGAGAGTCTTAGTGCATTTTGCAAATCAAATTTGTCATTTTGGCCAACGTCTCTCAGTTTTGGCATATGTGTTCATTGTTTTGAATAAGTGAATTCTGATCGGACAAATGTGCTCGAGCAATCGAGAAAGACTGTTTTGTCCACTGATCAGTTAGTCCTTCCTAAAATCCACACCCCAAACCCACATTGCCCAGTCGGTTCCATGTACATAGTCTCCAATGAAGTCCATACTGTGTATCTATCCATACTGTGTGTGTGTGTGTGTGTGTGTGTGTGTGTGTGTGTGTGTGTGTGTGTGTGTGTGTGTGTGTGTGTGTGTGTGTCAGTCAGCTTGGTCGAGTGTGGGATGAAGAAGTTCTTTTATCTGTTGCGTCTCCCGGAGCTCATCAGCTGATAGGACGTGTGAGGGGTCCTCATCCTTTTATTGGGGTCCTCATCATCATAGTGTTCAGAGTTCAGATCCGTTAGCCTCACCTTTCATGATTCATGTGCCTCACTTTGTCTCTGGGCATTGGGTTACAGGAGTGATGCACCCTGGGAGAGATATCTGTTGTGTGTCAGTCAGTGACCCCTGGAAGCAGTGATGATAAGAAATGTCGTTAGGGGGACAGGATCAGATGTACTAATCTGACCTTTGACCTTTCACCCTAGGCTTAAGGTGGTACCTCATTTAACTCTATAATATCTAACCTCATATAAGCCCTCCCCCGGCCACCACGCGAACGTAATTGAGTGTTCTATACAGTCATCACATTGTATGTCAAATCGGATTAAAGGTTGATTTAAGTTTGATATGATGTTAATAGGGATTACAGCCTTTGATACTCAAAGGAAGCATTGTGTTGCATAGTATCACAGCTATTTACCACAGGTTGATTCATCTTCCCATCAAAGGCCTGGCACAGCACTCTTGTGCGGCCTTTGTTCCCTTATCTTACCTTCAGTTGAGTGACATATTTTCTTTGGTCCCCCCAGAGGAATTCAGACCCTTCCCCCCTCAAAAAAAAAAAATGTACCAGCCACTCAATCACAAAGTAAATATAATATAATATTCAAAAGTTTATAAATACCAGCTAAATAGAGTACACTGCAATGAAACAATCACTAGTAAGCTAGTCTTTTGAGAGTGGACTGTATTATTTGGCATTAATAGATACGCACCACACTAAACTTTATCCCTAGCTGGGACAGAGTCAAACTACATCAATATTTAGGTATGATATAACTGTCTCCACAGACCTATACATAGTGAAGTAGGGGCCCCAACAATAGCAATGTGAAATGGGCCCCCAATTCACTAAATCTCCCCTGCCGACTGTATACCTTGCATATTAGCCCATATTTAGTATTTAGTTTTTAGTATTTAATGCTGGTCTCCTGACTTATAATTGCACTGTCTTGCCTTACCTTTTTGCACCTCACCAAATAATACTTAAACTATCTTGTACCACAGGGTCAGTCCCTGCCCTGTCACCCTTATCATACAGCCTCAGCACATTAATGTGAATTTTTACTTAGTATTTAGTATTTAGTATATTTTTCTCAGTATCTTTATTCTTATCTGTCTATAGTATTCATATAGACTTCCTGTTTACAATCCTGCTTATGTTGTATGTTGTATGTTGTATGTTATGTGTGATGTCTCTATGTCTTTAAGCTACTTGGAACCTGAATTTCCCCTAGGGATAAATATAGTTTCTATCTATCTATCTATCTATCTATCTATCTATCTATCTATCTATCTATCTATCTATTAGTAATGACAAAAGTCCTCACAAAACCAACAAAAGCTAAACTATGTTTTTGTTGACTATTTATTTCATATTTACAAACTGCTTTTTTTTTTTTTACCCTCACTATATGTTCCAAAATACATCAAAGGAACAGAAGAGCTACTCTGTTGGCTAGGTTCTCTTTCAGTCGACACGGTTCACCGTCTCACGGTGGGATATGCACCCTTGCGTACCCAGTTCACTGAAACCCTATTCAGTCATCCCTGGAATCACGCCACTAGCGCTTTGCATTACTGACACATCCATCTTCTCCCTTTAACCTCTGACAAAGTAGAGAGTGAACTTCGTGGGGTGGGGAGGAGGAAGGATCCATGTTTTGCTGTGAAACAGAGTTCAGTTTAGATCAGATCTCATGTGACTAGAGTTACCATTAGAAACCCTAGTATTGCTTTCCTCCTCATGGAAGGGAATGCATGTTTGCTTTAGATACTGGTTTTAAATAACAATGACTCGACATAAACAGCTGGTCCTTTCTTAAATGTCTCGCAGTTGAAGTCTCATTTTAGCTCATGTTTGGGTGTTTCCTGCAGGTAGGCTTGGCCATGGAATATTCCACTGGGTGTGAGGAGATCACCTGTCCAGTCATCAAAGATTCAACTGAAGGCGTGAGTGGGGTCACAAAGGGACACGGTATTGGGTTCCATTTCTATCTCTTTGCTTTTCTTGGATGTGCTGTCCATAGCTTAATTGCGACCTTTACCGTAGAGCGAAAATGTCAGATCATTTCTGGATTACACAAGTGCCTATACATTTTCGGAGAACCCAACATCATGTCCACTAAGTCATGCAGTTGTTATTTTTGGAGACAGTGTAGCTACACACTCGAAAGGTGCACTGTATTATGTCTCAGACAGTTCTGCACTTAGTGTCACTAAGACGTATTTTTTACAGTGCAACAGATCCTGTGATGAGTGCACTGGCCTGTGGAACTCAAACAAGCTGTTCTTGATGGTCCCTTGACCCCCCCTCCACATATGGTATTAATGAGAGCAGACACACAGGGAGATGACCTGGCAGAGCATGCATGACTGATTAGACTGCCGTGAGTGCTTACGGTTACAGTCAAAACCTTGGGTCTGGCCACGATGAAGGGCCAGCTGGGACAGTAACACGTACAGGAGGGATACCTAAAGCCCAAGAGTAATGCAATTAGAGTTGTATTGGGTTCGGTCGGACGAGATACAGTACACATAGCCATAGTCTTAGTACACGTCCTGTTTCCACAGTTCTGACAGGGCTGGATAGCAGAAAGCACATCCAGAGTAGTCAGCAGGAGCAGGACAAAAAGAGAAAAGGAATGTCCGCTCCATTGCTTATATGATTGAATCAAGACGGTGACACAAACGAACAACGTTCCCTTTTGTGTCAAACGCGCTTTTCGGACGGTGTCACCGTCTTGATTGAATCACCGGGGCAGTGGGAGCGTGCATTCCTCCTTTCTCGGGGAGAGTGGCTTCACTTTAACCTGACGCAGGGTTAAGACGAGGCCATCATCATAAAAGCGTACCACACCTACAGTATCCAGTCCATTTTGAAATCTGTCAACTCAAAAAGGGAGCTGGTGGGGGGGGGGGCAGTTCCATGGGACCGAAACGGAATGGAACCTACAGGTATGTGTCATGTCTTAATACGATTATCATATACACTCATCTCTGTCCTCTTATGTAAGGCCGCTGTCAGGGAACTCACGCTAAATAAACCAGGCGTATCTGAGCTGTAATTAGCGATCCCACCCCTTGTCATGTTTTGGTAGACAAATCTTGATTTGTCAAGACAGCATCGTTCTCATGATTCTCTCATCAGAGAGAGATGACACTTTCTGCACTTACCGTGGTTCTTCAAAAAAGGACGTGGCCTTATCCGCCAATGCTGGGCCCCCGGGCAGCTTCTCTTGGCTTGACTTAGACAAAGGGGATAATTGTTACCCTGTCATAATGTGTCTGTGCAACTCTATGGACAGATTACAACATTCAGAGAGCAGACCAAAAAAAAAAAAAAAAAAAGCTGACTTTCCTGTAATAAATAAATGATAGGTCACAGACGTCAAATAACCTTCTATGTATAAAGCATCTGAAAAAATGTATCGGTTCACTCTCTGACCGTGTTTGATATAAAGGGTTGAGTAGCCACTGTAAACCACAGGCACCCATGACCAGTCAAAATGCCATGGATAAATGTGTCTGCTAAATGTCAAAAAGGTGATGTAATGTATTGAGTGACAGGGCAGTAAAAAGCTGACTTAACCCTGTGCTGCTCTTCCTCAACAGGCCAACACATGCTGCAGGACACACAGGCCCTAAGGCACAGTGTGTGTGTGTGTGTGTGTGTGTGTGTGTGTGTGTGTGTGTGTGTGTGTGTGTGTGTGTGTGTGTGTGTGTGTGTGTGTGTGTGTGTGCGTGCATGCATGCCTGCCTACCTACTTGCATGTGTGTGTGTGTGTGTGTGTGTGTGTGTGTGTGTGTGTGTGTGTGTGTGTGTGCGTGTGTGTATGTGCGTGTGTGCACTCTTTATAGCCTGTGTTAATCTCAGTGCCCTCTGTAACTGGATAACTACAAATCCATATTAGTCTTCTATCCGGTGGTATTAAACAGTACTCAAGCCTTTGGAGAGCTTGTTTTAGGGTTGCTTTGTGTCCCTGTGTGGCTTGCGCGGATTCATCCGTTAACAGTGTAGTCCTCTACCTCTGTAAACTCTAAAGCTTGTCGATCATCGCTCGCAATATCAACATTCTCCGGTTAGAAAAGCTATTGGGTTTCAAGAACATTTATTTTATTTTAGTGTCTGAGCTTCAAAGACAACTCCCTTCCCCAACATATTTCCTCCTTGTTGCGCAGACATAAATCATGTTGCTCTTCCCCTTACTCCTTCTCAGACGTACCCCAAGGACATTGTACCTTTTTTCATTACAACTACATTCTGTTGTTTATTACTACAGCGGGGGGGGGGGGGGGGGGGGGGGTGGTGGTGGTGGTGGTGGTGGTGGTGGGGGTGGGGGGTGGGGGGCAACTAATTTAGGACCTGTCTGAACTCAGACCCTGGCATCAGTAAACCACATTGACAGCAAAAGCCTTGGCTTTAATAATATGTTTGGGTTACAGAAGTTAACTGCTTCAGAGGAGAGGAAATAACGCTAACTAGGTGTGTTCGCAGTTCGCTGTCAATATGTCTAATGTCACTGGTCCTATACCGATCACCCATGGTTTTGTTTCGAATAAGTCGAACAGGGATCCCCGACTCTGACTTCTCCCCATTGAAGTGGAGATTTCAAATGGCTTGGGTTAGGGTCAAGTAAGGATAAGTGTTAACTATAGGGTTAAGGGTTAGGGTTAAAGTTCATGGTTAAGGGTTACGGTTAAGGGTAATAATATATAGTTATGTTAAGTTATGCTTTGGGGATTCTCGTAAACTTCAGCATTTCCAAATGATCTAGCCTACCTATATTTTTTTAGATTGTTAGAAGAGTCTTCATGTAGTGTTTGTGTTTTTTTGTGTGTTTTCATTTCAGAAGGTTTGGAAATCCTGCCTAAAGGGATATTGGTTCTACAATACCTTTATTTAGGACTGTTAAAAGGTCATTGGTCATATTAGCCAATAAAGACATTGTTAACCTTTTAGTACTTTGCAATGATGGAATACCTATGGGGGTACAAGGGGGACTTTCTGATGCACTACTTACCTCAAGGAATTCAGCATAGTTGACTTTTTGGAATTAGTGATGCTTGAGCCAGTGAACCTAAAAGAACGAGTGAGTGTAATTCAAATAAAGCCCTTTTAAGTACTTTAAGAGGCTGTAAAACAAAGGGTTACATAAATGTCCGCTCTGCTTATTGGAACTAAACTAAACCTTTTGTGTACCTGCCTTTTACAAGGACCATGTGTTCATCTGCTACACAAAAACATCAAACTCATACAGTCCATGGCTGTAAACACCATTATTGAGATTCCTCAATGAGGTTTTCATTTCATGCTGCTCTGTTGCTCTGCCCTTTTCCTCCAGACAGTCATTCCCAAACGACAGTCTGAAACATACACAGGTCTGTGATCTCACGTTCTGATAAAACGGACGAGGACGTCTTCATAATTGTTTGAAACAAAGGAATCTGTATAATGGACACATTTAAATCATGAAGAACACGTGAATCATCCTTTGTAAGAAGACCCCCTTCACCCCCACCGCACCGCACCAAACCCCCCCCACCCCCACCCCACCCCACCCCACAACCACCAACACCTCTCTTCCTCATATACTGTAGACACACACACACACACACATATCATCATTTCCACCTCTCTCATTGTAATATCTACCAAACATCCTGTTTGTCCATCCAGTATCTTAAGAGGATATATTGTCTTCCTTCCCTTACAATCCACACACACACACGTACTGTACACATGCACACACACGCACACGTGCACACACACACACACACACACACACACACACACACACACACACACACACACACACACACACACACACACACACAAGCACACATGCACACACGCAAACGCACACACAAACACCTGCACTTCTCACAAATGATGCCAAGGCAAATCCATTTTGCCAACTCTTCTTTCTCCCTGATCGCACTTCACACACCTGTCTGATTAGCACGTCAAACACTGAGCAAAAAGCTTTGAGTATCTTTTGATCAGGTAAAATCTTGGCACGACAAGTTGTACCAAGTGTCACTGTAATCTCATTTCATACCTCAGGAAACAGGACCCTGACAGGGCCAGGCGGTCCTAATGTCTGTGTGGATAATTGTGTTGACATTTACTGTCCTGTAAGGCAAGCTAGCCAGCTTAGTGTGTTTCCTCATGACTGCTTACTGTATCTACACATTAGTGGTATTACTAATGTACACATTAGTGGAGGCTGGTGGAGGTATACGTTGAGGACGGGCTCACTGTGATGCATGGAATGGAATAAGGAATGGTATCAAACACACGTGCCTCCACCAGCCTCCCCTGGTATACATGTGGAGGTTTTTGAGAGGTTTGGTGGGGCTGGTGGTACATGGTAGTGTTCTCTGGGACTATGTACTATGTACTATATACTATGGGCTTGGATTTGATCAAGTTTGACATGGGATCTATGGGCCTAGTAGTAGTTTGAAGTCCTAGAGGAGGTACAGTAGCTACTTTTGTTTTGTTAGCATCTGAATGAGTCATTGATACCAGTGTCAGGATGGATTGGGATTTTTTTTTAAAGAGGGCCCCTGTCCCTGCTGTGTTTTTCCTGCGGTGTGTTTTCCCGGAGGCAGACACACACACACACACACACACACACACACACACACACACACACACACACACACACACACACACACACACACACACATACCTGAGTGTGACGTGTCTGGTGAGAGTGCTGATAAGCTAAGAAGATCTTTTTCCTGTACAGCTGTGCACACACACACACACACACACACACACACACACACACACACACACACACACACACACACATACACACGTGTAAACAAAACACACTAAATCATAGCCTGTACTGCCTTTCTCCGTCTTCCCTTGATTTTTTTATTGTCAGTTGTTTTTCCGGAAGGAAGGGACCGACTGTGTTGCGACGACGAGAGAGAAAAAAAACATCCTGAGGTCATCCAAACATATACATCCCCCCCCCCCCCATCCCCTCCCTCCCCCCCCATCCCCTCCCTCCGTTTTCAATCTCAAACAGTGATGTGACATCATTATACATTTGTGAATGGAGAGTCTTGACCATTCCGTCTTATCTGGCCTTGCAGATTTCAGCCCCCCCCGTGAGACTCAAGGGACACAACAGCAGTGAGACAACACATCCTGCCTGGCTCAACACATAATGCTTAATTGTGCAGTACAATATTGTTTTAAATATACAGTATAATTGCTTTGGCATCATTGAATGCATTCTCTGATAGCAGCTGCTGATAGCCATGTTTGACCTCAATGCTGCCTGCTGGCTGGACACTCTGGCCAGACACTGAGAGCCTCATTCATTGTTTGTGTTTGTATTCACACTGTATTGCTGAATCCTCGAAATCTGCCCTTGTTCACACCCCTTCACAGATCTGATAGGCTTAGTGATGCCACAGCTCCACCACATTAGCTTACCCAGTCCTATCAGATCTGAGAAGGCCAGTGGGACAAGGGAACAACTTTCTGGAATGAAACACAGCCCATGTCTAAGAGCATGCAGGTGTCACAGATAGGGTTCCAACCCAGGTCTCCGGTGTGGAAGACCCAAGCGTCTACCATTAGACCAGGAAATCCTTACGATCCCAGGGCCACATTTGAGTGTACATGTCTCAGGCAGAGGTTACCTCATCATGAGAGTGTGATTCCAAATCACCACCAGTACACGGGTTACATTCATTGTGCCGTGTGAACTGTTTGCTTAACATAATGGCTTCTAAGAGCCTCGAGTCGGTTTTAACCCTGAATCACTGCCAGCTCATTATCAGGATGAACAATAAGCGAAACGTCTCAGGTGAGCGGTTTCCTAACATCCATCTTCTGTGATATATTTTTCAAGCAGCTCCTTTCAATAAAGTGAATTGGAGAGACACACATATCAAGTTATGGCTTCATGTTTTTGTAATCACATTTCTTCCAAATTATGTGAAATCTATCTCGTTTTCATATTTCCATATATTTCCCTGAAAGACCCTCTGATGTAATAAAGATTGTGTTTTTCTTGATATCCCAGTCAGTTTTGTTTTTCATTGGATACGATTTATATTCCAGTGGTAATATTTGTGAATTAATGTTCCATCACAAGAATGAAATCTAATATCGGTTGGACCAAATGTGTCCTCTTTATCTGACTCCATTTATTAAACCAAACTCCTTTCATTGCAGCTAACATAAATAAATAAATACAAATGACAATGGCGCCAGCTTCCCTACTCTCTTTCTAGGGTGAGTGTAGTCCATCTTGATAATATTTCCTTGTAGTCCAACTTCCTCTGTTGTGTGGCCTTGAATGTTTGGAACCAAATAACAAAACTGTTAGTCTGTACTGGTCTTGTGATTAACGGGTGTCGTAATAAAGTAGTTCCTGTCGGTCTATACTCTCCTGTTTCACGAAATAAAACTCTTCATTTAAATGAAAACGGGGAGTTTATAGTTTATCCATCCGGTGAATTGAACCAGCACCACGGATTCTATCGTAGAATAGAGAGGGTTTGAGGAGTTTTTTGTTGTTGTTTTTTTAAACGGAGGCAGGGATTTCAACCAAGGAAGTGAACGCACACTGCTCACCTGCGAAATGAAGCTATCAAAAACATGTTCAGCTAACTCCATGTTTTAATTTTCATCATGCGTGCCAGTTGGGTTGTAAACAGAGGGCAGGGCGGAACGGGAGGGGCATCTCGAGGAGCTCCGCAAAAACTTCCGGGGGGTGGAGACTTGCTGACAACTTCCCGTCCCCAGTGTTTACTTACCTCCCGAATCTCAATCGAGAGATGAGTTTCTGGGTTTGGAGATTGGTCAGTCTATGGCATGGTACACGTGCCAATGTACATCTCCATTGTCCAAGAGAAAACCTATGCTGAAATGGTATCATTTGTTCAACAAATGTATTGTCTGAGTTATGTTAATATGTATTATTTTGTTGTTAATATGTATCAACATAACCCTTATTCCAAGATGGATACCTTTGTCTTGCTTTACACGAAGTAGGACATTCAAGTTACAATGACTCATCATGTATTGCGCAGAACTGTCAGCAATTTCATATTGTGTTCATTTACTGCACCGCGACTGATCGTGACTTGAATTGACAGAGTCATTCCAGTGGGACACAACAAGAGGGTAAACGTGGTGGTAGTTACACCTATCAGTATCAAGACACAAATGAAAACATTTCTCTGGAAATCTTGATGGATCGGCTGACATTACAGGAGCGGCCCAATCTCTGGGCGCATCATTGGCTGTTGGCTCAACCTGTTTCGTCGCCTGTGGATAAGGATCAGTTTGGTAGACAAATGAAAGGCTTCTGTCTCCTACAGCTAACACTGAGTGATGGATGAGTGACACCACACTCTCAGCGCACCCGAAGGTAGAGATTGATGTTGATGTGGTTACGTTCCTGATGATGACACTTCTATTTCTTTCCTCACCTTTGACCCCTAAACGTTGTGTTAAATGTAAAATGGATGCCATTGGCTTGTGTGAAAGCACGCTGAACCCTCATTTTAGACCACAGAGCCCAAACAAGCTGAGTTGAGCTGTACTGGGCTGGCCTGGTTACACATCCACCACAGAGCTGAGCTGAGCTGAGCTGAGCTGTACTCAGCTGGCCTGGTTACACATCCACCAGAGTTGCTACCAGTACTAAAAGGGACAATGTGAAAGGAAAATGTCTGAGCCAGCACAGTATGGTTTGGGTCAGCTCTGTAATTTGTAAAGCCTCTGAGAGTCTTAGGTAGCATTCCTCTCCTGCAATAGAATGTGTGACTTTATAATCGTTTTGAACAAGAGAGTTAGAAGCATCTCAGGGCTTGGTAGAGGCAACTGACATGACCAAAGGTCTACAACGCCCCCTGTGGGTACTCTTCATAACTTCATGCTTTACCCTTGTAACTTTACTGATGTTTTTATTAGAGAGCTGAGTTACGACAGTCATTTTCATCATCAGAGGTTACTCCCTTTAGACACACATTTAGACCGTGTCCATTGTTGACGTAGCGAAATCCACACCAAACTCATTTGTCAGTTATCTATCACCTTTGTAGAGTGCAATACGTTCTGTCCAAACAATGCAGTGTAATTATCTTGATTTGGCAAGTAAAGACGTAAGAAAGAGGGGTTTTTTCGTTAGTTCACACAGGGTCAGATCACAACCTAACAAGACGTGAGGTAAAATGTCCTGACAGAGACCAGTCATTTCTGTACAAAGATTATTGGGTTACAGGTTAGGGTGTTTCTGACAACTCAACAGACAGGCAAACACAGAAAGGCAAACACACACACACACACACACACACACACACACACACACACACACATACTGTACACACACAAAAACACACAGACACACACACACACACACACACACACACACACACACACACACACACACACACACACACACACACATATACTGTACACACACACACACACACACACACACACACACACACACACACACACACACACACACACACACACACACACACACCCATTACATGGCGTGAAGCAGTTTTGGATGCTTTGTAGCATCCATGCTTTGGATGCTTTTGCTGTCTTTGCAGGTGAGATTGACTGGCAGATAGCAAGATTGAGGAATGCAGACAGAACAGTGTCTGTTGGTGCCTTGGGGCTCGAGGTGAACTCCCTATTCATGACACATATTGCCAGGCCCTAAATACCCTGCTGACACCTACCCAATCCACACACACACACACACACACACACACACACACACACACACACACACACATACGCATACAGACACATACTCCCTCAGGTCACAACAGTGTTGTGTACAGTAAATGGATTTGTTCCCATAGGGAAGGTGGAATTATTCCGCCGATATCATCATGCGATACACGTCATGTATGCCTGATTTCAGGTAATTCATCACTGCACGTACATGATTGGCTCGTGGAAGCCGTTTGCTGACGATATTTACCCATGCTGACTCTTCTGTGCCATACTGAGGTCAGCTCTTAGTGACTGCTATACGTACCAGACCTGGGTTCACATAGTTTTCTGAAATCATTCCAGTACAGTACATTTAGTTGTGGTTGATTGAGTTTGCCTGGCAAAATCAAACCAATGAAGAAGTCCTAAAAGCCAACCCCATCCATCTGGCAATCCAGTGCTCAAGCAAGCAAAGTATGTGAAGGGATTTCAAATATTTTCCGACCCAGGTCTGATCTGTACCTTCAGTGATTGCCTTACAAAGTTGTCATCAAACTCCAATAAACATGTTACATTGACCATGAAAGCAATATTCCAGGTAAATTCCAGCTTTTGCGTTGATGCCCAAACATAACATTTGTGTGCATGATAATGAATCTATTCGTCGATTTCATCATCATCCGCCATCTGACAAAGTCTGTCTATGTGTGTGTGCACTTGTCTTGTGCCCTTTTGGATAATGTTGATGGAAATGTTTTTACAAGCAAACTGTCATCGTATATTGTCTTGAGTTTGAGTCATTTTAGGAGAAAGGTATTTCAAATGTTACGTTTCAAATACCGATTCACCTCTCTCCTGTCTCATCTAAACGCAGTCAGACAGACAGACGCACACACGCACACACACACACACACACACACACACACACACACACACACACATACCGATTCTCTACGTCACACACACACACACACACACACACACACACACACACACACACACACACACACACACACACACACACACTCACACCCTCTCCCCTCCTCTGGAACGCCATACAGCAGTTGCCTTGTTCTAAAGCTGATTAGTTTCTAGATTGACTGTGTATCAGGGGTGTGAATCTTCACTAGAGGGAAGTCACAGACGTCTCTTTATAAACAAGCCTTCAGTGACTTGTGGCGTGTGACAGGAAAATCAGATAGAGGAAGGCCATCTGCTGGAAATCTGTCAGTCACAAAGACAAGCCTATCTCTCTTCCCTGTGTGTGCGCACGTGTGGGCGTGCCAGCGGGGGCGTGTGTGTGCGTGCGTGCGTGCACGTTTCTGGGAAAGCAGCAGAGCTCTAGAGGTCAACTCCCTCTGGTCCCACTTCATCATTCCAGCTGGACTCCTGAAAGGAGAGTGAGGTCCTTTGTTGTCCTCAGGCTACGTAGGCTACCTGCTCTGCCTGTACACACAGCACATACTACAGCAGGTCACTTGAACGACGTAGTAAAGCCACCGCTTCAGATACAAGACCACCATGATCGAAAAACATGGCATATACAGTACCGGTCAAAAGTTTGGACACACCTTCTTATTCAATGGTTTTTCTTTATTTTTTTATTATTTTCTACATTGTAGATTAATATTGAAGACATCAAAATGATGAAGGAACACATATGGAATTATGTAGTCAACAAAAAAGTGTTTAACAAACCAGAATATGGTTTATATTTTAGATTCTTCAAAGTAGGCACCTTTTGCTTTGGTGACAGCTTTGCACACTCTTGGCAAGGTGTGTCCAAACTTTTGACTGGTACTGTATATCATGTTCAATGATATGTTTATCGTCGGTAGAACCAGTGTTTATTGAGGAGAGGATGTTCCGCAGCCAAGCTCGCCCTGTGTGCTAGCTCAGAGGGTGGAGAGCATCAAGCACTTCAGGCTCGTAACACCAGAGGGCGTCACAGCCTTGTCTCAATCTCTTCAGTTTACACAGGGCTGTAAGTGGACCAAACAGAGGGAGCTCAGAACAGGTGAGTTCTCCTCTTTAGCTACCAGGAACTTTGAAAGTGGAGCATAAAAGGAATTTGACCCTAGCCCCAAAACGGGTAACCCTTCAGCGTGTGTGTGTGTGTGTGTGTGTGTGTGTATGTGTGTGTGTGTGTGTGTGTGTTTGTGTGGTCAGTGTGTGTGTGTGTGTGTGTGTGTGTGTGTGTGTGTGTCTGTGTGTGTGTGTGTCTGTGTCTGTGTGTTTGTGTGGTCAGTGTGTGTGTGTGTGTGTGTGTGTGTGTGTGTGTGTGTGTGTGTGTGTGTGTGGTCAGTGTGTGTGTGTGTGTCTGTGTGTGTGTGTCTGTGTGTTTACACATGGTGCGTGTGTGTGTGTGTGTGTGTGTGTGTGTGTGTGTGTGTGTGTGTGTGTGTGTGTGTGTGTGTGTGTGAGTGTTTATACATGCCAAGGTATTTCCTGGCTGTGCAGCTCAGCCCAGGACCCGTTGGTCCATTCCAGAGGAAATGAGTCTGAGTTTCTGCAGCAGTGAGGATGTGCTGTTCCTGTGTTCAAGTGCTCCTGTGTGTCTGCTTCTATTATCTGTTCATGTTTTCACCAACAGGCCCGTTCCTATAGTTTATAGTAATTCCTACACACACACACACACACACACACACACACACACACACACACACACACACACACACACACACACACACACACACACACACATTCTCTACATCACACACACACACACACACACACACACACACACACACACACACACACACACACACATTCTCTACATCACACATAGACACACACTCATATCACCAGTTCCCTTAAACACTAGTCCATCACACTGTCTAAATGGCAGACAAGTAGATGCAGCACCACCATCCAACCACCAGAGGGCCTCACAGCTCAGCTATCTGCTGAGTCATGACACGACCCAGAAACATCTATTGTCCAAAAAATGATGAAAATGACCCATACCCAATTTCTATCTTTTCCAAAAACCCTCATAACCCCAACTAGTCACCCCATATGTAAACCATTTGATTAAAGTAGCTTACTTAGGGCATTTATAACCCTTTATAACCTTTCCGTGTGAGGCTCCTGTAACGTTACACACATGTCATCACCCCAAACAGAGTGATCTCAAACTAAAGGGACGGACAAGATCAGGTGAACTTGGAAGAGGACAGAGTGACAGAGCTCTGACTGACTGACAGCTGACAAACAGACAGACATAATTTGGGGTCCTTCTTCCCCTCTGGTGATGAGGAAGGTAGGAGGACTATCTTTTCTATATTTACCCTTTCAGTAGTGCGTGTGGAAGTGGGGAAACAAGCTACTCGGAGGCTGCAAGCCATTTCCTCCGGTATGCTATAATTAACCAGTGTGTTGTCCTTGATTGTGGACAAATATGTTGAGTATTCACACACACACACACACACACACACACACACACACACACACACACACACACACACACACCTCTAACCACTCTGACCACAGATCCACCGGTCGTCTGAAGCTCTGATCTTACGTTCTTATATCCTATTCTTTACCATATACTAGACTTGGGGTCAATTTGATTTCAATTCATTCAATTCAAGTACTAACAATAGATTGACCCCCAACCCTGTCACAAACCCATGCTCATATGTATTTGAATGGTCGGTTTCTTAACTCCCATGAGGGGTCATTTTTAGTGCTGATTAGGGCGGTCTTGGTAAATATCTTTCTTTTGTATATCAGGAAGTTTGTAACCTCACACACTGTTCTATTCTTGTTTTCCTATTCTTTATTTTATTCTTTGAAAAAGTGGTTTGTTTTGTGTGACTACATGTATTGAGAGATTTGAGTTCACTTCTTTTTCTTGTGTTTTGTTTGTGTTAGCTGCTGTGGTACAGAAGCTAGCGAGTATGTGCGCTAGCTAAAGAGCATGGTGAGGGCAATTACATGTTCTGAAATGTCCCCCAGGTAAGTTAGAGCTGGACGTTTGTCTTTGAACTCATCCTTAATTGTGGGTTGTAATAAATAGTCAGATAATGTTCAAGCTGTACTTCCTGGCACAGTAGGGGTCAGAGGTAGAAAAACAAACAGAAGCCACTAAGAATCTGTTTTGAAAACCAGGGTTGTGTTCCAATATCCACACTTAGCATTCTACATTCTCCAGATTCTCCAGATTCACTTCAGATTTTTTTTTTTTGCTATCCAGGATCAGACCTATCTGGCTCCATCTCTAGTCAATCAGACAACTGGATAGCAAAAACGATCCCAGATTATTTTTAGCCAGATTAAAATTGTTGAAATACTGGGTCCAGGAGAAAACCAGTTTGTAGAGATGCGGAAATACTATTACAGCTGCATAGTGCTCCGAACCGTGCCGTCAACATGTGGTTTGAAGTTCTCGTTCAAGTAGTAAATCCCCACAAAAGTTTCCCATCAGGATTTTTTCTGATAGCTAATATAAAATCTACATTCTGGTCCTATTCTCAGGCAGACCTTTCAACACACTCCATTCTTTCCCCCCCTGAAGTGCCCCAAGAACACCACTCTTATCACCCAGCCCACACTGGCATTGTCTGGGCTATTCTGGGCTTGTATGTTGTGTTGACTATACCTAAGAAAATACCCAAGGCTGGGGGTGTATTGTTTCCACAGAGCCACACACGCACGTATGTTCACGCCGACACATGCACTTGCAGGCAAGTGCGTGCGTGCACACACACAGACACGCACACACACACACACACACACACACACACACACACACACACACACACACACACACACACACACACACACAGTATAACCAAGGCTGAAAAAGTATTGTCCCCTCAGGGTCAAAAAGACACAGAGACAGGAAAAGACGATTGCACAAATATACATATGCACGCACGCACACACACATCCACAAACATTGACACACAGACACACACAAATAAATATAGGCCTACACATAAATAACATGTTATCATGTAAATTACTCCTGGACCATGGGACAAAGTAAGCAAAAGCACTGTTGTTAATCTACCTTGATTGGCAAGTATATTTATTTTATAAAACTAGTTACTTTTATTGCAAGTTTAGTAGATACATTTCAATAAAATATGGTGAGTTACTATAACAAAGACAAAATCATTGTAATAAACTGTACAATTGAGTGGCAAGAACAAAAAAACTGAAAAGGCGTTGAATTCAATAAAATTGACAGAAACAAAAAGAAAAGACAACATATGAAAACATTTGCTCATTCAATTGTATCAAATTCCAATTGCCATTTCCTGCAATAGAGGAAGTGGGCGGATTGCTTCTCAGGAAGTGGGTGTGTCCACATTGGCTGGGCCACCCTGACCTTCCACTTGCTGTGTAAACATGACAGCAGTCCAAATGCTCACTATGTGACAGGCAGGGTTCGAATCTGGGTCTCCCACATGGAAGACACAAGCAATCAATCTCTGAACGTGACACACGGGTGACACACAAGGCTACCTTATCACGGGAGTGCGATATTCCAAATCACCTCGGCTACATCTACAAACAGTGGTCTTTTTTACAAAACCTTTATTGTTTCCATTGAATATATTACATTTATCTCTGAAGAAAATACCTAGACACCTTAAACAATTCAATGAATAAGGCCATTATGGTTATTGCATTTGATGTGACTGGTCCTAGTGGTCACACAAGGGTACTGCTGCCTGAGGGATGGTAATTACATAGAAAACTGTACAGAAAACAGGTTCAGGGAAGGTATGTTTGGCGGGGGGGGGGGGACGACGACAGTGGTGGTAACAATGTGGGGGCTACACAGGGGGTGCGCTGTAGCGTACATCAACACAGAACTTGTGTGCGGTCTTGGGCGGCAGAGGCTTTTTCAGGACGCTTCTCTTCATGATCATCTCCTCGTTGGCATAAACGGGGGCGTCGGTGTCGTCTGAGTGGTACCCCGACTGGTACCCGCTTGTCTGATTGGACGACTCCGACGCCAGGGACTCCTTACTTTTACAACGCAGAAGTTGGCTGGAGGTAGGACAAGAAACGAACACCCAGACATTCAAATGAGAGATCGTAATATCATAGAACCATCGCTGGGGGTTATAACTCACAAGAAAACGAGGCACTAACCTTACAGAGGCAATGGAATCAAATCATATATGCCATTTAGCTGATGCTTTTATCCAAAGCGACTTACATTGCAGTGAGTGCATACATTTCAGTATATATGGTCACAGCGAGACCATATATACTAAAGGTAGTTATATAATAAAGGTAGTTATATGGTAAATACACTGCTATTACATGTTACTATGTCACTATGTTACTATGTCATTATGAGTATCCAGAAGATCCACTAAATGGAATGTTAGCATTACATGACTGGGGTTAGGGGTAAAATAATTAATTAATTAATTATTATTATTATTATTATTAACCTGAAGTTGGGTGTGCGGTGAGGCTGATGATCCAGACCCTTCATGTCCTCTGGTGATAGGCCCATGCCGCTGTCAGTCTGACCCTCCTGTAGGAAACACCCACATGGACTCTGGTCATTGGTTGCTGATAAGAGAGGAGAAGAATGACAACAAGAATGTGGAGACACTCACCATGATGATGCCGTGCTGCACCGGGATATCCTCAAAAGTCTTCACACTGAGTGGTCGACTGCACCTGTCACTCTGCTGGGAGAGCCTATCAGGAGCAGTGAGGGGAGGGTCAACTGTTGCACCAGCAAGTGTTCTTACATGTATGTGTGAGTGTACTGTTGTGTGTGTGTGTGCGTGTGTGTGTGTGTGTGTGTGTGTGTGTGTGTGTGCATGTGTATGCGTGTGTGCATGTATGTGTGTGTGTGTGTGTGTGTGTGTGTGTGTGTGTGTGTGTGTGTGTGTGTGTGTGCATGTGTGTGTGCATGTATGTGTGTGTGTGTGTGTGTGTGTGTGTGTGTGTGTGTGTGTGTGTGTGTGCATGTGTATGCGTGTGTGCATGTATGTGTGTGTGTGTGTGTGTGTGTGTGTGTGTGTGTGTGTGTGTGTGTGTGTGTGTCTGAGTGTGTGAGTGATGCTGACCTGAGGGGAGGTGCGTTGTCGTAGTGGATTTGGGGGTCCGGGGTGTCCTCTCTAAGGGGCCTGCAGAAGGGATTCCTGGAGTCAGGGCTGACTAAGCCACCCTTCGCTTCCCCCACTGTCAAAGGGATGTAGTCCTTCCCATCCTGAACATCAATACATTGATTACTGGTTGTACTACCTTACACACACACACACACACACACACACACACACACACACACACACACACACACACACACACATGCACGCAAGCATGCACACACACCAAAGCACTGTCGTCATCAGCAGCCACACGCACGCACGCACGCACGCACGCACGCACGCACGCACGCACGCACACACACACAAGCAGACACACACAGTCCCCTGTCAAAAAAACAGTCACCTGTTGAACACTGGCCTGAAGCAGGTTTCCCAGATGCTCCACAAGCTCAGTGAACGTTGGCCTGTCTGTGGGTCGATCCAGCCAGCAGTCCAACATGGTTTGATATCTAAAAGAGCAATCATGATCTCATTAATTGCTAGTTCCTTACTACATTGCACTGTGATCAGTGTACATTGCTGTCACATTGAGTCGTTGTTTACAGACTAAAACTCAGGATAAACATTCAGTATGGTTCATGACACTGTGTATGGTATTCTGGACATCATTTGTGCACGTGTGCACAGATCTCCTTTATGGATGACCCAAGCGTCCACCATTAGACCAAGAGGACATCCTCATGGTCAGAGGAGACACGTGGAAGTTTCGATACAGTACCCTGTGTACATAATGGGACAGTGAAGGTTTTTTTTCCTTCTTTTGGCTCTATGCTCTAAAAGTTCGGATTTGAAATCAAACAATTACTATGAGGTTGAAGTAGAGATTCACAGCTTTTATTTGAGGGTATTTGTGTACTTATTGTTTTATGTACACTTGGTATACATAGTCCCCCTATTTCAGGGCACCAAAAGTAATGGGACAATTGGCTTGACAGGTGTTTTTGGTAAGTCAGCTGTGTTCCGTCATATCATTTGTGCAGGCAAGAACAAGGTAGAACAAGGCAAGTGTGCCTTGTATCTCAGTGATTGAACGTTTGTTTTAGGCAAAAAAAACCTCAAAACAAATGACAACTGAAGATGGCTGCAGTACAGGCCTGGCAGAGCATCACCAAAATGTACAAAATGTTGTCATTTTTCTAAATGGTGAAACCAATATGTACACAAATACCATCAAATAAAAGCTGAGGATCTCATCTTTAACCTCATAGTAATCATTTCAAATCCAAACTTTTGGAGTATAGAGCCAAAAGAAGAATACATGTTTCACTGTCCCATGACTTACACAGGGCACTGTATCTCAGACAGGGCTACCCATCCTGAGAATGTGATTCCAAATCACCCCTGCTACACACACTCACATCTCGGTGGTGGCGTAGTCTGGCGCTCTCATCCTTGTCCCTTCCTTCAGTCTCCTGCAGAAGGCTTCATCGATGGCGACGCCAGGGTAGGGAGAAGCCCCTGTGGTGGAGAAAACAATGGTTACCATACGGCCTTTGTGTGGTTGCAGTGCGTTCACTCTGTGGTCAAGGTTGGGGTACAAGGTTGTAGACAGATAGTCGGGCTTTTACCCAGAGAGAAGATCTCCCAAAGAAGGACCCCAAAGGACCACACGTCGCTCTGTGTCGTGTAGACCCGGTCAAAGATAGTCTCAGGAGCCATCCATTTCAGAGGGAGCCGCGCCTATTTAGAAATATATCGTTTATAACACAGTTATAAACACTTTAGAACCACAGTGACTGACTGAAGTCCCTGAATGGATACTTGTGACATGTGACAGATGGGGTTCAAACCTGGGTCTCCCACATGGAAGACCCAAACATCTACCATTAGGCCAAGAGGACATCCCTAAAGTTTACATGTCTCAGGCAGAGCTCATTCCAAACCACCTCTGCTACAATGAGTTTGTCTAAAACACGTACGTCTCCCTTGCGGACGTAGTCAGGGTCTTTGTAGACGTCTCTGGCCAGGCCGAAGTCACAGATCTTCACCACGCTGTTCTCTGAGAGTAGGATGTTCCTGGCTGCCAGGTCCCGGTGGATACACTGTCATTCACACACACACACACACACACACACACACACACACACACACACACACACACACACACACACACACACACACACACACACACACATAGTATGGTGATATTAGTGTTAACACAAAACAAAAAACACGCACACATATCCAAGCAAACACCCATCCCCCTTCCCCATAAACCCAACACTAATGAAACGATAATCCATTCACAGAGAAGCCATGCATTTGCAGGCACTGTTGGAATAAACACACACCACAAGAACAGTATGTCAGCCTATGTGTAAACAAACAAACAGTCAGACAGATAGACAGTCAGACAGAGAGACAGACAGAGAGACAGACAGACACACACACACACACACACACACACACACACACACACACACACACAGATGAGGGGTGTGTTGTTGCTGTGTGCGAGTCTGACCTTGCGAGAGGACAAGAACTCCATGCCCTTGGCCACCTGGAAGCTGTAGCTGATGAGGTCCTCCATGTTCAGGTGGTCCCAGTCACAAGTGTCTGTGGACACACGGTGTATTTACATAGCTGCTTAGTAACAGTACCTATCCTAACATTTGTATTTTGTTATCATGTAAGCATCAGTACTATACTATAGTATAACATTGTTCTTTAAACTGTTTTCAGTGAGTACATACACGTTTGGTATATTTAGATATATACAGTACCAGTCAAAATTTTGGACACAAACTTGCCAAGAGTGTGCAAAGCTGTCATCAAAGCAAAGGCTACTTTGAAGAATCCAAAATATAAGACATACTCTAGTTTTGATGTCTTCAATATTAATCTACAATGTAGAAAATAATAAAAATAAAGAAAAACCATTGAATGAGAAGGTGTGTCCAAACGTTTGACTTGTACTCTATATATATAGGTCCCAGTGGGACTCAAACCCATAACCTAAGCACTGCTAGTGGCTGTGCTTTACTGACTAAGCCACACAGGACAACCATCCAGTTGCAGTACCTTCCTCATTCTCCAGGATGCTGACAAAGCCCTCCTGCTCGCCCAGCCTGGAGCAGACAGCCGTCCCTGTGCAGATGTCCAGCTGGGCCACGGTCCCTAAACCCAGGTCCCCCTCGGTGACATCCTCCTCCGCCCTGTCCCACTCCTGACCGGACTGCACCCTCTTCCTCTGTGGACGTGGAGATGGAGAAACAGGAAGTCAGGGGATGATGATCAAGGCCAACATGTAATGGATGTAATTGTGCATGTCAAATCTCTTAGAGTGTCATGAAAAGCTCTATCTAAAAAGCTCTATCTAAAAAGCTCTATCTAAAATGACTACTGTCATTATTATCGTATAAAATAACAGCTGGAAGTGCCTGATGACATCTAAGTCAGGGTGTGGTTATCTAATGGTCAGGAAACAGTCAGTGGTGTGGTTGTATAATGGTCAGGAAACAGTCAGTGGTGTGGTTGTATAATGGTCAGTAATGGTTTTATGGGGTTTAGTGGTATGGTTGTGTAAAGGTTTGTGGGGGTTAGTGGTATGGTTGTGTAATGGTTTGGGGCGGTCAGTGGTATGGTTGTATAATGGTTTGTGGGGGTTAGTGGTATGGTTGTGGGGAGGTCAGTGGTATGGCTATGTAATGGTTTTGGGGGGTTAGTGGTATGGTTGTGTAATGGTTTGGGGGGGGTCAGTGGTATGGTTGTATAATGGTTTGTGGGGGTTAGTGGTATGATTGTGGGGAGGTCAGTGGTATGGTTGTGTAATGGTTTGCATCAGTGCAACCACACCAGAGCGGTAGGCCGTGGTTTTACTGGCTTGCTTGTGGCTCACGGCTCGTTTACCTTGTAGGGACTGTACTCTCCACGCTTGCTCTTTAAGTAGCTGGAGAGGTTTCCATTTTTACAGTACTCCACAATCACCATCAACGGGCCTGACAGGAGAGAGAGAGAGAGAGAGAGAGAGAGAGAGAGAGAGAGAGAGAGCGAGAGAGCGAGAGAGTGAGACAGAGCATAAGGAGAGGTTTAACAACCCAACTCATCATGTATCTCTTCCGTCCAACAGCTATCTCCCTGTCCAAGTAGTAGGCCTGCCTCGTTCAAGCTCATCATCAACTCACAATCATTCATGAGGGAAGTATAGAAAGTGTGTGTGTGTGTGTGTGTGTGTGTGTGTGTGTGTCGAGGGAGTGTAAGGAAGCGAGGGAGCATAAGGAAGAAAAAAAAGCAGAGGCCCTGAAACACGGCTTCCTCTGCGGTTGGAGCAGATATGCAATTAAGGACAGACAGAGAGACAGAGCATGCTCATTACACTACAGTACTTCCTGCACTCACACTTCCTGCAGGAACACAATGCCCAGTCGAGTCTGGGGGGGTGGGGGGTGGGGGGTGGGGGGGTTGTTAAAAAAAACAAGTGGGTACAGAGATAGCAAAAGAGGGAAATAGAGAGGGAAATCAGAGAAGAGAAGAGGGGTGGGGGTCTCAATTGGAAATTGTGCAGAAAATGAAAATGGAATGGGAGCAGGCAATAACACTTTCTATTCTTTTGGAAGTATGTGTTGTTCTCTGTGATTACATGTGATTAAATGTAAAAAAACATTTGATTGTGTTAAATGTGGTTCCATGGAGACTGAGACTCACCCCCAGGTTTGGTGCAGGCCCCCAGCAGATTGACTACGTTGAGGTGATGTCCGATGTGGATGAGGATCTTCAGCTCTGACATCAGGGCACGGTACTCACTGGACGTGGCTCCCTCTGCAGTAGGTAGAGATATCATATATGCCATTTAGCTGACGCTTTTATCCAAAGCGACTTACATTGCAGTGAGTGCCTACATTTCAGTATATATGGTCCCAGCGGGAATCAAACCCACAACAGTATATATGGTCCCAGCGGGAATCGAACCCACAACCTAAGCGTTGTTAGTGCCAACTGAGCCACAGAGGACCACATATCACTGAGTGTGTGTGCAGGACATAACATTTCCTTTTTGGTCTACCAGGCAAGGTGTCTGGTGGATGAGTAAATTCACCAGTCACTCATTCATTTTTTTTTATCTATCCCTGTGTAAAAAAAACACTCATTTGTTTTTTATCTCCCGCGTTTGGGTTTTTGCTATCTATTTTTGCTTTTCTCATGCTGTAGTGTGTAGTTGAATTTGACGTTAATGTTTTATTTTACGTTGTAACGGATGCATCCGAATATTGTAAAATTGTGAAATGCATGTAATACATGCTGCAGCAAATGATTTTTAAGGGAACATGATGCACTTAGAACAAAATGTGCTGTATTTCTTGTGTGACAGCAGAAAGAGAACTCCACCTAACCTTCATGCTTGTGTGACAGTGGAAAGATCAGTGAAAATCAACCAAACCTTTAGCAGGTATTGTGGTTCTCTGCTGGTATCAGTTACACAGACATTACATTAACGGCATTTAGCAGACGCCTTTATCCAAAGCGACTTACAACAAATACATTTGTTTAAGTAAGTGAATCATCAATTCATCAGTCATCATAAGATAAAGTAATCAATGCTCAGACCAGGGGCCATAGGCAGTCACAATGCTAGAAGAAGGACTTTTTTTTTTTACTAACAGGAGAGAAACTTGTACAGGGGGGTAGTGGGGGTGAAAAGGTCTTTAGGAGGGAGACATACAAGAAGTTGGGCACGGATGCTGGGCCCAGACAAGAATGAGAGATTCAACCTGTGCAAACTGTTCAGTACAACAATGTAACAAGAGCATGACCCATGTTTGAACCATAACCACCCTAATTGGTTGATCCTAAATATGATACGTCTGATTGGTTCAGATACATTGTATCACGCGCCATGGAAAGGTATTGTCCCTTTGAGGGACTCTTGGCATCGTGCATATTATTGTATGACGCCATTTCTCTGACTCTGATGAAAGAATATAAACAATAAAGACCAACTTTTCCTTTGGAATTATTTCTCTTGGCTGTTTCCATTGCATGGGAAAGTCCCAGTCAGTGTTCAGCCGTTCCAGTCAGCTGGGGAAGGCAGGAGCAGCAGGAGTGTTGTCACAAATGCTGAATCAACAGTAACCATAATTGCGGATCGTACCAGTTTGGTTTTTAAATTGAAGGATAGTATTCGCAAACATTTGTTGACTACCCGCCAAAGTTGCCGGGCGGTGGGTGTTCATTTTTTGACCTGTGTGTGTGTGTGTGTGTGTGTGTGTGTGTGTGTGAGCGTGTGTGTACTCACCCTTCAGCATCTTGACTGTCACTGTGGTGCATGTAGTGGCTTTCTCTATGCTAAAGGTGTGTGTGTGTGTGTGTGTGTGTGTGTGTGTGTGTGTGTGTGTGTGTGTGTGTGTGTGTGTGTGTGTGGGTGTGTGTGCGTGAGCGAGAGTGTGTGTGTACTCACCCTTCAGCATCTTGACTGCCACTGTGGTGCATGTAGTGGCCTTCTCTATGCCAAAGGCTGCAGCCTCCACCACCTGTCCAAAGGCTCCCCGCCCCAGTGGGTCCCCTGCAGGAAACACACCAATCACATATTCAGCCACAGTGGATATAAAGTATAGAACTTCAATCTCTCCTACTGTATAACCAGAAAGTGGACCCCATTCACTTTCATTACATTGGAAAATGTGAAAATAACTGGGATAAAGACTTAAAAAGTATTGGGGTATTTGTAATCGAGTTGAGGTGGTAAACTCACTCCTCAAGTTTAAATACCCCCACCAGCGCCATTGAATTGCTAGCTTTTTTTTTGGGCTTGTTTCCATCTGGTATTAAGGAGACGGTCACGTGTGTTTTGGCAATAAAGAGGACGCAGATTCGATACCCGTGTGAGCTCAGAGTGGGAGGAAGGGATACTGTTTAACTTGACTTAACGTCGACTTGATGTCTGTATCCTATTGAGCGGACTGAAGGTAAAGTACATCATGGCTAATCACAATCTGATCGAAATCTGATTTTAGAGGGAACTACCCCTTTAACCAATGTCATTGGAAAAGTAACGTCTTTTTAACGTCTCAGACGGTTGTGAAGGTCTCACCTAGCTTCAGCCTGTCTCGAGGGAACTCCCACTTGTTGGCGTCGTACGTGAGCCTCTCACACTGCTCCTCCGTAGGCATGTCCTCTGAGTCCAGGATGATGGACAGGTAGCCTGTCTTCAGATCCCCATTATTGGGCTGGGTGGAGAGAGAGAGAAGGAGAGAGAGAGAGAGAGAGAGATGATACACATGAGTATTTACCGCAATGACCTGAGGTGCGTGCGTTCAACAAAGCTTTCTGTAACGAACGTTAGCGAACATCAGGAAATATTGTGGAACATGAACGTTAGCTAGCGCTAGCTAACAGTTTGAAAAGGTAGTGCGTGGTGAACACAAGTTGGTGTTTTCTTTCCTTCCAGTACAATATGAGGAAAAGCACAATTATAATTGCTTTGAATCATTAACCAATTATCCACCAGCGCTTGCCTGTAACAAGATGGAACATTCATTCAAAGTGTCCAACAGTCGCTGCCGGGAAAGAGAGAAAGAGAGAGAGAGAGAGAGAGAGAGAGAGAGAGAGAGAGAGAGAGAGAGAGAGGGAGAGAGAGAGAGAGAGAATGGGAAAGAGAGAGAGAGAGAGAGAGAGAGAGAGAGAGAGAGAGAGAGAGAGAGAGAGAGAGAATGAGAAAGAGAGAGACAGAGAGAGAGAGAATGAGAAAGAGAGAGAGAGACAGACAGAGACAGAGAAAGAGAAAGCTTGGCCAGTGCTGGAAAGGGAAGCAGAATGTTCTCTGTTGTTCCCTCAACACAAAGGAAAAGGGGGCACCGAGGACCAAGCTAGTCAGTTCTGATCTGTCAGCCCCATCCCACTGTGTGTGTGTGTGTGTGTATGGGTGTATGTGTGTACACATGTCCACGTGTCCGCGTGTCTGCGTGTGGGAAAGAAGGGAAAGGTTTTGCAGAGGAGGAAGAGGAAGACGGAGGAAGAGAAGGAGGAGAGCGTTATTACTCTTTTTCTGCTGCGGATGACGAAAACGATGAGCAGCCAGAAGAACATGGCGATGACCACAGAGCCGATGGGAACGATCAGCTCCACGTTGGTCTTCTCCTCAGCCCCTAGAATTAAAACAACAGCCAATATCAGTACCAACACGTACAGAACACACAGAACCTACAAACAATCATCATCCAGGATTCATAAGTATAATAGACAGGGTAATCTCCCCCCTCCTCTTGTCCGATACTGCAGCACTGATGTACTGTACAGCTTTTAATCCTGTCAGTCTTACTGTACATATATACGGTATATGTTTTTTTCATAGTATTGCCATTATCGTTTTGTATAGTCACTACCTATCTTCCGCCGTAGACTGAAGACCCATCTCTTCAGGCTACATCTTGACTGTCCCTCCTAAAGATCTCTTCACCCCCCACGACCCCTCTGTACAGTTCCTCTACTGTTAATAATAATAAAAAACATAATAATCCTTCCTTCTTCTAGCATTGTGACTGCCAATGGCCCCTGGTCCTAGTATCGATTTTTTTTCTTATGATGACTGACGTATCACTTACTTTAGACACATTTGTTGTTATTCGCTAAATGGCAAACATGTGAAAATGTATTTCATCTGACAAATAGCCAAACTCTGTCAGTTTGGAATTTGGAGAATTCTCTATTTCTACTACGTGCTTTGGCAACCGTGAGCACAACACTAGGCTGAGCGTACAGTTGGAGGAAAAGTGTGTTTCTGGTATATCTGTTAGGGTGTGTTTGTGTTGGAGGACGAGTGCTGTGAGCAGACGGACATTCTATCTAGCCATAACAAACCCTGGGGTCAGCAATGGACTGCAGGAAAAAACCTGGAACAGTCAGTGGAATCCTGATTCTCCACCCTCTCGTTAACGCTGACCATCTCCGCCATCTCTCTCTCTCTCCCTCTCTCTCTCTCCCCCCACCTCTCCCTCTCTCTGTCTCTCTCTCCCCCTTTCTCACTCTCTCTCTCTCTCTCCCTGTCTCTCTCTCTCTCCCCCCACCTCTCCCTCTCTCTGTCTCTCTCTCCCCCTTTCTCACTCTCTCTCTCTCTCCCTCTCCCCCTGTCTCTCTCTCTCTCTCCCCACCTCTATCTCTCTCTCTCTCTCCCTACCTCTCTCTCCCATCCTCTCTCTGTTTCTCTCCCTCTCTCATCCTCCACCCACACGTTAGTTAGCGGACCTCCTCGTTAGAGGACGCAGGCTCTGTCCTCTGTCGCCCCTCGTTAGTGTGGCGGCTGGCGCCTGGGAGACCCTGGGAGCTCACTGGGTGACCAGCTGGGTGGCGGGAGGCGGGGGGTGGTGGTGGTGGTGGTGGCGGGGGACGGGTCACGTAGGCCCTTCTCTCGTTTTGCATGTTTGTTTGTTTGTTTGTTTGTTTGTTGCTGTGTTCCTTCAGTGTTCTCTTAAAGAACGGGGGGGGGGGAGGTTGGGGTTGAGGCTGGGGTTGAGCCTGGGGGTTGAGGCTGGGGCTGCTGGCCTCTCCCTTTGTCCACTTTGGGCTTCTCATTGTTTTGTTTCCAGCAACTCCCTGGAGGATGTGCGCTAACAGGGTTCAGCTTCCTGCCGCGCGGGAGTCGAGTTATTCTTACTCCTCATCTTTGATATTGATGTGAATCAGGGAACCCTCAGCTATAAATACATTTACAAATGGATGGCCTATTAGTGGGTCATTACAGGATTGATTTTAATGTATGGGTATTATGGAGGGGTGATTACAGGGAAACAGCCTATCAATATGCTACCGATGTGCCTTTGACATGACAGAAGAGAACAGGAAATACCAGCATTCTCTTCTACGGCATCATTTCTGCTGGGTGATTACTGCTGTGATCCAGTTTCCAGTAAGGGGGCAGGGAGGGACTGACCTTCTGTGGTTAGGTAGGCCTGGGAGGGTTAGAGTTAGGGTTAGGGTTAGGGTTAGGGTTAGGGAGGGACTGACCTTCTGTGGTTAGGTAGGCCTGGGAAGATTAGGGTTAGGGTTAGAGTTAGGGTTAGGGTTAGGGAGGGACTGACCTTGTGTGGTTAGGTAGGTCTGGGAGGGTTAGGGTTAGGGTGAGGGTTAGGGTTAGGGTTAGGGTTAGGGTTAAGGAGGGACTGACCTTCCGTAGTGAGGTAGGCCTGGGAGGCGTCACAGCCTCGGCTGTTACAGGCAGTACAGGTGTACAGACCGCTGTCCTCCTTCTTCACACGCTGGATGGTGAGGGTCCGGTTCAGAGGGCTCAGAATCACACCTGCAACCAGCAACCATTGACCATGGCATTAACACCAATGTCAGATGTAGAGGTGGCAACAATAGAACAGGTAAACGTAGTATCAATAATGGTAGAAGTATGAACAGTGACAAGACCTGGGTTCAAATGGTTTTTGAAATCATTTGATATTATATATCATTTGGTATCTGTGTTTGATTGAAGTTTGCCTGGCACAATAGAACCAAAGGAATAGTCTGGAGAATTGCAAAGGCAAGGTCATCTCGGCAGGCTAAAGCAACGTGCATTCAAAGTATTTGAATGTATTTCAACCCAGGTTACATTTACATTTACATTTATGGCATTTAGCAGACGCCTTTATCCAAAGTGACTTACAACAAATACATTTGTTTAAGTAAGTGGATAATCTATCCATCAGTCATCATAAGATAAAGTAATCAATGCTCAGACCAGGGGCCATAGGCAGTCACAATGCTAGAAGAAGGACTTTTATTAACAGGAAAGAAACTTGTACAGGGGGGTAGTGGGGGTGAAGGGGGTCTTTAGGACCCAGGTCTGCAGTAGCTGCATTAGTGACTGTATGGTTGGATTGATTCGGCCTCCTCACCTGAACCCTCCACCATGGTTTGGTTGTTCTTGGTCCACAGCAGAGTCGGAGTAGGCGTACCCGTGACCTCACACGTTAGGGTGGTCGTGGCGCTCACGTTCACTCTCTGGTCGGTCAAATTGTTCAGGATCCTCGAGGCCTCAAGAGCTGAAAATTCAAAGATAATATTCAAAGACATTTACATCATGAAGACTTTAAATCACGTCCAACCTTAAATACAAGACTCTAACACCTAGTTAGAGTTGTTACACAAACAATGACATATAGATATGGATGGTATAGTATCGATTTTAAGGCTGTGAAATGAGTATGTTCTGTGTAAGGAGTGGTGCCAGTTTTGTTCAAATAAATTCAAGGAGGGCCCGCACACTCAAATGCTCCAACAAGGAGGGCCCGCACACTCAAATGCAGACAACACTGATCCTAAGTTGTGTTAATACTCATGTTACCAATCAAGGTAATGGTGCTTCAGGTTTGGTTCAGACCCCAGTAAGTACTGTCAAAGAGGAGATGACTAAACCAGAACTCACAATCAGAACCCGAGCTGACCCAAGCTGACCCCAGCTGACCCGAGCTGACCTGAGCTGAGCCAGGCCGAGCTGTATTGAGCTTGAATGATTACACATCCACCATAGTTGGTGAAACAATACTGGAAAGGACAATGTGAAAGGGAAATATCTGAGCCAGCACAGTATGGTTCGGGTCAACCCTGTCACATAGTACCATCTCCTGTCAATCAATGTTCCAGGTGCTTTTTAGGTGGGTAGGCTGCAGTACCTCTGAGAGTGAGGTGGCGGAGGAGGCAGGTCCTCTCCCCAGTCTTGATGTTCTCCACCTGGCAGGCATACAGCCCCTCATCCTGGCGGGACACGTTGACCAGGGGCAACTCCAGGGTGACGTTGGTGCCCTGCAGGCCTGAGAGGACAGCCTGGGGCAGGGGCTGGCGGGGCAGGAAGAGGGCCTGGCAGGGCTGCATCTCTGGTACATGTCTCAGGTCTGATTTGTCACTGACTTTGAACCAGGCCAGGTTCCCGTAGATCAGCCGGTCTGCTTTACACCTTAGAACCACCTGGTCCTGCTCTATGGGCTCACTGGATGGGAACACACTCAGCTCCAGACCGCCTGCACACACACATATAAATATACATTCACGCACGCACGCACGCACACACACACATTCTTTTATGAGGTGTTCTGGTTCACCGGATAGAACAGATCAGAGTCCCGTCTCCCACAGCATGAAAGAAGAGTTTTAAACGTACGTGTCACACGGAAGAGGATGATGCGGACATCACGTCCCAATTTGTTGGATGCCAGGCATCTGTACAGGGCGTGGACCTCCGCTTTCTGAATCTTCAAAGAACTCACAGTCTGCAGGCAAACATCACCTTTAAAACGCATTCACTTATTCACTGATACGATATAGATTAATCAGATTTAATAGACCATGTTCAAGACGGGTAAAAAAACAAAAACCCAAAAATGTAACCATTCACCATTCCTTTAGTTAAAATAGTTTTAGTACAGCTAGTACAATAGTTGTTATGATGTAGGTGGGGTATTTCACTTTGAGAGTGAAATGGTGAGTGCGTGGTTGAGTTGTGATCAAGAGGAGTAGAGTTTACCTTGTGCAAGTGGTCGGCATTAGTGCTGATTCGGTCAATGGGGTTCTGCCCTGTTTTATTGCTGATGTCTCTCCATTTGGTACACTCCCCCAGATTGACCTCAGAGTTCACCATTCCTGACCTGCACAATATCAACATCACTATCAATATGATACACCAATATCACAAAACAATATCAACATTGCTATCAATATGATATATCAATATCAAAAAACAATATCAACATCGCTATCAATATGATATATCAGTATCACAAAACAATATCAACATTGCTATCAATATGATATATCAGTATCACAAAACAATATCAACATCGCTATCAATATATTATTTTTATTTTTATTTTACAAAATTATTTTTATTTTTATTAATTCATTTTTTTTAACAGGAGAGAAACTTGTACAGGGGGGTAGTGGGGATGAAGAGGTCTTTAGGAGGGGCCATTAAGATGTAGCCTGAAAATATATCAATATCACAAAACAATATCACTCCACTGACACACTCAGAACGTCATACACTATTGACACACACACAGCCTGTGCACTACACACACACACACACAACATAAACACACACACAAATAAATACACAAAATGCAATGCACACACACACACACACACACACACACACACACACACACAAACACACACACAAAATATAAATAGAAGACTATGATCTTTATAATTAGAATCTTCTTAACTTGTTTGTCCCTGTTCTCAGGCGAGAAATTGTTATTTTAGGTTAGGTTACACAATCTATTGACAGACTGGAGAGGGTGGGAACATCAACAAACACACATGCACTGTCGGCCGCCACACAAGATACAAAAGAGACACATAAAGAGAAGGAGAAAAAGAGAGACCTACTGAAAAAGGCTGAGGGGAAAAAAAAATGACAGAATGTAAAAATGTGTAAAGAAACCTAAAATAGGAGCCCGAGATACATGGATGGATGGTAAATGAACGCAGAGAGGCCAAGAAGGAGTTTTGCAGGAAGAAGCCCTTTTGACAGAGTGCACTTTTGGAACAACAGGAAACTGCGAACAGGACTAAGGAAGTGGTCCGATGTGCAATCTGAAGATAAGACCCTCCCTTCTGATGGTCTGTATTGAGACATGCCATGCACTCAGGTCAACCTCTCTCAACCACCATCCAATGACTGCAGACCCGAGAAGAACATTCTCCAAACCCTCAATCATTCCACCTCCACGACCTCCTCCAGCGACAGACCATCCATCCAACAATCACAACCCCTACCTACACGACTTCAAAGACACCCATTCTTAGATAGACACGATTCACCATCTATCCAGATTGCATGTAGAAAACACATTCACAGAGTAGACTTATACAACATACAAAGAAAAGCTTGGTCATTTTTTTTTTTTCTCACTCAGATTCACAGTGGTGTTTTTCAACTGCGGACACGGGGTATTGTGACCAACGATGAATCACATCCTCTGATCTGCATCGGTTCACAAGACTCTCTCATTGTCTCCGTCTGTGTTTCCATCAACATAGAGAATGCTACTGTTCCTCCACAGAATCAACATCTTGTTGACAATGAGTGTTTGAGGAGGACAGCACGACAGACAGGTTGAGGTCAATGCACGCACGCACACGCACGCAAACACCCACACACAAACACACACTGGGACAAGACAGGACTGGAGGTGAGGCTTACTGGAAGATGCTTGGGCAGTCCTCTCTGGACATCCATTGCCATTGGATGACTGCGGGGGTGGGTATTCCACGGGCGGTACACCTCAGGGTGGGGCTGCTGCCATACATGTGCACATCAGTGTCCACAGCCACCTCCTTCTCAATGATATGGGGAGGGACTGTGGAAGAGAGGAAACCGGAAGCACACTGGTCAATCTCAAGGGGCAGACACACACACACACACACACACACACACACACACACACACACACACACACACACACACACACACAGCCAGTCTTACAGCCTATTCTGTCCTATTCTTGAAATATCGTCGGTGATTAGTCACGTCAATTCTAAATACAGAGAAACACTCCGTGAATGTTCAATTGTCAATTTCAGAGCATACATGCTCATAGTCAAAGAAGCAGAAGAGGACCATGGACAGTGGGGAATACGGTGAGAGCCGATAGGGAAGGAGGAAAGAAGAGAGAATAGTGGGAGGAGAGAGGTGTGGAAAAGGAGTGTAGAAGGAAGGAGGTGAGAAGAGTAGAGTGGAGAAGACGGTAGTTTACTCATGACTCAAAATAGGATTCCAAAAGGGTTCTTAGGCTGTCCCCCTGGGAGACCTCTTTGAAGGACCCTTTAGGGTTCCATGTACAGTAGAACCCTGCATGGAAAGCCTCAGCCAAGGAACCCTTTTAGGTTCTAGGTAGAACCTCTGTTTGAGGAAGAAGGAGGTATGTACCATTGACCAGCAGCTGGAAGGACCGCCTCTGCTCTTCTTTTGTTATCTTATTGGTCAAGACCACGGTGTAATCCCCAGCATCCCCCTCAGTGATACGGTAGATTGTCAGAGAGTCCCTGGCAGGTTTCATGCTATGCTCATCCTTACGGACCAACTGACCATTCTTATACCTGCGGAGACAGGGGCAGGTTACATTACAGTAACACGAGTACATAGCATAGATACAAACAAACGATCATGGCATACATATCATTCACTCATATCATATCACTCCAGTTCACACACCAAGACAATTTTTAAACTATTATCCCAGTTATTTAGCAACTTGAACCTCCATGTTTTTCAGTATAATGGAAGCAGATGGGGTCCACTTTGGGACAAAATAAAGGTCCACTTTCATAATACTGGAAGATGTGGAAGTGCTAAACAACTGGGATATTAACTTTAAAACGTGTCTTGGTGACCAATAAGATAACTGAAGTGACGGTATGTGGTTAACCACGTCAATTCTATTTTAGAGTGAACTATCCCTTTAATATATATATATATATATCAACGTACCATCTGACAGTAGGCTCAGGGTAAGCAAAGTACTTGACAGGGATCACGGCCATTTGATCGCCCACGTTCACCTCCATAACCTTAATCCACTCGTCGGTCATCTCAATGAAAGGCTTTTCTAATCACAACAAAACGACAAATAAACATTAGCAGCTACCGTCAGCATCAAAACATCACAACACCGTAAAACAACGATCATTTGAATAGACAAAACTGAATAGACAAAACTCAATCAGCAAGGCCGCTTACGTCATCGTTCCTGAACCGGGAAGAAAGTATTTTTCTGATTCAATAACCTGGTTTACCTACCAAAGACCACCAGATATGCACTGCTGCTTTTGTCCATTTGACCGCTGGAGGCCGTGCAGGTGTACTCTCCTGTGTCATTGATGGTCACGTTCTCCAGTATGAGCGTGTTGGACAGCTCTAGAGAGTTCCACAGCTTCTTCTTCTGGGAGGTGTTGTAGGACCGCAAAGAACCATTCACTGGGGCCTACGAGTAGGGCAGAGGGGAATACAGGGAAAAAGTTAGAATTGTTTTCCCGTGAGTTATAAAATTATTTATTTATTTCCTTACACTGAAAGCAGTCTATGGAGCAGTAGAAAGTGCAATCCACACACCTAGACGCTTCCAGCAATTGCTAACTTTAGCATTTTCAAACTCAAAACTTAATCAAAGTAATTGTACCCTATTGTTAGCATGCTTTAAATGTCATGCCAGAATCAGCCCAAATTCTCTGAAACCATTTTGAGATGATTCAATGAACTAATTATTGATTATTAATTACTAATACAACTAGTATGGATTGAAGTTGATTCAATCCAACACTTCTTCTCATTGTTACGTAAGAGAAGTGGAGAAGAGTCAAGAGATCCACGACAGAGTCTAAAAAGAATGACCGTAAAATTCACTATTTAAAGGATAAAGCAAGTATTTACATTGTTTATGGCTCCCCTGACCAAATCAAAGTTAGACCAATGCAGGAAAGGGATGCGCGGATAGGATTACATGAGAAAACAATATTGTGAACACAACTTTGACCTGTGTAGGGATAAATTGAAACGTTCCTGAAAGCAGGAAATAAGGATTAATCTTACTGGGTGAAAGGAAGTGAAATATGGCACCCCTGTCTTGCATGGGATATGTACATGTGGTCAGAGTGTGTGGTTGACTGTTTACAGGTTGTGTGTTTGTGTGTGGTTGACTGTCTACAGGTTGTGTGATTGACTGTGTGTGGTTGACTGTTTACAGGTTGTGTGGTTGTGCGTGGTTGACTGTTTACAGGTTGTGTGGTTGTGTGTGGTTGACTGTCTACAGGTTGTGTGGTTGACTGTGTGTGGTTGACTGTTTACAGGTTGTGTGGTTGTGCATGGTTGACTGTTTACAGGTTGTGTGGTTGACTGTGTGTGGTTGACTGTTTACAGGTTGTGTGGTTGTGCATAGTTGACTGTTTACAGGTTGTGTGGTTGACTTTTGACAGGTTTGCTTCTTCGTACCTTGTCTGTCAGTAAAGCCTGGTTGTGATGAAGGTGTTTCTATTGTATGAGTCATAGCAGGTTTGTAAGCATAGTTTGTAAGGTATCCTCTACTGTTGTATTGTAAATATAGACCCAGTGGGCACTGACCAGGCTCGGAGGGTATGTCCAGTTAAACTCGATGGCAACGTTGAGCTCGGTGTGGGCGGTGCAGTTGAGCACCAGTCGCTCCCCCACAGACAGCCTCTCATGAGTGGGCGTCAGGGTGAGGTCATTGATCTTATATCCTGCGGAAAAGGGAGGGGAGACTAAGCGGTGAGCAGACTATTGTTCTCCTGAGACCACAGTCTCTCTTTCACCCACCCACCCACACACATAGTGTACATATGCACATTGTGTCACACAAACAAACACACACACACACACACACACACACATTCAGATACACTTACATTAGACACACGTGTTTATTTACATAATCACATCAATAAACTCTAACTCATATTGACACGTTCATCACCACCTTCCTTCTCTGAGACATGTATAGGATTAAGATACATTGGATTCCAATACCCCAACCGATAACATTACTATTATAAACCCCTCAATCCCTTCACTGTTCCCTCTTACCTACAACAACAACGATGTAGAAAGGAGACTTGAAGGTCTCGTTGATTATGTGTGTCTGACAGAACACTACACCGGCATAGCTTATGTGGTGGCTGGGGACAGTGAAACCCTTCTGGCTATCCCAAAAAGCATCCTTCCCATTCGGATAAACTTCTTTCTTGGGATACTTCTGACAAAGAGCAAAAATGATTTTAAAAAAGCAGTTAAATTAGATATTAATTAAAATATCAGTAACATACATATATGAATGATGAATACAGGTGTAAAATCCTGCATTCATTCAGTCCTGCATCAGTTAGCTCCTCTCCAACTCTCCTTCTGAAAAACCTGGACACTTAAGTCACCGCTATCTGCTTTTCTTCCATTCTTCCAAATATTTCTGCGGTTTGTCTTTGTTTTTATTGATTATTAAGTCAATTAAGTCACAAATACTTGTTATGGATCAATCATAGCTGTAATGTCCATACTGGTTGACTATCACACCTCCAGTAGATGCTGACGCTGTTATGGAAATGATGAATCATCTGTATTCACACCTAACTCTTTGCCTGGGGCAGAGGGCGTTGTGGTTTTTCCAACCCTCGCTTTCAATAAAATGGCATTTGAATCATTAACTCCATAGATGAGGTCAGAGATCAAATCGTGACTGATGTGTCCAACAGGGTAGGTGATTATGAGGGGGCATGGTCTTTGTCAACTAACTATGTTGACAGAGTATCACAAGTTTCAACTGTACTGTACTTCATGCCGTTAGGGGAAAAGGTGTATTGGCACCACTGAAACAACTTTAGTGGCAAACCTGGGACAAAATGGAGGGGTACAGAATGACTCCTAGACTAGAAGTCTCAGTTGGCATTTTAAACAGAATCTGAGGTGTTAGAAAAATAAGATATTTCCCCAAGAAGATAACAAAGTCAGGAAGCTTGATCTTACGGTATGGAGCGAGACATTGAGATCCTCCACAGAACCCCGACATGGGATGACCACCTGCTCTCTCTCACGGATGAACACAACTTCATAGTCCTTCTCAGAGGGCACAAACGGGACTTTGGAGTCTGAATTCAAACACACACATAGAAACATATACATACATGACATACATAGCAGTGGAGGCTGGTGGAGGTAGAAATCAGAGGAGGGGCTTGTTGTAATGCATAGAACAGAATCAGGAATAGTATCAAACATGTGTTTGATACCATTCCTCATTCCATTCCATGCATCGCAATGAGCCCATCCTCTGATTTCTACCTCCCCGATTACATACAGTGGTGAATCAGAGAGAACCAACAACACATGTAATCAGATCAGACACTGTAAGTCTACTTGCAGCCAACTGTGAGGTCAGATCTAACTTAGGACAGATCATGAATCAGATCACAACTGAAGTAAATGTTCAAGGATACAACAAGCCCTACTTGTCATTCCTAGAAGAGCCTATAAGGATTCCCACCTTGGACATAGACATAAACAGCTGCAGAGGTTTTGCCGTCCTCCACGGGCAAGTTCCTATAGGAGCATCGATACTCTCCAGTCTCGTTGACAGTCGCCCCCGAAATTTGCAATGTAGAGCAGAACAGTCCTGAACCACTGCAGTCTGTGTTGGAGAGACGACTGGTCGCACGGCTCCGGTCAAACGGTGTGGTCCACTCCAGGTACTGGCGGCCGCTGCAGAACCAAAGAACAGCAGGATGACTCCCGACAGAGAACTGGAGACAATCATGTGAGAATGGATGGATGGATGAATAGGTGGATGGATGAATGGATGGATGATAGATAGATAGATGGATGGATAGATGCATGGATGGAGATAGATGGATGGATGGATGGATGGATGGATGGATGGATGGATGGATGGATGGATGGATGGATGGATGGATGGATGGATGGATGGATGGATGGATGGATGGATGGATGGATGGATGGATGGATGGGGATGGATGGGGATGGATGGATGGATGGATGGACGGATGGATGGATGGATGGATGGATGGATTGGGAGGTTGATCTACACAGCATGGAGACTCAGTATGTCAGGCATCAGACTGTATGAACACCAGTTCTTTTAGCCAGGCTGGTCTAGGAGAAGAGAAGCCCATGGGGCCATGTCTCACCTGCAGGTGATCTCCAGGGTGTCTGAGGTGTTGATTCTGTGGACCCTTTCCTGGATGCTCAGCGTTGGGGGGTCCGACATGAACCTGAGTTCTAATGCTGGAAGAATGGTCAAAAGAAAACCAGCAATCACCCGAATGATTCATTTACTTGAAGAGATAAGGAAGCATTACCACACAGAGGTGATCAATATGAGGCTCCTATCAAACTACTTGTGTGTACTCAAGAGATGGAGTAGGATGTAGAGGAGGATGGGAGTATTCTTCTTTACAGGTATAGATTTTGGAGCAGTAGCCATCAACCAGCCCCCCCCAAACACATACTGTATCATCACAAATGTTAAACCTCTTCGAATAAAAGGTTCTAAAAAGGGTTCTTGATCCTTTGAATAACCCTTTTAGGTTCCATGTAGAACCCTTTCCACAGAGGGTTCTACATGGAACCCAAAAGGGCTATTCAAAGGATTCCCCTATGAGGACAAACCAATAAAACATGTTTATAAGAGTGGACCACAATAATATGTTCACCATAACTGATGCAAAAAAAAGTCCACAGCAAAAAAAAGTCTAGCAAAAGAGAAGTTTCTCAAATCATCCCAACTGTGGATTTCACAGGCGGAAGAGATGAATGTTTTGCGTCCACGGCCACTGTCGGCACTCTTGGCTATTTTTCCACTGCTGCAGCAAATGGCGGAGCCTGTGTCAAAACAGGAAGCCAGGGCAGATGGGCCGGGACAGGCTCAATAGCCCAGCTCTGTGTCGCCTAAGGTGGGGTTCCTGTTCCAGAGGATACGGCCTATAAGCCCCACCACCTCCCTGCGAGGGCCAGGACACGTACAGATATAGAAATGTGGAATATTTCACCCCAAAGGCTTCAACATTTCCATAGAAAATTACTGATGTCTTCGATTAACTTACTGACCCCCAAAAGAGTTATAGGACACACTATTCAGAAGAACATGTGTTCATTCAATGCTAAACTCCCTCAAGCAAGGTAATTTCAAAATATTATCAGTATGGATAATGGAAAATATTATGATGTTTGAGGGACAAGGGATTCAAGGGCCATAATGAAATATGGGCAAAGAGGGGGTACCCTTCCCCACAAGAGAACCAGAGCCACTGTGAATACATTGTGAATGATGTAATGCCTCCCATTTCACACCATGCATAGTGGTATTAGCATGTTATAGCAAAGAGTTGTTTATCCCAACTGTGTATAATCCCCACACTTTTAAATGTAGATGAAAAACTATTGTTATTGCTAGAGTTGTTAGTTATTCTACCAATAGTAATGATGAACAACATGAATCACCGATATTATATTATCTTATAAGCCAAACAGTAAAGGCAATATCACGCCAAAAGGATGGAGATTCATGGAATATTGTTTCTGATTGCTTTCAGTGTTTCAGATTAGTTTAGTGTTAGTGTTAATCTCTTAATAAACGAATACACGTAAACGTGACACCCAAGAGTGTAGTTATTGTCAATAAAGATTGTTGCGAATGGTTTAACAGTATAGGCTACTTAACCACATTAAATATGTGTTTCAGCTTACCAATCACCCTGCTGATTCCAAAAAGAATACCCACGAGAGGTATGACGGAGACTGCCTTTGCCATCGTCCGACAAAAGAGCTGGACTGTCCCCGCATGAAAACGCAATACAAAAGTTCACCTCACAAAGTAATCCTATCCGCGCATCCCTTTTCGACGCACTAGCACATCATATTTATATTCCAATGGACAATACGGCAGAACGTGTTAGCTTCAAGAACAAGTACATGAAACTTAAAAAAGGGTATTCCTGTTTTACAGAAGTGCGCTAGCATCAGATAATGAGTCGTGCGCTCCAGTGTCGCGCCTCACTCCCCGTGGAGTTGATGGTACTGAGGAAGGATGGAGCGAGCAGTGGAAACATGCCCCTAAGCAGCGGCAGAGAGAGGCAAGGGAGGAGCGTCCCTTCTCCTCTCTCAGCCCCCGGTGTCGCTCAGCTTAACTGGCCTGTTTCAAACAATCAAGATAAGAGTCTACTGAATTATCCAGGTCAAATGCCTATTCTATATGGCGTGGCTGCTGCATATGGATTGCTAGTAGTGTTACACTGCCTGACATATGTGATAATATTATAGTGGTTATGCTCACTAGTTGCCCATCTTCTATCCATTCAGTTTATGCACTGAGTTATATGGCTATCTACTGAAGTAAGAAAGGATTATGTAAGTTTAAAATCTACTCAATTGGGGCTACTGTGAACCACAATATGGGACATACCAGTCTCACAGTTGATTGATTGACAGAGGAAGCAGACAGTCAGAAGTGAGACACATGATTAAATCAAGACACTGAGGGGACTAGAAGGCACCAAGGAAACTAAGTATGAAAAGTATGAGATGAGGAGTTTTCATAGGACCCTGCACCATACTATCTAGCTCTTGCACTAGTCTGCTAACTACAAGCTGACTTTGGTTTTAAGTCACCCCCACTACCCCCCTGTACAAGTTTCTCTCCTGTTAATAAAAACAAATAAAAAATCATTCTTCTCGCATTGTGACTGCCTATGGCCCCTGGTCTGAGCATTGATTACTTCATCTTATGATGACTGATGGATAGATGATTCACTTACTTAAACAAATGTATTTGTTGTAAGTCGCATTGGATAAAGGCGTCTGCTAAATGCCATAAATGTAAATGTAAAAGGCTAGATGCCCTGCCAGGGGCTTGCATACTAATGAGATACTCCTGTCGCCTCCAAACCAATCCCCATGGACTGACTCCAAGTGGGCTAGGAGGAAAGACCTGACTAATCAAAGAAGACATAGCAATGTCCTATTCCACATAGCTTGTAGGCTACATGTGTGTTCCACTTCAATCACATCTCATAAATTGTGTATTTATTCATTTTTTTTGTTTCAGGGTGGGGTGGGGGAGGAAGGGGGTACATTTTGGCCGTCGGTATGGGTGGTACGGGTTTGTTGTCGGCGGTGGATGTGGGGGGAGGGAGTGGGTGGGTGGGTGGGTGGGTGGGGGTTGTGGATGTCAGAATATAGGTCTCGTATCTCCACATGTTTCCTGTCCTGGTCACTTCTGCTGGGACACTCTGCCACCTGAACCCCCCTGCCCTCTACAGCACCACTTCCTGTGGAGGGCACTCCAGTCCCGACTGTGCACTCAGGAAAAGCTGTAGGCAGGAACATTTTCCACTTTTTTTTTTCCTTCTCTTGGGTTCACACCACGATGTGCTGACTGTTCTCTACCCTACTAAGACAAAGAGAAAGAGAGAGAGAGAGATAGCGAGAGAGAGAGAGAGACAGCGAGAGAGAGAGACAGCAAGAGAGAGAGAGACAGCGAGAGAGAGAGAGACAGCGAGAGAGAGAGAGAGAGAGAGAGAGAGAGAGAGAGAGAGAGAGAGAGAGAGACAGCGAGAGAGAGAGAGAGAGGTATTTGGGTGGTGCTGGATGGGCAGCACAGGATATCTCACAGTAGGGGAAAAACTGGGTCGTGATTCCAGCTAGAGACATCAATGCCTGAACTGCACTTTCTAAACGAAGCGTACTATTCAGGTTTCACTGTCCAAAGTCCTGGATTGCATTAGCATCGCTAACGTTTAGGTCATGCTCTGTAACAAGGTATCACAAGGGGCCTTTAAAATATCAGCATCACATTATTCAGCACAATGCTGGAGGCGGGACTGTAATGTGACCATGTGACCCGGGACCTTAATGTGCTCATTATGTTTGGCTACTATTATAAACATCATTTTCATCTTGAAATGTCCCTCATATATTTAGAAGACAGATCAATCAAGTGAAAACAGTGCTTTTGATCCGAGGTTAGGTTAGACCTCGGATCATAAGACCTCTTCAACCCCCACTACCACCCTTTACAAGTTTCTCTCCTGTAAATATTTTTAAAAAATCATTCTTCTAGTATTGTGACTGCCTATGGCCCCCTGGTCCGACCATTGATTACTTTACCTTATGCGGTGTTGATTTGTTTCAATATGTTTCATTGAGAAAGCATAGGCGCTGTTGCACACATTCACCCCCACTACCCCCCTGTACTAACCCTAACCCTAACCCCTGTACTAACCCTAACCCTAACCCTAACCCTAATGACCTCTTCACCCCCACTACCCCCCTGTACAAGTTTCTCTCCTGTTAATAAAAAAACTAATAAACAATAATTATAATTCCTATTACTGTATAATACCTGAACATGCATGCACACACTCATTATTCACAGAACACACAGAGACAGACAGATGAACCAGCACTAGACACAGTTCAGCAAACAAGCTGGGCACAGACTCACTCTCACATTGTGTGTACGTACGTATTGTATTGTATATTTACATACTGTACACTGGAAAAATATCATGTGTTTTATTGTTGAAGAAAAATACATTATGGGTTTAATTTGTTTACTTTGACAAAGTTCTCCATGCAAAAGGTTTTTGGGTAAATTCAGCTCGCTGTTTTTGAACAATCTGTCCCTCAAGTCTGAGGTCACCATCTCGGTACACGGATCAGATTCTTTGTTTTCAAAGAAAGCCATGATAATCAAATAATATAACAGAAATGCAGGAATTGATATTCAATAGTTTTACAATTGACATGAAGTGATGTTATATCTTCAAGCGTCAAGTGCATTAGCTCTCCCAGAACAAGTCTAAATGTTCAATTTTACTACAATAACACGTCCTGTCAAGCTAGCATGGAAAGTTGATGGCTCTTTCCACCGTAACAATCTTTTGTTTTGAGTTCAATTTCATCATCCCCAGTGTCATGTGTAATTATGGATGCCTCTCTCAAAGCTAATGGTGAACTATGAGGAGAGAGGG
The DNA here is from genome assembly GCF_951799395.1 of Argentina silus. NCBI lineage: Eukaryota > Metazoa > Chordata > Actinopteri > Argentiniformes > Argentinidae > Argentina > Argentina silus. The sequence continues at coordinate 22,486,979 of NC_139660.1, read as the reverse complement.
TTCAGCGGTGGGCATTGGGCCTAATGAGGGCTCTTGGCACAATGAGTGTATGTGTGTGCGTGTGTGTGTGTGTTGTGTGTGTGTGTGTGTGTGTGTGGGGGGGGGGGGGGGGTTGGACAGTACTTTACACTTCCTCAGACAGGATACTGTGTTCATACTGTGCCAACTCAAAAACACAACTGTCTCTGACACACACACACACACACACATTTGCCCTAAACACAGTGTTATGCAACACAAGAGAGACATGTAGACATAAACACACAAGCAAGTTACTTACTCTCACACATATATCTTTAAATCCAGTGACAGAGAAACCCTGGAGAGAGCTGACCACTCGTGATCTGCAGACTAACAGAGCTATTGCCAAGATAAGTGTGGAAGATCGTTCAAACCAGAGTAATACATAGATATCCACATGCAAAGCACACACCTAAATAGATGCAATGCATACAGTCAAGCATATATATATATATAAACACTTATATATTTGTTATTTATTCTTTATTTTTGTGCACGTTTTAGCTCTAAGGTAGAGCAATCTCCTGGTTTCCTGTGGTAAATCTCATCCTAATTAGGGGTCAGTTGCACTAGACAGAAAGTATAGGTAGAAGAGAAGGGCTGAATTTAAAGACTGATAATGAGCTTCTCTCGCCCTGTGTCTTATGGCCAGGAAATGACTTTATCCTTGAGAGAGATAAGAAAAACCAAAGCATGTGTTGGGTTGGCTAAAGAATCACTTATGTTATTGCTAACTGCTAACTGTCAATGAACACACCACTGTCTACTATAAGTATGTGATATTACAATGCCGTTATTTATTGATGTTATGAAGTTTTATTTTTCAAAATCCTTTTGCTATGTACACCATCTAACAGGGGCAAGTTGAATGCAGGATTATTTCCACCCACGGAGTGTGTCTGATGGAACAGATCCAGAGTTGCATGCAATTCCAATTCATTTTTCAACACTTTTGTTGTCTTTGCCTTGTTGTTGGTACAGAATAGTTGATTCTCTTTCACTATACTGTCTAAAATAGTTTCAGAACCCTCTGAAAAAGGTTCCATTGCAGAACCCTTGTGGTCAGGTTGAGCCATTTTTGGTATATCTGGAACCTTTTTTCAAAGGGTTCTGCTATGGTGACAAAATGGTTCTATGTAGAAAAGTGCAGCGCCGAAAACAGGCCAATGGGGCATTTGTAACAGCATGTCTAACAGGTGATATTCAGCACAATATGCTTTGTGAACAATGTGACCTGCTGTTTTTTCTAGTCGGGGAGCAGACGTCTGCATACAAAGCACACAACAATTACAGCCATCCCTCTCCTTGTTCTCATTTTGATTTGACAGAAGCCGAGCCCAAATAAACATGTCCTCACTCACTTTGATGTCTGGAGTCCTGGCTGTGTCTGGACTAGGACCTACTCTATCTCATGTTTCTAAACACACAGACATTTCCTGCCAAAATGGAGAATCATTTACAAATCTGAAATCGAAGTTCCCACAACAGCCACAAGATGACACTACAATGTTGTGTCAGTTGCTGTTTGTGCAGCCAACATCCACATGTCTCTCTCTCTCTCTCTCTCTCTCTCTCTCTCTCTCTCTCTCTCTCTGAGGGTGTGTGTGTGTGTGTGTGTGTGTGTGTGTGTGTGTGTGTGTGTGTGTGTGTGTGTGTGTGTGTGTGTGTGTGTGTGTGTGTGTGTGTGTGTGTGTGTGTGTGTGTGTGTGTGTGTGTGTGTGTGTGTGTGCGTATGTTCGTGTGGGAGTGAGAGATAGAGAGTTTAAACTAAAGAGGCATTCTGGACAAACTCTTGCTGCCACCTGCTGTTTACTTCTGTAACAGACCCCAAACGTGGTCAAAAAGAGGCATTCTGGACAAACATGACCATACAAGTCAACGTCACTAACAGGCCTATCCCTGTTGATCATGGTCATGGGATCAACTATATCAATTGCATACAGTGGAGTCTGGGATGCAACTGTACAACTGCCCATCCAGCACGACCCAAATACCCCCCCCCTCCCCCTCAGGCACTTTCAGGCCTGATAAGAAGGCCTGAAAGTGCCTGATAAAAATCCTTGTGACTTTTGACATGAGTTGTATGGGAGGGAGAAGGATAAATGAGTGGAAATGTATTTTAGCTGTTGACCCTTGCTACTGCCCTGAATGTCATGTGTGACAGAAGAAAAGTAAATAAGGTACTGTAACTCAGTAAGGATCAGCAGTTGACTGGTCTTCAATGTGTCTGTAAGAGTCAAACTACCTCAATAGACTCATCTCCTCATCCTCCTTGTACATGGGAACTCCGTTGCTGACTAGGGAAATGTGTCAAATCACGCACAACGCATAACAATACTAAAAAGTCAAACACACTGAACGATTACATTAAGTTTAGGCTATGCATGCATTATTAGCCAATATATAATACACAAACAATACAGAATCATAATGTCGATTTACAAATAGCATGAATGTCATCAAATGACACCAGTTTGCAGTGGGCTTACACAAACTGGGTCTTGGGCAGCTACAATTGAACCTGTATGCGTACACTTTCAAACACACAGGAGGACAAAACTCCACTTATTTTCACGAAATATAAAAAGTAGCCTAAATGATAATCAGTTAATGAGAAAAAAAATCGATAATTGCGTGTAAAATAAGTTGACTTATTTTGAGCGCTACATTGTGGAAATGGAGCGCCAATGCTAAGTGCACAACAAGACTGCTATGTGGTATGCGTATGATTCATAAAAAAACCTTGAATTTGAACTGTTATGGAATGTATTGTCTTTGAGTACCGCTATACAAAAAAGTACCGCTAGCCATTCTTTGTTTATTTAGGTCCAAACATTAAAATAAGGTGTGCGTTACCATGGATAATACCTCTCACATGTCATCTATTATGACGATGCGTTCCAGTATCTTTAGATACGCGGCAACAAACAGAATCAGAATTATTACGTTGTTGTTTGCTACGGATTAAATCTACAATTGCAGCTTTTATCGACAATCTTCAAGCTCTGCAAACGTCTAGCACACACAAAGGAATATTGTCAATGGACCACGTGAGTAATATATTTGAATATTGACAAGTAGCCTACAGTTATTGTTGGAAAAATGTAAATCATAAAATCGACAGGTAATTGGTAATATAGACTGTAGGCCGTTCAACATTGTATTTGCTTGTAAACTTAGAACAATCTTTCCCAAATGTGTCAGGCATCAAGAATGCATGATCTTCAGCGCATCTATGGCCCACTGGTCAAGTTCCAGGCCCCCAAAGGGAAGAGCTCGGCCGAAACTCCTTCCATTGTCGTTCTTGGCCAGATGTTGAAGGCCAAACTCCAGTCACTCCAGTGGAAGTCCACCCAGGTTGTGCAACCCAGCAACCCCAGAAAGCCCAGAAAGCCCAGAAACCCCACTGCCATCAAGATACTCCTGAAGAAGGTTCAAGGTCAAAACTGTTCTCAGAAGGCTGGGCCATGTCCCCAGCTATCCCAGCAGGCCTCACAGAGCCAAGGCATGTCCCAGAATGCTCTGGAGCAGAAGCATATGGAGGACAGTGCCAGTCAGATGCCAGGCAGTCTTCCCTGCAACCTATCGAATGGTAGGCCCACCAAGGCGGCTGGCAGCATGAAACGCAAGAGAGAAGCCAGCCAGAGTGAAGGAGGAGACGTCAGCAGCTCAGCCAAACGTTCCCGCAGTAGCCAGCCCTGCAAGACAAAGAAGAGATCTGCTGCAGTCACCGATATTTACTCACACATGTTTGCTCCCACACACACATTCATGCACACATACGCACGCAAGCCTACAAACGAGAATGGAGCTTAAGTGATACTGTCTCTCACTCACACACTCACACTCTCACACACACACACACACACACACACACACACACACACACACACACACCACACACACACACACACACACACACACACACACACCTCCCAACTCCCCCCCACCCCCCACCACCACCCCAACTCACACACATCTCACCTCACCACCACACGTCCCCCCATTTCCACTCCCCACCTCCAAACACACACACTCCCAACCCCCCACCCCCTCCCCCCAACACATACATTCCCTCCTTTCTTCTGCAGATTAAAAACAAATAAATTGGGTATTTTTATTTGAAGTTATGAGTTCTGTCTTTTTTTTATGCATACCAATGTGATTTGGACATTAGCCAGCCCCTCACGGTATTACTGCCTTATTACTCAACCATTTACAGTGAACTTTGAACAACATACTTTACTCATTGTATACAGAGCCCTGCGTAAGTAATGGGACAGTGAAGCATTTTTTTTTTTTGGCTCTATACTCCAAAAGTTTAAATTTGAAATCAAACAATTACTATGAGGTTAAAGTAGAGATTTTTGTCCCCCAACTTCAAGGCACCATAAGTAATGGGACAGATTAATATAATGTCCAAATCAAGCACTCATGTTTAGTATTTGGTCAACAATCCTTTGCATGCAATAACTACCTGAAGCCTGTGTCCCATTGACCGCACCAGATGTTGGGTATGTTGTCTGGTGATGTTCCAGGCCTGTATACTGCAGCCATCTTCATTTGTTGTTTGTTTTGAGGTCTTTTTTGCCTAAAACTTATCAGGAAATGAAATGCGAAATGGATTCAAATCTGTAGTTTGACTTGGTCAGTTAAGACCATTCCAGTTTTTGGCCATGAAAATTCTCTAGTTGCAGTATGTTTTGGGTCATTGGACGTTAACCAGCCCCTCGCGGTATTACTGCCTTATTACTCAACCATTTACAGTGAACTTTGAACAACATATTCTACTCATTGTACTTTACTTACTGTTTTGCTGAAGCAAATTGGAGCCCACACTGTGTAAATGATTGCGTTGTGTAAAGCCTTTTCTATGCAGGACTGATGTGTGTCTGTTTGTGAGTATGTTTCTTTGTGTGTGTGTGTGTCTGAAGGTTTAAGAGTTGAATTGTCAATGGTTAGAGTTACTGTGAGTCGCTTTGGATAAAGGCGTCTGCTAAATGCCATAAATGTAAATGTAAATGTAAATGTAGTTACTGTGAGTAGGAGAGGGTCAGGAGGATATTGTACACTTGAGTACTGCCTAGTTACTCGTTGCAAAGATTCACAAAGATTCAAACGCGTGTTGGATGTCAGAGTTAAACCACTGTTAAACCACTCATTTGATATTATATCTTACTTGTAAACATACGCATGTCCAGAATGACTTCCTCCAAATTCCCTCATGCAAGGATGGTGCTCATCATTCCACAGTGAACCTAAATGCTCCAGATTAGTGGCATAGCATGTGTACATTTGTCAAAAGTAAGTGAATCATCTATACATCAGTCATCATCAGCAAGAATCTACAGTCGGACATGGTTTCATTGGCAGTCACAATTCTAGAAAAAGGAAGCATTATAAGAACACCTTTTATTGAACTGTTACAGAACAAAGGAAATATGGGAACAAATTAGTAGCATTGGTCTTGATGTATGTATCAATACCAACTCTGTCTTTTACAGTGTCTTCAATACTACTATGGATGATAAAACTAAAGAGTTATGGTGGACAATACTATGCATTGTGAACAGCAAAATATGGAAGACAAGGTGTATGATGACAAGTATGTGTTCCTTCGGACTCTGTTGTCAAGCAAGTCAAAATGGAACTGAAAAAAAGGAAAACAGCTGGATTCCAAAAAACAAGTACAAAACGTCCATGGACATGATTACATCTAGAATATATGTATTTATAGGGTTAGGGTTAGGATAACATGTTTTCGATGTGAGAGGTCAATTGTGTGTATGTAAACTGCATATGATAATTATGTAAATGTGAACACAACTTTAATAAATATATATTTAAAACTATAATTGAAAAAAAAAAAAAAGAAGACAATCCCACATCTGGACTGTAGAAATAAAATTACAATCCCGTTCCCTTGATTATTACGCAAACATCATAGTGTGGCGCAGGGCGGCCTAATGTTTTTTTTCTAATGCGCACATAAACACATAATTCTATACTAACGGATGGGCTATTCCGACCATTGTATTAATGCATGTCCTTGAAAAGTACCGTCCCAAAAGGACGATTTCTGGCGGTTCTTGCGGATGCGCAAACCTTATAATAGTATTGCAGTATGAGGGACATGGTGTTCCATTTGTATCCTTCCTCATCTATTATCATTCTCAATTTTCCTATTCTTCTTAAGGTATTCATTTACGTTTCTTCCGCGCGTGCGTATATAATGTATTTGTCCGTGAGGCACGCGTCTGTTCGTTAAGCGTCAGAGCCAGGCTCGGGATTTGGGAGAGTGTGACAAGAGCCGCATAATTTGCATAGCTCCCCTTTTATATGGCGGGTGGGCTATCACTAAACCTTCAGTCGTATCTGAGAAGTAACGAGCCATCATCGTCATGCCTGAGCCAGCGAAGTCAGCGCCCAAGAAGGGCTCTAAGAAAGCCGTCACCAAGACCGCAACCAAAACCGGAAAGAAGCGCAGAAAGTCCAGGAAGGAAAGCTACGCCATCTATGTCTACAAGGTCCTGAAGCAGGTCCACCCCGACACCGGCATCTCCTCCAAGGCCATGGGAATCATGAATTCCTTCGTCAACGACATCTTCGAGCGCATCGCCGGCGAGTCCTCTCGCCTGGCTCACTACAACAAGCGTTCTACCATCACCTCCAGGGAGATCCAGACCGCTGTGCGTCTGCTGCTCCCCGGTGAGCTGGCAAAGCACGCCGTGTCCGAGGGCACCAAGGCCGTGACCAAGTACACAAGCTCCAAGTAGGCTTAATAGCGTTTTTCGTCCGCTCCACAAACCCAAAGGCTCTTTTAAGAGCCACCCACCCTATCAAATAAAGGAGCAATTCCATAGCGAGTTAATCTCACGTGTTACATAGACGAGGACGTTATAGTATCAGTGTTTAATGGCTTGATGTTACAGTATTCGATGATTCCAGTCGGTACGTTGTCTTGAGCGCTGGCTGAACGCGCCGGCTATTTTGCGCGCCTTTTTGTCGTTTCTTCCCCTCTGCCATTGTTTCGTTCGACTGCTGGAGTGGTGTAATTACTAAGGTGTCTTTCATAAACTGCTCCCTCTATGAATATAATGGACAGGAGTGACTACACTGTGCACACGCATGGCCGATTTCTCGGGACAAAGGTGGATTTAAAAAAGAAAAAAAATGATACATAATGATTTAAACGGTCTCAAACGGCATGCACATACGGATAATTTAAAACTAAAGAAGTTAGCCAACCACCACTGCCAAGGCATTAACCAACAGCCGGCTTGTCCATATTGATAAAATGCCGTCATATCATCCCGATGACGTTAACTGCAAATCTGTGTCAATAAAAGAGCAAATCCATAGCGATTTGAGTTCGCGTGCTACAATTAGGTCGACGTTATATTGCATGGTATAGTAGATATTATATAGTATCAGTGTTTAATGACTCGATGTTACAATCTTAAATTACTCCAGTCCTTATGTGGTATCATGAACGCGACGGAGATATAGCTCGCCTCTTTCCCCCCTCTAGTCTTTGTCTCATTCGACTACTGGAGTGGTGTAGTCACTAGTCGTGTGTTTGCCTCTGCAATGAACAGCTTCCTCTATGAATAACATGAACACGAGTCTAACTACACTATGAACACGCATGGCCAATTTCTGGGACAAGGGTGGATTATTTCAATGCATAAACAACGGTCTCATATACAGCATGCACATAAGGGTGATCTAATACTGTCAATACATTTGCCAACAGCCAGGAGAGACGAGAGACTACATCACCATTACCACCTAGGGACAAGCTCCCAGCCTCTCACGGCGACTGTGTTTTACGCCCCACAAAAGAGCTCACATTTAAAACACCACGCACCATATTGGGGGACCCTCAACCTTTTAACTCCCAGCCAAACAACCTGGCTACCTGGACAACGAGTGCTGATCGCAATCGTATGCACTTTTAGCCACTTTAAGAGACAAATAGAACAGGAAAAGCTGTCCACATCGCTCCCTTCGATGGTCGAACGGTGGGGTTTTGAGCGAGTCACAACACAATCCACGAGGCCTTCACGGCCCACATGACTTTATTCTGAACGGAGGCAAGTCTGCTCGCTGGCCCGTTCGCATTTGGACCTCAACTCGGTTCCATCGGTGACTTTTGACCCGTTATTGGCGAGGAGAAAACACAGGCGCCAGAACATTTTTGTACCTAAGACTGCCTGTGCAGGGAGGGTTGAGTCTGCATGGTTCTCATGTCGCGTTTAAGGCCAGCCCCCATCTGGGTTGAGCTTCATTATCACAGATCAGCATCGCACTGACTTTGTAGACTTTGTGTATACCAGAACAAACGAGACGTTTTACTCAGACATGGCAGAAGTCGCACCAGCCCCCGCCGCTTCGCCGGCCAAGGCACCCAAGAAGAAGGCAGCAGCCAGGCCCAAGAAAGCCGGACCCAGCGTCGGAGATCTCATCGTCAAGGCTGTGTCCGCATCCAATGAGAGGAACGGTGTGTCCCTATCTGCGCTGAAGAAGAGGCTGGCGGCCGGTGGCTACGACGTAGAAAAGAACAACTCCCGCGTCAAGATCGCCGTTAAGAACCTCGTCACCAAGGGCACTCTGCTCCAGACCAAGGGCACCGGTGCCTCCGGTTCTTTCAAGCTCAACAAGAAGGCCGTCGAGGTGGTCAAGAAGACGGCGAAAAAAGCCACCGCTCCGAAACCCAAGAAGGCGGCCACAAAGAAGCCCGCCGCGGCCAAGAAGCCCAAGAAGGCAGTTGCAAAGAAGCCCGCCGTCGCCGCTAAGAAGTCTCCCAAGAAGGCAAAGAAACCCGCTGCCGCTAAGAAGCCCACCAAGAGCCCCAAGAAGGCCAAGAAGCCCACAGCAGTCAAGAAGGCAACGGCCAAGAGCCCAAAGAAGGCACCGACCAAAAGCCCCAAAAAGGCCGCCAAGGTAGCGAAGCCCAAAGCAGCCAAGCCCAAGGCAGCCAAGGCAAAGAAGGCTGCCCCAAAGAAGAAGTAAACTTCCAGACAGTGTTCATGTCGACACTTGTACCACAAAAAGGCTCTTTTAAGAGCCACCCACCTTTCCATAAAAAGTGCTTTTTTATCCATGACAGAAAAAAAAGTTATACCTCAAAATTGTTTTTAATTTCAACATACAGATGTAGTTCCTCTTTCCGATACACCATTATGTTACATTTGGATAGAAGCGATAATAGTGTACTTTCCGCTGTAAAGTCAGTCAGGAGTAGCGCACAACATTGAGTACGGGGAGAGCTGGGATAGCCTCAAGCGCTTCACAATTTACTATATTATAATGATTAAGTTTTAGTATTTTTTGTTTGATTTGAACTTAGATTTTTGGCGCGCCAGTGAGACTCACAAAATTCGCTGGGCGGCGGGAAGGCGCGCGCGTCTCCAGGACGGGTTAGTCTGTCCCTCACCGATTGGATGATATGTCATCCGCCCGGTGGCCAATGAACGCCGATCATTGCGAGCTATAAGAGCGACACGACAATTTATATACTTCACGCGTTCTTTTTTTTTGAGATTATCTACATTCTGGTTGTCAAACAAGGAGGTTAGCGCTATGGCAAGAACCAAGCAAACCGCTCGTAAATCTACTGGTGGCAAAGCCCCCAGGAAACAGCTTGCCACCAAGGCTGCCCGTAAAAGTGCGCCTGCGACCGGCGGCGTGAAGAAGCCTCACCGTTACAGGCCCGGCACCGTGGCTCTGAGAGAGATCCGTCGTTATCAGAAATCCACCGAGCTGCTCATCCGCAAGCTGCCCTTCCAGCGCCTGGTGAGAGAAATCGCACAGGATTTCAAGACCGACCTGCGCTTCCAGAGCTCAGCTGTGATGGCCCTGCAGGAGGCCAGTGAGGCGTACCTGGTCGGTCTGTTCGAAGACACCAACTTGTGCGCCATCCACGCCAAGAGAGTGACCATCATGCCCAAAGACATCCAGCTGGCCCGTCGCATCCGTGGAGAGCGTGCCTAAGATCAGTCTGATCTGAAATAAATCCCCAACGGCTCTTTTAAGAGCCATCTCAGTATTTCCTTCAGAGGCATCTTTCCATTTACTACACGTATTATAGGTCACATGACATGTTGCGCAATCCGATCTCGGCCTTCATCTGGGGAACAGAAGGACTACAGAGACTATGCAGAGTCAATAACCGGAGTAATAACCGGAGGGGAGGTATAGGTTGTTAAAATACGAGTTTTGGCGTTACAAAAAACGTTTTTTGGTTGCGTTTGAAAAATATTAACCTAAGGAATTTACTGAAGTTAGACCTCTGATTTGGTGTGAATAGCTTAAAAACTTTAGGGAGGAGTAGCATGCCGACAAATCTGAAGAATTTGAATAATAGTAAGAACTTGCAAAATAAGTTCTAGAAGAAACGTTGTGTGCTTGTAAAGTCTTATTTTGGTAGTAGAAACAGTTTAAAGATCGTTTCTGCGATATATACATTTGCTGGGTTGTTGAACGAAAGTGAGATCGTCTTATTTTAGTAGAGGTTAGAGTTTAAGATGGTTTGATTTGTGGTTGGTTGGTTGGTTGGTTGGATGGGTGAATTGATAGATGCTGTAGAACTATAGATGAGCGTATGTTAGACACTGTAGATATACATATTAAGTTCAATAGATGAGGGAAAGACAGATAGACAGGCCTTGCTGGGACCACATATACTGACAAACGTAGGCACTCACTGCAATGTAAGTCACTTTGGATAAAAGTGTCAGCTAAATAGCATGTATTATTGTGATTCCATTGTATATTATTAGATAGATGAGACAAGACTTGGTTTGGTTGGATGGATTGGTTGGATGGATGGATGAACGGAGAGGATGAATAGATGAGCGAGGGGATATGTAGGTATAATGTATCATAGAAACCCATGTTTGTTCATGCAACTTAACAAGTCTTAAAGTTTAAAAAGTCTAAATCCTATCTAAACTCTGAATGGAAATTATTTAAGTGGAGTCAGTCTACACATGTTAAAGTTTAATTGTGGTGTCAAGATTAAAATATGTGGAAACAAGTGGATACATTTTTAAATGTCCCCATTCAGAGCATATGGCCATAGGAATTAATAGTATTTCAGGCAAAATGGGGTACAGCGCAGAATGCCAGAAGTGTGCAAAGCTGTCATCAAAGCAGGTGGCTACTCTGAAGAATATAAAATATAAAACATATTCTGGTTTGTTTAACACATTTTTGTTTACTACATAATACCATGTGTTCTTTCATAGTTTTGATGTCTTCAGTATTAATCTACAATGTAGAAAATAATAAAAAATAAAGAAAAACCATTGAATGAGAAGGTGTGTCCAAACTTTTGACTTGACTGGTACTGTACTGTGTGTGTATATATATATATATATATATATATATATATATATATATATATATATATATATATATATATATATATATATATATATATATATATATATATATATACATATACCCCATGAGGACAAAGCAAATAAGTATTCAGACTCTTTGCTATGACACTCTTAAAAATTGCTCAAATGCACAACAAATATATATAACCTTTATTTATATAGGGGAACAAACTGAGACCAAGGCCTCTTTTGCAGGTGCACCCTGTCCACAATATGTACTCAATAACACAACATATACAAAATACAACACAGTTCAATACAGAAAACAATTTATCATATAAACCCACAATATATTATATATAACAATCACATCTTTCACCAATGTGGTTCCTCTTTTTTGTTTTAATTTTCTACGGGTGACATACACTCACCGAACACTTTATTAGGAAGACTATCGTAATCCTGGGTAGGGCCTCCCTTTGCTCTCAAAACAGCCTAAATTCTTCGTGGCATTGATTCCACAAGATGTTCGAAACATTCGTTTGAGATTCTGGTCCAAGATGACATGATTGCATCACGCAATTCCTGCAGATTTTTCAGATGCACTTTCAAGCTGTGAATCTCTACCACATCTACCAATCGCTCCCGTTCTACCAAATCCCAAAGGTGTTCTATTGGATTCAGATCCGGTGACTGGGAAGGCCACTGAAGAACACTTAACTCATTGTCATGTTCATGAAACCAGTTTGAGACGACTTTTGCTTTGTGACATGATGCATTATCATGCTGGAAGTAGCCATTAGAAGATGAGTAAATTGTGGCCATGAAGGGATGCACATGGTCAGCAACAATACTCAAATAGGCTGTGGCATTCAATCGTTGTTTGATTGGTATTAACGGGTCCAAAGTGTGCCAAGAAAACATTCCCCACACCATTCCACCACCATGAGAAGGTGTAGGTGTAGGTGTAGGTATTAGGTGTTCCTAATAAAGTGTTCGGCGAATGTATATCGCCATAGGAAACAAGACAACCCGACAGACTAGTGAAAAAACGAAACAAAACAAAGTGAGGAATAGGGGGAGGAGACGCGCGGAGCCGGCGCATGCGCAGATAAGGGGTATTTGTTCAGCGCCAGAGCCAGGCTCGGGATTTGGAAGAGTGTGTCAGGAGTCGCGTAATTTGCATACTCCCCCTTTATATACCGGGTGTGACATGACCGCTCATCCATACGTTTCTAAGTAGTCACGAGTTATTATCTTCATCATGCCTGAGCCAGCGAAGTCAGCGCCCAAGAAGGGCTCTAAGAAAGCCGTCACCAAGACCGCAACCAAAACCGGAAAGAAGCGCAGAAAGTCCAGGAAGGAAAGCTACGCCATCTATGTCTACAAGGTCCTGAAGCAGGTCCACCCCGACACCGGCATCTCCTCCAAGGCCATGGGAATCATGAATTCCTTCGTCAACGATATCTTCGAGCGCATCGCCGGCGAGTCCTCTCGCCTGGCCCATTACAACAAGCGTTCTACCATCACCTCCAGGGAGATCCAGACCGCCGTGCGTCTCCTGCTCCCCGGTGAGCTGGCTAAGCACGCCGTGTCCGAGGGCACCAAGGCCGTGACCAAGTACACCAGCTCCAAGTAGGCTTAACAGCGTTTTTCGTCCGCTCCATCAACCCAAAGGCTCTTTTAAGAGCCACCCACACTATCAAATAAAGGCGCAATTCCATAGCGAGTTAATCTCGCGTGTTACATAGACTTGGACTTTATAGTATCAGTGTTTTAATGGCTTGATGTTACAATATTCAGTGATTCCCAGTCGTTACGTTGTCTTGAGCGCTGGCTGAACGCGCCGGATATTTAGCGCGCCTTTTTGTTTTCTTCTCCTCTTGTCTTTGTCTGTTCTTTAACTTAGAACAAGGCTGTAACATGAAATGTGAATGAAGTTAAGGGGTCTGAATACTTTCCGAATACACTGTAATTCATATTAATTAAATATCTCTATTAAAAAAAAAAAAGGTAAGGTAAGGGTAAGGCCTCACTCTGTCGTTCTCTCAGCTTGTGCCCAGTTGACAGTTAGCATTTATAGAATTGAAGACGGACAGGTTTGTCACAGGCCGAAATAGGAGATATGCTGAGACAACCGAGGCCGAACCTGAACCACCGGCCTAAAATAGTACAGTGAACGCTCGTTGGCTTATGGCTTCCGTACAGAGGTGACGCTAGCTGTCTCACACCAGAATGCCTCATCTACATAGAAAAATACATTTTGACACAAGACACCCCACTTATGCCAGCGAAGACATTGACCACGTTAAGCTATTAAGACTGATGATAACCAGAATACATGCATGATGTCAAGACGTGCGTCTGACAAAGCGCAGGATCCAGCTTCTTGGTGGCTGAGCTAATAGCAAACGTGAAGAAGCCCCATACCATTACCGAATCACTCATTCTACCAGCTTGCAAGGCAATTGTAAATGTAATGATAGGTGCAGATGCTGCTACGGAAATCAATAAAATCCCTTTATCTAACACAATAAAACGTTACATTGATGACATGTCAGATGATATACACACTCCCTGAGGTCAAGCTTGTTTACCATGATGTGCAATGAGATGAGGTCTGCTGCTGCACATACATGTGCGCTGGCTCTCACGGGACAATGTGCTCTCCTGTGTCTACGAGCTCTGAGAAGAACTCCATTTGAATGAGCTTAACACTAAAATGCAGGGGTAAACATTCTGACGGCCACAGACAAACTGGACGTGTCCGAAACTCAAGCTGTGGCGAGACAAGAGTGGTACGTAAGAACCTCGATATGTTTCCCCTTAATATCTGATGACCTCGCTTGCAAGACACCAGCTTTATTCAAAGCGATATCAGCACACCTGGAAACTGGAGGAGAGATTTGAGTCGTATTTGTCTGCTACAAATGAAGACCACAATTGGATCTGCAACCCTTTCAACTCACTAACCGAATTAGCAAATAAATTGTGTCCAAAGTCTGGCCCTCCCCAGTTCTGATTTGTAGGTCACTTACAGAGCATAGTATTAAGCTGCAGCAGGGGAAACTGTGGGAAGTAGATGGTTAACAGCAGGGTGAGTCTATTCGACACGAGCCTAAGTACATCTTTTGAAACCTAGTAGGGTAAGACCCTTTAGACTGAGCATTTAACCCGTTAGAAGGAGGGCTGGAACCGGGACTCCTGTATAGGGTCAATGTTTACCGGGAGACAGTTGCCAGTCAACTCCCAGGAATCTGTCAGGTCTCAATAAGTACCGCACTTTGAAATTAAAGTTGGGAGAAATGGATTTGGATGCGTTTTCACTACTTGAGGGACGGGAATAGCCAACTGTGAGACTGTGCCATCAGTGTCCTTCCCAACATCGTACCTCTGTGAGCTGACCTTCTCATCCCTGACAGACGTAAAAAGCAAAAGAAGGCCCAACCTGTCAGTGGAGCAGGTGCAGGTGGGTTGCACTATCCTCAATCTCCCCCCGCATCACGAGACTGCTCTCAAAAACAGACACATGTGTCCCACTGAATGCGTGACCCATACCCAAATCTTTTGGTACTTGGTGTATCAGGCAGCAGAGCAAGTCCACACTCTTGTCCAGCTGTCTGGTCTGAACCCAGCACTGGGTTTTCCCTCAGCTCTTGTAGTGTCTTATCCTTTGATCTATCACCCAGTCATCACAGGATGTTACAAATACAGTTCCAAATGGTTGGCCTGATGAGCATGTCTCCTAACAGATCGACACCTGTGAATTCTGAGGTACAGAGACACAGACTCTCATACAATTCATGACCAAAACCCAATTCTGAGTCTCCTGTCAGTCTAAATGTAACTGATAATACCTATCATCTATCTATCTATCTATCTAGCTATCTATCTAGTTATCTATCTATCTATCTAGCTAGCTATCTGACTGCCTGCCTGCCTGTCTGTCTGTCTGTCTGTCTATCTATCCCTAACCCTAACCCTCTTATAGATCTTTTCCTCATCTATGTAATTGATTTGTCTATCTATCAATCTATCAAACCTTCTCTCATCTATCAATCTATCTA
Source organism: Argentina silus (assembly GCF_951799395.1). Taxonomy (NCBI): domain Eukaryota; kingdom Metazoa; phylum Chordata; class Actinopteri; order Argentiniformes; family Argentinidae; genus Argentina; species Argentina silus. Next base: position 22,471,543 of record NC_139660.1, on the reverse strand, counting down.
TCATCTATTAATTCAACTATCCAAACAACCAACAGACCAACCAACCAACCATCCATCCATGCAACTAACCAAACCATCTTTAACTTTTTCTATTAATCTATTTGTCGCTGATGCACGCGTCTGTTCATTAAGCGCCAGAGCCAGGCTCGGGATTTGGAATCGTGTGTCATGAGCCACTAAATTTGCATAGCCACGCCTTTATATAGCGGGTGCGCATTCACTGCAACTTCATTCGTTTCTGAGAAGCAACGAGCCATCTTCATCATGCCTGAGCCTGCAAAGTCTGCGCCCAAAAAGGGCTCAAAGAAAGCCGTCACCAAAACCACCGGGAAAGGCGGCAAGAAGCGCAGAAAGTCCAGGAAGGAGAGCTACGCCATCTACGTGTACAAGGTCCTGAAGCAGGTCCACCCCGACACCGGCATCTCCTCCAAGGCCATGGGAATCATGAATTCCTTCGTCAACGACATCTTCGAGCGCATCGCCGGCGAGTCCTCTCGCCTGGCTCACTACAACAAGCGTTCTACCATCACCTCCAGGGAGATCCAGACCGCCGTGCGTCTGCTGCTCCCCGGTGAGCTGGCCAAGCACGCCGTGTCCGAGGGCACCAAGGCCGTGACCAAGTACACCAGCTCCAAGTAAATAGCGTTTTTTCATCTGTTTCTCTAACCCCCAAAGGCTCTTTTAAGAGCCACCCACACTATCATTAAAAGCAATTCCATAGCGAGTTGAGCTCGCGTCCTAGAATGGAGTTGATCTTGCATGGTATACTGATTGGATGTGTGTCTGTTTAACGAATCTTCAATGACTTGAGTCGTTGAATTGTCATGAGCGCGGGCTGAACGTGCCTTTTTCGGTTATTTCTCCCCTCTCTGCCTTTGTGTCCTTCGACTGTTGAAGTGGCGTAGTCACTAGTTGTCTATAATAAACGGCTCCCTCTATGAATCTAATGAACACAAGTGACCACTGCACACGCGTGGCCAATTTTTTGTGACAGCGGTGTTTCATTTTTTTAAATGGATGCATAATGAGCACGTACGGATAATCGAGTACTATCAATAAGTTAGCCTACCACCACTGCCAAGACATTACCAACAGCCCGCTGGTCTAAATGCCTTCATGTCATCCCGATGATGTTAGCTGGCCAAATCTGTGTGACAGGGCAACAAAGTTTGCGATTTCAACTCGCGTGCTACAATTAAGTCGACGATATATAGTATGGTATTGTAGATGTTATATAGTGTCAGTGTTCCCCTCATGATGTGTGCGACTGTTCAAAACTACACTTCAAAATAACATTCAGTCCTCCATCCTCGAAGGTTTTTTAAAACATCACTCTTCCTTATGTAGTGAATCTTGTCCTTCCAAGTTGTTATAAGCAGATCGGGGACAGCTAGTGATGAAGCTATAGGTAAAGGATTTGTTGTTAGTCGAATCCTTCCAAATATAGATACATCTTTTTGAAGCCAAATGTTGAGAATGGCTTTGGGTTTCAAAAATAATGTTGTTTTCAATATTAGACTTAACACTGTATCTTTCACAGTGACATTGTGTAATGACATTAAGTGTTGGTCTCGTATGGCCATAGTCCCACATTTATTCACAAAATGCCTCAAACCTGATACATCTGAGAAGAGATTAACTACATTGAAAGCTATAGCTGAGGATCTGTTCTTTGTCCTTAAGAGACATAGTGGTATCATCTGCCATCTATACTCCAAGGGGATAATAGATGTAATAATAAACATGTCAGACAAGTTAAGATTCAAGATTCTTTATTTGTCACGTGCATACAAGTATACAGTGAAATGCAAAAGTGACAGTGCCACAGAGTAGTGCAACAATACAATACGTTTTAAAATAGAATAAAATAAAATAAAGAAAAATAAAGAAAGTTAAAGATAAATAAATAAATAAAATGTGTGATACTATAACGGACCAGGGATGTAGCGAGTCTTGTGTTGCGTAAATGCCACATCGTCGCGAGTTCCACGGTACCCAAGGAGGCCAACTCACTATTGGGGGAAGGAGGGAAAGCAAAGCAAGCGCGCCAGGGAGGGAAGGGCAGGGGTTTAGGGTTTAAATTTATGGCGGGCATGGTTGACGGAGCTCGTGTCCAATGACAGCCGGAGAAGGAGGTCATAACGGGCCAATGAGCTCGTCGATAGTCGCCGCCCAATCAGGGCACGACGGCTCCGACTTTATAAACTGAACTTGGTCTGTTTATAACACCATCTATACTCCGACTGCGAAAGAAGGAAGTTAGCGCCATGGCCAGAACAAAGCAAACCGCTCGCAAATCCACCGGTGGCAAAGCCCCCAGGAAGCAACTCGCCACCAAGGCTGCCCGTAAAAGTGCCCCGGCCACCGGCGGCGTGAAGAAGCCTCACCGTTACAGGCCCGGTACTGTTGCTCTGAGGGAGATCCGTCGTTACCAAAAATCCACAGAGCTGCTCATCCGCAAGCTGCCCTTCCAGCGCCTGGTGAGGGAAATCGCTCAGGATTTCAAGACCGACCTGCGTTTCCAGAGCTCAGCTGTGATGGCCCTGCAGGAGGCCAGCGAGGCGTACCTGGTCGGTCTATTCGAAGACACCAACTTGTGCGCCATCCACGCCAAGAGAGTGACCATCATGCCCAAAGACATCCAGCTGGCCCGTCGCATCCGTGGAGAGCGCGCATAAAATTATTATTCCCTACCAAACTACGATCTGAAAAAAAAGGCTCTTTTAAGAGCCATCTCAGTATTTCACTTAGAGGCGTGTTTTCATTCATCATCCGTATTTTCGGTCACATGACGATGTTGCACATCAATATGATCTCGGTCTCGAGCCAACCTTGCTGGGAGATTCGAGAAATATCCTAGATGATTAACCAACCCACTTATCTGAACTACCCAAACGTACAGTATACTATTTATCTAACCGTGTACCTTTCAAATACCTATCGTCTTCCTTTCGCCGGTCACGACTGCTTCCCTCAGTAAAGCCCATACTGATCTATACCTCCCCTCTCATCTATCAATATTTACTTTAATCTATTAATTGTCATCCGGTTAACCAACCAACTCTACCCACTCGACTGAACTACCCAAACTTACAATATACTATCTACATAACGTTTTATCTTTTCCAACCTTATATATATATGTATTTCACCTTTCAACAACCTCAACTACCTACCTGCTTCACTCAGCATAACCCATACTGATTAAACACTTCACTGATCTGTCTCCCCTCTTCCTATCCAATCAAAGCAACCTATCTCACTGTATTTCGACAACCCAGAAAGTCATCAACCCTGATAAAAGCATTCTGATACATGATAAAAAAATCAATAAAAAAAATCTTATACCTATTAAACCTTTGTATTAAGTATTAAGCTTTTTGTAACACCAACAACTCTCATCCGGTTAGCCAATCCACTCTAAACCACTCAACAAACTAACTCTCTACACACTCCACTGAAGTACCCCTGGCTCAACATAGCAGTCTTGTCATGTACTTAGCATTGCCGCTCAATTTCCACACTGTCAACTTATTTCACACGCAATTATAATTTCTCATGAACAGGCTACCATTTATATTTCGTGAACATGAGCGATAATCTTCTCACATGAGTCAAGACATTATCTTCACGACTCCTCCCATGAATAATATAGGGTACATGGTGGGATGGTTTTAGTTGCGTAAAACTATTTAGTATTATTTTTGAGTTGGAATATTATAAATAGCCTAATAATATCACACAAGCCTTCAAAGTTGCAACAGTACGCTCATCGTGCAAAATGTTTATTCGTCATATAAATGGATATCCTGGCCCAAACCGGAGCGCATCCAAACGCGCGCATGCCGCACAATTCTTGACCCATGTTACAACGAGGGACTTCAGGTCGTGTCCTATTGTAAGTGCTGGAGTACTCAGGTAAAGGCCTCACATGCACGACTCGGAGACAAAAAGTTGAATTAAAAAGAATGGTTCGGTACACAGGAAGTCAGTCAGTAGATTGGCAGAATAATCCGGCAAGGAGAAGGCTAAAGGAAAAGTCAGAAAAACGATCGTGGATTGAAAACCAGGAAAACTCAACACTAGGAAAATCGCTGGAACATATGACTCAAAGGTACAAAGACGAACTGGTAGCATTCTTCGGTCATCCACTGTCGAAGTCGATGATGTTCCAAACTGTTGATTTTGGTAGGTTTAAAGTTTTGGCTATATTTCTGATAGATTTTGTATGATATGTCAGCCACATAATGGCTTTCCAGACTTTCATTGACATCTCTTTAGTCCTCATGTTGACAGACACCAATAGCAGACTCAAAAGGCAAATGTAAAGCCTAGGATCAATATTAGACATTGAGAGCTGTCTTATGACTGCACAAATGATGTGACGGAACACATCTGACGAACCAGAAACACCTGTCAAGCCAATTGTCCCATCCTGAAATAGGGAGACTATGCATAAAAGGTGTTGTAATTTCTGAAAGGTGAAACCAATATGTACACAAATACCATCACATAAAAGCTGAGAATCTGAATCTGGAACATTGAAAGGCGGAGGGAAGGTCTCCGGCAATGAGAGGGTGGAGATAATTGAAGATGAGATGACGATATCCATAGCCCACGCCAATCAGGGCTTCACTGCTAATCTTGCAATGGATGAATATGACATTTGTTTGGACAAATATTTGTTGACAAATATTTTTTGGGACAAATAAGTGTTGACAATATTTACAATGAGTAAAGATCAAGTGTTTGATGTTATTGTTTTCAAAGATGTAATGCATCATTTAATCTACATTATGATTACAATTGTAAGAAATAGTTTTGCATCATGTGTAGGGCAATAGAATAGTGTAAAAGCATAGACAGTCAAGCAAATAAAAATAAACAGATTTAATTCCTGTCACATTTAAGTCAACAAGAAAGGGGACACAACAATAATCGAAGCAAAAACATATAGATCTCAATCAAAGAATGAGAAACCCCATAAGCTCATCCTAACATGCGACCAGCACATCCTTGTGGACCAGTCTTGCTCTTACACTGCCGGGTAAGTTCTGTTTATATAACTATTATTGAAATATCACCCTATCAACTTCAGCAGTCAACGTTAGATAACATTGTTGTCCAAGGAATAAGTATGTATAAATGTTGACAAAACCCAAGAGAAGTCACTGTAATTAGCTGATTTCCAAAACAAACGAACAATGGTATTGATGCTGGGCTTTTTCTCAGGTCACCAGGTTATTGTTCTCATGTTGTGGGCCTGATGACCACCCTGGACCTTTGGTGTGCAAGAAAAGACAACATCTCCTCCACAAGCCAGCCTCAACAGTGGCACAAAACCAGAGTTAAAAAGATAACTGTCCACACAGTGTTTAATGTGGTGATAGCCAAGGCCAAAGTCAACCGTAAGTGGAAACCCTCATGTCCACAATAAGTAAGTTTTGCTTTCTGTGTACTGTATAGCACCATAGACAATACCCACCATCAGTCAGGCTCTTCTGAATGGAATTCTGGTTTTAGGAAAGCACGAGGAACAGGCATATATGATCTACTGAGGGAGATGTCAGAGGCACCCATAAGCTACATTGCAGATGAAACCCCACTTGAGGTTGAAGTTGGAGGCAGGCAGTATGCTAAGCCACCAGGTGTGGAAGATGATAGAATAAGATAAGACACAAATAGATTTGTTTCCCCAAGTTTATTAACATCTCAAAAAAGATTTCATAACTGGACTGACATATTATACACACATATAAAAACAATCAAATTATATTGGTTTAACCAAAGAAAGCATAAAGCCACTTAACATTTTAATGTACCATGTATATGGTTTAAAACGTTAATTGAGGCAATGTTGAAACTGGTATCCCGGACGATGCCCTTACTTTTTAAGAATGTGTGGCTGGAAGTTTGACAGCATGCTCACGACATACCAGGTGTGATTTATGTCCCCCAAACTAGTATAGGGAATTCTGTCTGTCACAATCTTGAACTTGTTTATTTTAGCGATGGCCCTCTCTACAGGCACCCGGTGCACAATGCGCTTCGTTGTGAGTATATTTCCAGCTGGCATTTGCCTCTTAGACCTTGCAAAGGGTGGCAGGTTTAACTGCAGTCCAATTGCTTTCAAGTCTTCCTCTATCAAAAATCCATCATCTGCTATTATGCCATTCCCTCTTTGCAAATAACCATTTTCAATCAGTGTCTCGAGTAGTGTGATGACACCACAGGAAAGTGCTGTTGAAAAGATCACAGCACCACGGTGAGGTCAAATTGGTAATTCGCCTAATACGTCAAACATATGGTGAGTCCAGCAATTGAAAACATTACTTGCACTTTGGATGTGTATATTGAATCCAAAGGCAAGGTTTTTCAGGTCTTCGTTGTTGCGCAGTTTCATTAAAACTGAGAAACTGACTACGGAGGGGCATCTGATCAACTTGCCAATCATTCCGCTTGTATTTTAAGGGGACATTTATTTGAGTGCTGCGTGGATCATTTGGTATGCCAAACATTGTGCAAAGATGGTTAAATCGTTCATACATGAACCCAGTAATATAATCTAACATTTTGGGGATTTCGCTGTAAGGAGTTCGGGTGTGAGAGTTTTCTTTGTAAGCGTGCTAATGTGTGCTTTCAGTTTTTCTACCTCCGTTTCTATAAAAGCCAATTTCAATTTCTTCTCTTTTTCTGTGCCCTGCTCCTCCTCGGGTTCCCTTTCCAGCTGATCCCGGTGTTCAGGAAGCGTTGGGTTGTCCCTAGCAGAAGCTCCTCCCCCTAAAACAACCCCCGGCACAAAAAAAGAGGCAGGCTACACAGCGCGCTCTTCCTGTGGTCTGGTCTCAATCACGTCCTCGTAGCTGAGATAAATTCACCCCATAGTACCGTCGATATCATACTCTTACTGTTCTGAACGTAAAGATGTCTGGTAGAGGAAAAGGAGGAAAGGGACTCGGCAAAGGAGGCGCCAAGCGTCATCGCAAAGTTCTCCGCGACAACATCCAGGGGATCACGAAGCCCGCTATTCGCCGCCTGGCTCGCCGTGGGGGTGTTAAGCGTATTTCTGGCCTCATCTATGAAGAGACCCGCGGTGTGTTGAAGGTGTTCCTGGAGAACGTCATCCGTGACGCTGTCACCTACACTGAGCACGCCAAAAGGAAGACCGTCACTGCCATGGACGTTGTCTACGCTCTGAAGCGCCAGGGACGCACCCTCTACGGCTTCGGCGGTTAAATTTCCGAATCCCAACTAAAATCCAAAGGCTCTTTTAAGAGCCACCCATCTCCACACAAGAGAGTTGATGCCATTTTTACCAGCCTTAATAGTTTATATTATTATTATATTGGCATAGCCTGTTTGCACGCAGATACGGGTAATCTAGTACCATCAAGAAATGTGCCACTTTCTCCGCTGTAATGAACTCACTGGCTCTAAGTTTGATGTGAATTAGATACATTTTTGAAGGATGAATTCCAAAGTTCATATACGGGCATCCGTCTACTGTTCAATAATAACACGGCCAGAATCATTTTAAACACTACACACCTATTTCATTCACAGCCTACAGAATGTGTTAATATGTAGTTTTGTCTCATGCACCAACCTCACCAAGTCAATTCCCTGTATAAAAATAACCACATAAAATAATTCAGATAACATGGCTTCTTTCTATCCCAGTGTTCTCCAAGGCAGCGTTTCCCAACCGCTGTGCCGCGGCACACTAGTGTGCCGTGAGAGATCGTTGGGTGTGCCGTGAGAAATTTCACTTTTTTTTAAATTAACATTTATTAATTATTATCTGCAAATAAAATGCCATTGTCGAGTGTCTGTGCTGTAATATAGTGACTGGCAGAGTAATGTAATATTCGTCCGGGTGGCAGCAGGCTAATTGCCTCGTTCCTTCTTAGAGACAAGAGAATTAGTGACGCATGCGACAGGTCGTGGTCACAGTGATGGAGAAGTTTTTAAAAAGGAAAAAATTTAAACTCCGAACTGGGCCCTGGACAAGATTCTGACCCAGGTGAAGTACCAGGCCCTAGTATGAGTGGTGGTAAAAAGAAAGCAAAGACGGTGAGCTCGAGGCAATACAGCGAAAGCTATCTTCCAACAGCGCCATGGTGCCAAGCAGCTTAAACGCCATCTCCAAACGAAACACCCGTCGCTTCAAAACAAGCCGATGGCGTGAAAACACAGAGAAACAGGCAACTTTTATGAGAAAAACCACAAAGGTAAATGAGAAAGCCCTCAAAGCTAGTTACCTAGTTGCTGAACTCGTAGCTAAATCCAAAAAGTCCCACTCTGTGGCAGAGACATTAATACTACCTGCCTGCAAAGCCATTGTCAAGGAGATGCTCGGCCCTGACGCGGTTAAAGACAGAGCTAAAGTCCCGCTCTCAGATAACACAATTGCCAGGCGTATTGATATGTGTACAGACATCGAAAGTCATGTTTTGGGAAAGATACGCATCAGTAGGAAATTTGCGTTGCAACATGATGAGTCTACGGATATTAGTGGACATTCTCAGCTCTTGGCCAATGTGCGTTTTGTGGATGGAGATGCCATTAGAGAAAACTTCCTATTTTGCAAGGCACTGCCAGAAAAAACAACAGGAGAGGAAATGTATATAATATTGTAATTATATATACTGTATCAGGCTACAGAGTGTCATTTTGTAACATTTTTGGTTGGTGGTGTGCCGCAAGATTCTTCCAATGTAAAAAATGTGCCGTGGCTCAAAAAAGGTTGAAAAACACTGCTCCAAGGCACCTTGACTTCCGACTGTCTTAATCTACATTCTTAAACCGCATGTGTCAAAGGGTGGTAAATGGAACAAACTTGGCTCTGATGGGAAATATTGAGTGGCTCTTAAAAGAGCCGTTGGGGATGTTGTTTAGATCATAGTTCGATAAAGACTAGTCATCTTAGGCACGCTCTCCACGGATGCGACGGGCCAGCTGGATGTCTTTGGGCATGATTGTCACTCTCTTGGCGTGGATGGCGCACAGGTTGGTGTCCTCGAACAGACCGACCAGATAGGCCTCGCTGGCCTCCTGCAGGGCCATTACAGCCGAGCTCTGAAAGCGCAGGTCGGTCTTGAAATCCTGGGCAATTTCCCTCACCAGGCGCTGGAAGGGCAGCTTGCGGATGAGCAGCTCTGTGGATTTCTGGTAACGACGGATCTCCCTCAGAGCCACGGTACCGGGCCTGTAACGGTGAGGCTTCTTCACGCCTCCGGTGGCAGGGGCGCTTTTACGGGCAGCCTTGGTGGCGAGTTGCTTCCTGGGGGCTTTGCCACCGGTGGATTTGCGAGCGGTTTGCTTTGTTCTGGCCATGGTGCTAGATTCCTTCCTTCACAGTAGGAGTATAGATAGTGTCATAAAACGACCATGTTCCGTTTATAAAGTCGCATCCGTCGTGCCCTGATTGGGCGGCCACTATCGACGAGCTCATTGGCTCGTTATGACCTCCTTCTCCGGCTGTCATTGGACACGAGCTCCGTCTACCCTGCCCGCCATAAATTCAAAACCAAAATCCCTGACATGTTTATTATTACATCTATTATCCCCTTGGAGTATAGATGGCAGATGATACCACTCTGTCTCTTAAGGACAAAGAACATATCCTCAGCTTTCAATGTAGTTAATTTCTTCTCAAATGTATCAGGTTTGAGGCATTTTGTGAATAAATGTGGGACTATGGCCATACAAGACCAACACTTAATGCCATTACACAATGTCCTTGCAAAAGTCTAATATTGAAAACAACATTACCTGAAAACCAAAGCTATTCTCAACATTTGGCTTCAAAGAGATGTATCTATATTTGGAAGAATTTTACTGACAACAATGGGAAGTTTGTCAATTATAATCTATCCTTTACCTATAGCTGTCCCCGATCTGCTTTCAACAACTTCAGTTAAATGTGGAAGGATAAGATTCACTACATAAGGAAGAGTGATGTTTTAAAAAAACCTTCGAGGATGGAAGACTGAATGTTATTTTTAAGTGTATGCTGAAACAGTTGCACACAACATGAGGGGAATGCTGGTTGGCATGAAATGAAAGTGCGTGTAGGCTACAACATGAGGTACCGAAGTTGATCATAGCGCACAAACAGTTTAGAGAGTAGAGGGACGCAATTGCACTTTTGGAGAAACAAGTGGTTGGCTCTTAAAAGAGCCTTAATGGAGTCAAAGCGACGGTACAACATTTACTTGGCTTTGACAGTCTTCTCGGTCTTCTTGGGGAGCAGCACTGCCTGGATGTTGGGCAGGACACCACCCTGAGCGATGGTCACACCGCCCAGCAGTTTGTTTAGCTCCTCGTCGTTACGGACGGCCAACTGTAGATGACGCGGGATGATACGAGTCTTCTTGTTGTCGCGGGCGGCGTTGCCGGCCAACTCCAGGATCTCAGCAGTCAGATACTCGAGCACTGCGGCCAGGTAGACTGGTGCGCCAGCGCCCACACGCTGGGCATAGTTACCCTTGCGCAGGAGCCTGTGCACACGGCCCACTGGGAACTGGAGTCCAGCGCGAGAAGAACGGGTCTTTGCCTTGGCCCTGGCTTTGCCTCCGGTTTTTCCTCTTCCTGACATTTTTTGGGCTTTAGACGAATTTCGTGTCAGCTGAAAGAAAGAGTCTGATATGACAATTAATCGCGTAGTGTCTTTCTTATACCGCTCTCTGACGGGCGTTCATTGGCCACCGAGTCGATGACACCTCATCCAATCAGCAACCCGGCCCTGGAGCGGATACGCGCGCGCTTTCCTGCCGCCCAGCGATTCACTCGGTCTTAGTAAGTCTCCCTCGCGCGCCAAAAATCAGAGTTCAAATCAAACTCTCCCCACATAATACACTAAATAGTGAAATAGTACTCTTGATTGACTTTACAGCGAAAAGTTGACTATTATGGCCAGCGCATTTCTATCCAAATATAACGTAATGGTATATCGGAAAGAGGAACTACATCTGTATGTTGATATTAAAAGCAATTTTGTTGTCTCGTGGAATACCCCCACTCATCCTTGCCCCTCTCTCTCCCGCAGACAGAGACCTACCGAGTAAGACATTATATAGTGTGGGTAAAAGTGTATGTTAAACTAGGCAGTTGTTAAATCCCTCATAACGGCCATTTATTCATCTTTAGTAAACCTGTTATTATCATGGTGTGTGTATAGTGGTTAAGACTGGGAATGTGTTTTCTACCGTGCATATGATAATAAACACTTTGAATCTTGAATGGTGTGAATTGGAAGTTTCTTTCTGTCGACATGGATGGAAATGCATTTTTTTATGGAAAGGTGGGTGGCTCTTAAAAGAGCCTTTTTGTGGTACAAGTGTCGACATGAACACTGTCTGGAAGTTTACTTCTTCTTTGGGGCAGCCTTCTTTGCCTTGGCTGCCTTGGGCTTGGCTGCTTTGGGCTTCGCTACCTTGGCGGCCTTTTTGGGGCTCTTGGCCGGAGCCTTCTTAACAGGTGCGGGCTTCTTGACCTTCTTGGGGCTCTTGGTGGCCTTCTTAGCGGCGGCGGGTTTCTTTGCCTTCTTGGGAGACTTCTTAGCGGCGACGGCGGGCTTCTTGGCAACTGCCTTCTTGGGCTTCTTGGCTGCGGCGGGCTTCTTTGTGACCGCCTTCTTGGGTTTCGGGGCGGCGGCTTTTTTCGCCGGCTTCTTGACTGCCTCGACGGCCTTCTTGTTGAGCTTGAAAGAACCGGAGGCACCGGTGCCCTTGGTCTGGAGCAGAGTGCCCTTGGTGACGAGGTTCTTGACGGCGATCTTGACGCGGGAGTTGTTCTTTTCTACGTCGTAGCCACCGGCCGCCAGCCTCTTCTTCAGCGCAGCTAGGGACACACCGCTCCTCTCATTGGATGCGGACACAGCCTTGACGATGAGATCTCCGACGCTGGGTCCAGCTTTCTTGGGCCTGGCTGCTGCCTTCTTCTTGGGTGCCTTGGCCGGCGAAGCGGCGGCGGCGGGGGCTGGTGCGACTTCTGCCATGTCTGTGTAAAAAGTCTCGTTTGTTCCGGTATACACAAAGTCTACAAAATAAGTCTGCGACGACGCTCTGTGATAATGAAGCTTAACACAGATGGGGGCTGGCCTTAAACGCGACATGAGAACCATGCAGACTCAACCATCCCTGTTCTGCAATCTTGGCTGCCAAAATACTCTGGCGCCTGTGTTTTCTCCTCGCCAATAACGGGCAAAAAGTCACCGATGGAGCCGAGTTGAGGTCCAAATTCGAACGGAACAGCGAGCAGACTTGCCTCCGTTCAGAATAAAGTTGTGTGGGCCGCGAAGGCCTCGTGTATGTTGTTGTGATTCGCTCAAAACCCCACCGTTCAACCGTCGGAGGGAACGATGCGCATAGCTTTTCCTGTGCTATTTGTCTCCTAAAGTGGCTAAAAGTGCATACGATTGCGACCAGCACTCGTTGTCCAGGTAGCCAGATTGTTTGGCTGGGAGTTAAAAGGTTGAGGGTTCCCTGATGTGGTACAGGGTGTTTTAAATGTGAGCTCTTTTGGGGGGCGTAAAACACAATCGCCTGGATGGGGCTGGGAGCTTGTCCCTAGATGGTGATGGTGTCTCTCGTCTCATATCATAATGTCATATTATACCAGCATTGTCATCACTCCCCCTGACACGATAATCCTTTGATTTGTGGTCTGTGACTTGTGTCATCACTCTTGAAGATAGACTTCCAAATGTTTGCATTGTGTTCATGCTGAATATGAAATTACTGACGGTGAAGACGACGATAACATCATCAGCCTATTGATGACTATTATTACTTGAAGAGTTGCATCATCATTCTCTCGCAAAAAAAAACTTTTCTCATGTAAACTTTCCACTCTCTCAAATGGTGTCCTTGCCTTCATATTCATCTAGACAGGACAGTCGAAAGCCTAGGCTATGGTTGGTGCATGTTTAATGTAAGGAACAAAAACAGGCAGCGACAGGACAGTCTACTGTGAGGATGCCTCATTTACATTACATTTACAGGAGAAAGACTTGTACAGGGGGGTAGTGGGGGTGAAGAGGTCTCGGCGTTAGGGTTAGTATAGGGGGGTTAGTGAGGGTGAAGCGATCTTTAGGAGGGGCAGTTAAGATGTAGCTTGAAGAGGTGGGTTTTAAATCTACGGCGGAAGATCGGAAGTGACTCTGCAGTCCTGACCGTTGTGGGAAGCTCATTCCACCAGCGAGGCGCCAGGACAGTGAAAAACCGTGATCGATTAGCTCGGCCACTGCATCCACGTAGAGGCGGCAGTGCCAGGCGGGCAGCCGAGGTGGACGAGCGGAGTGATCTTGCAGGGATTTGGGGGCTAACCATTGCTTGCAAGTAGGGAGGGCCTGTTCCCTTTGCCGCCCGGTAGGCAAGCACCAGGGTCTTGAATTTGATGCGAGCTGCTACGGGAGCCAGTGGAGGGTGCGGAGGAGGGGCATGACATGGGAGAATTTGGGGAGATTGAACACCAGACGAGCGGCAGCGTTCTGGATGACCTGCAGAGGCCTGATGGAGGAGGCAGGGAGTCCGGCCAGTACTCGATTATTCGTACGTGCTCATCAGGTATCAAGTTAAACAAAAACAAAACACCATTTTCCCGAGAAATTGGCCATGCGTGTGCAGTGGTCACTCGTGTTTATTATATTCAGAGGGAGCCGTTTATTAGAGACAACTAGTGACTACACCACTCCAACAGTCGAACGACACAACGGCAGAGGGAAGAAACAACCAAAGAAGGCACGTTCAGACCGCGCTTAAAAAAAAAGTAACGTCTGGAGTCATTGAAGATTCATTAAACATACACCCAATCAGTACACTATATGAGATCAACTTCATTCTAGGACGCGAGCTCAACTCGCTATGGAATTGCTTTTATTGATAGGGTGGGTGGCTCTTAAAAGAGCCTTTGGGGGGTTAGATAAACAGGTGAAAAACACACTGTTTACTTGGAGCTGGTGTACTTGGTCACGGCCTTGGTGCCCTCGGACACGGCGTGCTTGGCCAGCTCACCGGGGAGCAGCAGACGCACGGCGGTCTGGATCTCCCTGGAGGTGATGGTAGAACGCTTGTTGTAGTGAGCCAGGCGAGAGGACTCGCCGGCGATGCGCTCGAAGATGTCGTTGACGAAGGAATTCATGATTCCCATGGCCTTGGAGGAGATGCCGGTGTCGGGGTGGACCTGCTTCAGGACCTTGTACACGTAGATGGCGTAGCTCTCCTTCCTGGACTTTCTGCGCTTCTTGCCGCCTTTTCCGGTGGTCTTAGTGACGGCTTTCTTTGAGCCCTTTTTGGGCGCAGACTTTGCAGGCTCAGGCATGATGACGATGGCTCGTTGCTTCTCAGAAACGAATGAAGTGGCAGCGAATGCCCACCCGCTATATAAAGGCGTGGCTATGCAAATTGAGCGGCTCATGACACACGATTCCAAGCTCGAGCCTGGCTCTGGCGCTTAATGAACAGACGCGTGCATCAGCGACAAATAGTTTATCTGCGCACGCGCGGATTCAAAATAAATGAATACGCCAAGAAGAAGGAGATGGAGAATGATAATCGTTTTCATCCTTTGAAAAACAACATCAACCAATGAACGTTTATAAATTAGAAGTCATTTCGGTAACTCGTATTTGTATGCATGTTTGGCTCCTATGTTATACATAGTAAATAGTAAACGAGACAATTCGTTGTAAAAAGCAATGCATATACCTTTAGGTGTTGTTAAGAGTATTCAGCTCAATTATTTGATTCTCTTGGAAATGTGTTCTCCATTGATTCTTCTCATCAAGAACTCTGTGATAATCCCATCTCCTTAGAGGAAATAAGAGAGTCTTGATTGATCACCTAAAAGTTAACAAATCCCCTGGGGTTGATGGTGCCAGATTTCTCCAAAGCTTTTCCCAAAGAATTGGCTTGTTTTCTATTGGAAGTGTACTCAGAGAGTATAGCTAACAAGAAAAACAAGTTCAACTTTGTGCGCTTGCAACGTCTTATTTTGGTTGTAGAACAAAGTTAAAGATGATTTGGTTAGTTGCTGTATGCTTGGTTGGTTGGTTAGATAGTTGAATTGACAGATTGATAGATGAGAGAAGGTTTGATAGATTGATAGATAGACAGATAAAGTTACATAGATGAGGAAAAGATCTATAAGAGGTTTAGGGATAGATAGATAGATAGATAGATAGATAGATAGATAGATAGATAGATAGATAGATAGATGATAGCAGATAAAGTTAAAGTTGGTTGGTTGGTAGGCTGTGTTAAATTTAGACTGATAGGAGACTCAGAATTGGGTTTTGGTCATGAATTGTATGAGAGTCTGTCTCTGTACCTCAGAATTCACAGGTGGCGATCTGTTAGGAGACATGCTCATCAGGCCAACCATTTGGAACTGTATTTGTAACATCCTGTGATGACTGGGTGATAGATCAAAGGATAAGACACTACAAGAGCTGAGGGAAAACCCAGCTGGACAAGAGTGTGGACTTGCTCTGCTGCCTAATACACCAAGTACCAAAAGATATGGGTATGGGTCACGCATTAATTGGGACACATGTACCTGTTTTTGAGAGCAGTCTCTTGATGCGGGGGGATGCGAAGATCAGCTCACAAAAGTACGATGTTGCGAAGGACACTGATGGCACAGTCTCACAGTTGGGTATGCCCATCTCACAAGTAGTGAAAACACATTAAAACCCACCACTGTACGAAAGCCATAAGCCAGGGAGCTGTCACTGTACTTTTTTAGACCGGTGGTTCAGGTTCGGCCTCGGTTGTCTCCGCATATCTTCTACTTAGGCCCGTAACAAATCTGTCTGTCTTCAATTCTATAAATACCAACTGTCAACTGGGTACAAGCTGAGAGAACGAAGGAGTGTGAGGCGTTACCCTGGCAACTAAATAGTGCCTTATGCAAAACGTGCTTTTTAATAGAGACGTTTAATTAATATGAATTATATCTGTGTTTATTTTAGTAGCTTGATTTCATCTGATTTGACATGTTTGAAAAAGTTGTTCTTGTATATGTGGCTGAAGGTTATTCAACATATAATTGTATAACAAACATCTAATGAGCAGGGGTTATGCACTGCATCCCTGGCCTCTTGGTACTCAGTTTGGGAAACACCGCGCTTTGTAGAGTCCACTTTATAATATATATATAGATATATATAAATATGCCATTTAGCTGACACTTTTATCCAAAGCGACTTACATTGCAGTGAGTACATACATTAGAGTATATATGGTCCCAGCGGGAATCAAACCCACAACGTTGTTAACGCGTTGTTAACGCCATGCTCTACCAACTGAGCCAGAGGACCACCACTTCATGTCTACAATGAGGGAGCCGTTTATTTCAGAGACAAACACACCACTCGAATGAGAAAGGCTGTTCCAAAATGCGTTCCTGCACTGACTAGAGAGCAAGAACGCATTTTAAAACACATCCAAAAACAAAAGGGGAACAAAAAAGGCGGGCTAAATCTCCGGCTGGAATCACTGAAGATTGTAACGTCAAGTAATTAAAACACTGATACTATATACCGCCCACTTCTCTGTATCACGCTAGTTCAACTCGCTATGGAATTGCTTTTATGATAGGGTGGGTGGCTCTTAAAAGAGCCTTTGGGGGTTAGAGAAACAGGTGGAAAAACAGTTTACTTGGAGCTGGTGTACTTGGTCACGGCCTTGGTGCCCTCGGACACGGCGTGCTTGGCCAGCTCACCGGGGAGCAGGAGACGCACGGCGGTCTGGATCTCCCTGGAGGTGATGGTAGAACGCTTGTTGTAATGGGCCAGGCGAGAGGACTCGCCGGCGATGCGCTCGAAGATGTCGTTGACGAAGGAATTCATGATTCCCATGGCCTTGGAGGAGATGCCGGTGTCGGGGTGGACCTGCTTCAGAACCTTGTAGACGTAGATGGCGTAGCTTTCCTTCCTGGACTTTCTGCGCTTCTTTCCGGTTTTGGTTGCGGTCTTGGTGACGGCTTTCTTGGAACCCTTCTTGGGCGCTGACTTCGCTGGCTCAGGCATAATGACGATAGCTCGTAATTTCTCAAATACGAATGAAGATGCAGTGAGAGAACACCGGTGATATAAAGGGGCAGCTATGCAAATTAAGCGGCTCTTGACACACAATTCCAAAGCCAGAGCCTGGCTCTGGACTAATACATTATCTGCGCAAGCGCGGGCTCTTCGCGTCTACTCCCCCCACCCCTTTCTTTGCTCTGCTTTTTCATTCGGCTGTCCGTTTGCCTTGTTTCCTCTGGCCATATACGTTATGGCACCCGTAGAAAATGAAAACAGAAATTAATACGTCAAGAAGAAGAAGAAGATTGAGAATGATAATACGATAAGGAAGGATACAAATAAAACACCAAGTACCTCATATTCCAATACTATTATAAGGCCTGCGCGTCCTCTAGAACCGCCAGAAATTGTCCTTTTGTGACGGTACATTGCAAGGACATGCATTATTACAATGACTGTTAGAATAGTTTAGGACTTAAAAATCTAATGAGCAAAAATTCTGCACGGCACCGCTGGCCTGTTGTCACGGCACCATGGCACCCAGTTTGGTTTTAGTTGGTCATGTGACCACTTGTGTAGAGTCCGCTTTGTCCAGTCCATAACCGTCCGAAGTTGTACTGGGGAATTAATGTATGTCTTCATTCTTAACCCGTCCAGTCCTTTCTCTATCCTTCAGCGTTGTATTCCAATTATTAATTCTTGCAGTTGGTTGGATTTATCTATGAATGGATAGATGAAAGAAAGGATGGAAAGATGAGAGAGGGAAGGTATAGATAGATCAATAATCAAGAGGTTAATCAATATGGGTTAGCCAAGAGAGTGCATTGTTGTGTAATGATTCTAAGAATGTGTTCTACAGGTATCCTGCTGTTTTTATTCAAA
The DNA here is from genome assembly GCF_951799395.1 of Argentina silus. Taxonomy (NCBI): domain Eukaryota; kingdom Metazoa; phylum Chordata; class Actinopteri; order Argentiniformes; family Argentinidae; genus Argentina; species Argentina silus. Next base: position 22,453,629 of record NC_139660.1, on the reverse strand, counting down.
ACTTGTGAAAGTTCCATAGCAGTTGCAGTAACAATGGGACTCTCAAAATATTGGCCTAAATCAACATACCATCATGTTAAAAGATAGGGGGTTTTGAGTTACAACAAGCTGAATAGTCAGTACATTTTGTGTGTGTGTGTGTGTGTGTGTGTGTGTGTGTGTGTGTGTGTGTGTGTGTGTGTGTGTGTGTGTGTGTGTGTGTGTGTGTGTGTGTGAATAGCTTAAAAGGTGTAAGAGTGGCAATGGTTCAAAAATTGCATCTTTTGGTTTCCATAGACCTCCATCTTAAAGTGCACTGTAATTGTACTGTAATTGTAACCCATGTTATTTGGGAGTTCTGGGAGCTACAGCGTTAATATGTTACCTTCTAGGCAAATGTGTTGTGCATGCTATAGAGACTTACTAAGTAGACACAGAGATGCATTCCCTGCTCATATCGTGACAATGTTTTTGATAAACTTTTCATAGGTAAGAATTACTTTTGTGGGATTTTTTGCATTGCCTTGTTAGCCCTCAGGATATCATATATCCATTGATAAAGGGGTGTCAATGTGTTTGATTAAATGTTCTACGGTTATTAGTTAGTATGTGAGTCATGCTAGCTTTTGTGGTCCCTAGCTTCGCAGGACCTAGTTTGTACAGCAAGCTAAAGTCAATGCAAAGTTGTGTTCATGCAGTATTTTCCCACATAAATGAAACTCGGTTTCATATATATCATTTGTGTTAATTCATCACTTGAACAGTATCGAAACACACAGTATTGTGTTCTAGGTTATGCAAATGAGTTGTGCACGCTGTATAGACTTACTCCATAGACACAGAGATGTATTCCAGGCTTATATCTTGGTAATGTTCTTGATAAACTTTTCATAGTTGCTGTGGTTCTGCCAACCTGCTGCCACTAGAGGGAGCTGATGTCATCCATCACTCGTCTACTAGTCTACGACTCGGAGGAGGCCTGCATTCAGCACGTTATCTGTTCTTGCCATTGAACTAAAGACTAAACACAAGCACGAGAACTGTGCTCATCCCAATCACAGGGGCCCTGGGAGGTATTCCATGTGCACACATTTTACTTTCTTTGTTTTGTTTTGTTTTTACAGTATCGGTACTGAAGGGTTCTATTGTTGTTTTCCCATTTTGATGTGAATATGTCAAATTCTTCCCTGTTTTATCCAGTAAATGAACAATTTATTTGGTTGTTGTGTTGAGTTGGAGAACATGCAGCCCTTTCAAGAACATCATTCAACACTTCATTAACATATTTGAAGGATTACACGATCATTTAAGAATGTGTTCTGCAGGTCTCCTGTTGGTTTTATTTAAGAGTCCTGAAGGAGTTGTTGCCACATTTTACAGTTGAAATGGTGTGAATAGCTTAAAAGGTGTAAGAGTGGCAGTGGCTAAAAAAATGCATCTTTTGGTTTCCTTAGACCTCCATGTTAAAAAGTGCACTTTCAAGTTTGTATAGAGTAAACATTTGAATAGGTATCAAAACCAAAAGTCATAGCAACGCAAGTTAGACCTCTCTGCACGTTTTAATGTTGGATTGGTGTGAAGGGCTTATAAGTTGTTTCTGAAGCAAGCCCACTAATTATAATGATGTGTTCCAGTATCTTTGGATATGTGCCAACAAAGGATTAAATCTAAAATTGCTGCTTTTATTAACAAACTTCTAGCACACACAAAGCAATATGTACAATAGAAAATGTGAGTAATACATTTGAATATTGACAAGTAAGCCGCAGTTATTATTGGAAAAATAGCCTAGAAAATGTCAATGTCAAAATTGATGGGTAATTGGCCTATACATACTGTATGCCGTTCAAAATGTTATTTGCTTTTGAACTTTTGACCAGATGAAAAACCCTGACATGCATCGTTCCTTCAAGCGAAAAAAGCCAGAGCAGAATGGGAGTCCATCCAGGTTGTGGATCCTATGATGCCCTTTGCACACGACCCTCCAGCTACCTCCTCCCATTTTGTCCAGTGGATTTAACAATGAATTGGGTATTTACAAAATAGTTTGTCGCTTTCTGTATTATTTTTTATGTCTTCTACTGTGATTTCTATTTCTATCTGTGAACCAAAGAAATGAATCAAAGAAATAAACAATGAACCAAAGAAACACACATACTGTAAAATTACATCTTGACAATATGCTGTTTATAGTTTTCATGCAAAAGATGTTCCAAAATCGTGGCATAGCATTTCCATGCAATTTAGATGACTCTTTTGTGATTGCATCGAATGCTATGCCACAAATACGGAGCACCAAGGTTCACTGTAGAATGGTGAGCACATCCTTGGATGAGGGAATCTGGAGGAAGTCATTCTGGACATGCTTGTGTACACAAGTAGGCTATAATATCTAAATAAAGTAACACCAGTCATATTAAAGATTGTGACGTAGCCTCTGTTTGTATTGGTCAGCTATGGTGCTGTAAGACACCTCTGTAAAATGTTTCACAGTGGTGAATGATGGAGTGAGGTGATGAACCAGAGACCGAGTGTAGCACAGTGGGCTTGGGAGGGGTGGTAGCAGTGTTGGTGAGAGGTAGAGAGAAAGAGCTGCTTATGTCATCAACCTTCTTTTCAGAGTAGATGACAAAGTTATCTGCAGACAGGGAGGAGGGAGGAGAAGGAGGAGGGGGAGGAGGTGGGTTGAGGAGTGAGGTAACTGTTTCCTTGGGTCAGAGACAGAGGATTGAATTTTGGAATGGTAGTAAGAATATTTAGCAGCTGATGTAGAGGAGGTGTAGTTGAGAAGGAGAGAGAGGTTTTAGGTCATCAGGGAGGCTGGTTTAACTCTATTTCCTCTCAGCTGCCTGGAGCCCTAATCTACAAACTTAAACCCAAGTGAGAGGCAATAATTCCTCTCTGCACTTTCTGATAGTTCATGCTTCATGGATGATTTGCATCCATGTGGGGCAGGGGGAAGTTACCCATTGTCACTGGTCTGAGATCAGTTTAGTCTTTTTCCCACTAAGGGTAAAGCTTAGATTTTGGTACGGGTAAATTGACCCTAGTTCTGAGCTTAAGCCAACCATCAGTCATCTGAGTCAGTGCAGTGCAAATTGAGGGTCATTCCCGATATGGATACTGAAAGTCAGTAGCTCCTCCCTCTACAACAACCCCCGGCACAAAAGGAGGCAGGCCACAGCGCGCTCCTCCTGTAAAGGCTGGTCTCAATCACGTCCTCGTAGCTTAGATAAATTCACTCCATAGGCTCATCAAAGCCATTCTTTCACTGTTCTAAACGCAAACATGTCTGGCAGAGGAAAAGGAGGAAAGGGACTCGGCAAAGGAGGCGCCAAGCGTCATCGTAAAGTTCTTCGCGATAACATCCAGGGAATCACGAAGCCCGCTATTCGCCGCCTGGCTCGCCGTGGCGGTGTTAAGCGTATTTCTGGTCTGATTTACGAGGAGACCCGCGGTGTGTTGAAGGTTTTCCTGGAGAACGTGATTCGTGACGCCGTTACCTACACCGAGCATGCTAAGAGGAAGACTGTTACCGCCATGGACGTTGTCTACGCTCTGAAGCGCCAGGGACGCACCCTGTACGGTTTCGGCGGTTAAACCATTCAGAAACACAACCACCCACCAAAAAAGAAAAAGGCTCTTTTAAGAGCCACCCATATCAACACAAGAGAGTTGATTCCATTTATAGCACGTTAGTCAGGCTGCTACACTGCCAATAGGTTTAACTTGCACGGAAAATGAACGTATACAGTCAAATCAATGTTCCTACATGTAATTGTATCGTCTGGATATTCCAACGGCTAGGAATGACGATCCAACATGTGACTAGAATAGAAAATCGTTACTGCGATTATAATACGCGGTGGTGCAGGGTGAACTAGTTGCCTTTTTTTCGATTGCGCACACATCCACAGTCCTAAACTGATGTATTGGCTATTCTGACCGTGATTATTCTAACGCATGCCCATGCAAAGTACCGTCCCAAAAGGGGCAATTTCTGGCGAACGCGCAGGTCTTATTGGGAGTATGAGGGTCTGGTGTTCCATTGTGTCCTTTCTTATCGTATTGTTATTCTCAATCTTCCTCTTCTTGACGTGTTAATGTTCATTTGGTACGGGTGTATATCGCCATAAGAAACCAGGCAACCCGACAGGCGACAGTCGTCTGGTGTTCAATCTCCCCAAATTCTCCCACGTCACGCCCCTCCTCCGCACCCTCCACTGGCTCCCGAAAGCAGCTCGCATCAAATTCAAGACCCTGGTGCTTGCCTACCGGGCGGCAAAGGGAACAGCCCCTCTCTACTTGCAAGCAATGGTTAGCCCCCAAACCCCTGCAAGATCACTCCGCTCGTCCACCTCGCTTGGTACCGCCGCCTCTACGTGGATGCAGTGGCCGCGCTACTCGGTCACGGCTTTTCACTGTCCTGGCGCCCCGCTGGTGGAATGAGCTTCCCACTACTGTCAAGACTGCAGTCACTTCCGATCTTCCGCCGTAGATTGAAAACTCATCTCTTCAGGCTACATCTTAACAGTCCCTCCTAAAGACCGCTTCACTCTCACTACCCCCCCCCATACTAACCCCAACCCGCTACCCCCCCAGTACAAGTTCTCTCCTGCTAATAAAAAAATAAATTTACAAATAAATTACTTTGTCTTATGATGACTGTTGGATAGATGATTCACTTACTGAAACAAATGTATTGTTGTAAGTCGCTTTGGATAAATGCCATAAATGTAAATGTACTACTACTACTACTATTACTACTACTACTCCGACACTACTACTACTACTACTGATCTTAATACTACTACTACTGCTAATCCTACTATTACTACTACTACTAATCCTACTACTACTACTCCTACACTACTACTACTACTAATCCGACTACTACTACTACTACTTCTGCTACTACACTACTACTACTACTACTACTAATCCTACTTCTGCTACTACACTACTACTACTACTAATCCTACTACAACTACTGCTACTACTACTACTACTACTAATCCTACTACTACGACTACTACTAATCCTACTACTAATCCTACTACTACTACAACTACTACTACTACTACACTGTCATCAGTACTACTGTGACCAATAGTGTCATTGTGTTGTCCTTGTTTTGAATATGTAAGAAATATGGTCCCAGTTCAGACTAATACACCACATGGAATGTATTGCAATGGTACTGACAAACAGTGTGTCTGCCAGCTCCACCTCTGTGTGGTGTGTGTGTGTGTGTGTGTGTGTGTGTGTGTGTGTGTGTGTGTAAGATGAAGAGGGGTGAGGAGAGGAGTGTTGTGGTCACATGGAGCGTATCGAAGGAAGCACAATCTTAATCTAAAAACCAAACCACAGAACAGCAGCAACATCAGTGGGCAGGAGGAGCGAAAAACCAAAAGACCAAAAGGAAAACAGAGAAAACCAAACAGACACAGACAAAATATTGCACATGGACATTGTAACTTGTTTTCATCTTCTAGTAATACACAATAATATCATACCATATCATATGCTTGACCATGCAACGGATGAGCCCTCACTCTCTCTCAGGGAGGCCTCCCAGGCTTATCTACAAGATGTGTGTTCTGTACAGAGGGAAGGTCCAAGGTCACGGGCCTGTCTGGCTACGTCCTAGCCTAGCTCACACACCGCCATGATAGCGTGTCTTGTTGCGTAGCAGGGGAATCGGATGTGGATTCCATAAGCTGAGCAACAAGACAGTCCAGTAAAATCACCACAAATCAAACCAGAACGAAAATCAAAAACGTACATGATGACACACACACACACACACACACACACACACACACACACACACACATTCAGCTGCAAACCCACTAATGCATAATCCCATTCATACACACTGAAACATTCATTTGGAGTATGTGGTGCTACGCTAGGCTAACACTGTGGGCATATCATGTATCTACAGCGGGCAACCGTGGTTGGTCGGTTACTCTTGCAAGGCATCGGATCAACTGTACATGTCTGGACAACTCTAGGAAACAGTTTTAAACAGCATCATCACCTTCTAACAGGCTCCTCTTCTCTCCCTCCCTCTCTCTCTCTCTCCCCCTCCCTCTAACTCTCTCTCTCCACCGCCCTCTCTCTCTCTCTTGATACTGTGAACCAATCGATGTTTTTTACTTCTTTAATAATAATAATAACAATAATAATAATACAATCACTGGTTCCATCACTGGTTTGCATTCAAAAAACACAGCAGGTTAGGATAAACATTCTAGAACACTGAGAGAGACTTGGTTACAGGACAGCTTCAGAAATTACATCATCATTGTTATAATAATATCGTTATCATCATCTTCTTCTTCAGTGTCTTATAATACCCACTGAGGAGCTATTGACTGTATGATGTTTGACCTGGTGTAGGAGGAGATCGTACTGAAGCACCCCCTCCTCCTCCTCTCCTACTCCCTCCCCTTTCAAACACAAGCTGCTTGGTTCGGTCCACTGCTCTGATTGGTCTGAACCAGTCAATAGGGAGCACTATAGTACAGCATCGGGGCTTCCTATAGGGCCTCCACTTGATTGACGCTTGTTTGAACAAATAAAACATGCAGCGATTGAATGACCAGACACTTCCCCTATGACTGATGGGCACAGGGCTGGACATGGGCTGATGTGGCTTCTAGACTTGCTTCTAATGGTCGGCCCTGGTGTGTGTGTGTGTGTGTGTGTGTGTGTGTGTGTGTGTGTGTGTGTGTGTGTGTGTGTGTGTGTGTGTGTGTGTGTGCGTGTGTGTGTGTGTTCACATGTGTATGCATGCCTGTGTGCGTAAAGAATACATCTTTATGTTTTTTTGTATGTGTGCGTGTATATTAGTGTACATCTGTGTGTGTGTGTGTGTGTGTGTGTGTGTAGGACAGGGTCTCCTCTCCAAGTACAAGAACCCCTTGAACTCGTCCTGGTTGATCTGCTTGATGATGGCGTCTTCTACGGGCGTGAGCACCGGCTCCTCGCGGGTGAAGTCCTGGTCGAAGTTGTTCACATCCCTTTTGGTTTTCTGTTCAGGAGAGAAAGAGAGAGAGAGAGGGGGAGATAGAGAGAGCGAGCAGGAGGGTGTTATAACTAGTGTATTAATGTTTCAACATACTTAGGGCCTAGATTTAGTCCTCTGTACATGACCTGACCAGGAAAAACTCTGGGCCCCATGCCAGTGACCTGTTCATTCGTCTTAATCAATTTCATACTGAGCGAAACATTGCTTCTTTGTTCCCTTGATAGAGAAAGATAGTTCAGCAGGCTGAGTGATGTTGAAGAGGACAATAGAAGTCAATGTTCTATCATGTATAGTGTGTCTGATGAGTCAGAGTTACAATGTTCAGTGACTCCAATCGTTACATGGCGCAGGCTGAACGTGTGGGAGATTTAGCGCGGCTTTTTTCTTCTTTTTCCTCCTCTGCCTCGTTGTGTTTGTCTTTGTCATAAACGGCTCCCTCCATGAATACCATGAACACGAGTAAGTACACTGCACGCGCATTTTTTTTATACATAATGAGTTAAACGGTCTCAAACAGCATGCACATACGGGTACTCCAGTACTATCAATAAATTAGCCCACTGCCGATACATTACCAACAGCCCACTTCTCTGTCGATAAAATGCCTTCATATCATCCGGATGACATTAGGCTGGCCAATGCAGCCTAATCAAACAAGTCGCTGCCTGTCTTTCTGTCTCTCACTCCTCATCAAGAGCCTTAACACGATTCAGGTCGTCCAAGCCAAGGAGCGCCAGCACCCTGGTCCAAGAAGACCAACAGACACAACGAGCAGCGAGAGAGAACAGGAGTATCAGTGTTTATTGGAGTCGACGTTATATGTAGTATCAGTGTTTAATGACTCGATGTTACAATCTTCCATGACTCCAGTCGTTACGTTGTATCATGAACGCGCAGGAGATTTAGCGCGCCTCTCCCCCCCTACTCTTGTCTTTGTCTCATTCGACTGCTGGTGTAGTGTTGTCACAACTGATGTTTGTTTGTCTATGCAATGAACAGCTTCCTCTGTAAATAAAATGAACACGAGTAGGCCTAACTACACTATGCACACGCATGGCCAACTTCTGGGACACAAGTGGATTCTTTAAATGGATAAATAACGGTCTCATATCCAGCATGCACATACAGGGGGGGGTGGGTGGTGGGGTGGCTCTTTGTCCCTGGGCGCTCCAGTAGACAGTGGCTGATGGCTGGTGATTGAGGTCGGTGACGCCCAACACCCTGGACACGCATTCTCACCTGGACAAGGGAAAAGCGCTGTGAGAATCATGTTCTTTGATTTTTCCAGTGCTTTCAACACCATCCAACCCCTCAGATTGGGAGACAAGCTCCTGCAGATGGGTGTGGACGACCACCTGGTATCCTGGATTACTGACTACCTGACAGGGCGGCCACAGTTCGTCAGACTGAAGGACTGCCTCTCGGACACTGTGGTATGCAACACCGGAGCACCACAGGGAACTGTGCTCTCTCCTGTCCTGTTCAACCTGTACACGTCTGACTTCTGCTACAACAAAGAGTCATGCCACATGCAGAAGTTTTCGGACGATACTGCAATTGTGGGGTGTATCAGAGATGGGCAGGAGGGGGAGTACAGGAGCCTGGTGGAGGACTTTGTGCAATGGTGCAAACTCAACCACCTATAACTCAACACTACTAAGACCAAGGAGATGGTGGTGGATTTCCGTAGGTCTAAGCCCGCTCTGCTACCAGTCTCCATTGAGGGAGTCAATGTGGAGGTGGTCAGCACATATAAGTATCTGGGGCTACACCTGGACAATAAACTGGACTGGTCAGCCAACACTGATGCGATTAACAAAAAAGGACAGAGCCGGCTGTACTTCCTGAGGAGGCTGCGGTCCTTCAATGTCTGCAGCAAACTACTAGGGATGTTTTACCGGTCTGTGGTCGCCAGCGTTCTCTTCTATGCAGTGGTGTGCTGGGGAGGAAGCACTAAGAAGAGGGATGCCGGGCGACTGGACAGGCTGGTAAGGAAAGCTGGCTCTGTTGTGGGAGCTGAACTGGAGAGCATCACTTCAGTAACAGAAAAAAGAACTCTGAGCAAACTGCTCACCATCATGGACAATGAAGGTCATCCACTGCACCACACCATCATCCAGCAGAAGAGCTTGATCAGCTGGAGACTACGAGCACTGACATGCAAAACTGACAGACTGAGCAAATCATTTGTCCCCAGAGCCATACAACTTTACAATATGTCAATCAAGGGCAAAGAGATGGACTTCTCTGCATAACCTCCACCCACTACCTTACTGTTTCACCTCATAAAATACAATGTTTACTGGCTATGCTAAGCCTCATACACAGCCCCTACCTCCCTCCACCAGCCTGGACTAAATGCACTTTAAAAATAGTCCATATTTATTTAGCCCATATTTAGTATTTAGTTTTTAGTATTTAATGCTATAATTTGCACTGTCCTATAATTGCACTGTCTTGCCTTACCTTTTTGCACCTCACCTAACTGCAAAGACGTTTACAACTGCACCTCGCCTGTTTACAATCCTGCTTATGTTGTATGTTGTATGTTGTATGTTGTATGTGTATGTTATGTGTGATGTCTCTATGTCTGTAAGCTACTTGGAACCTGAATTTCCCCTAGGGATAAATAAAGTTTCTATCTATCTATCAGGTAATCTAATACTTTCAAGAAATTAGCCCCCCCACCACTGCCAAGACATTAACAGCCCACTTGCCTATTGATGATCCATAAGCCGCCTTCATGTTACCCCCGATGAGATTAGGCAGGCCAAATGTGTGATTTGGAGTGGTCCGGTCAATTTGATTGCTGTAGCAATATACAGTCACCCAACACTTTATTAGGAACACCTGTACATCTTCTCATTGTGGAGGTGATGTAAACGTGTGGGAAATGTTTAATTGGCACACTTTGGGCACGTTAATACCAATCAATCAATCATCGCTTGAATGCCACAGCCTATTTGAGTATTGTTGCTGACCATGTGCATCCCTTCATGGCCACAATTTACTCATCTTCTAATGGCTACTTCCAGCATGATAATGCTCCATGTCACAAAGCAAAAGTCGTCTCAAACTGGTTTCATGAACATGACAATGAGTTCAGTGTTCTTCAGTGGCATTCCCAGTCATCGGATCTGAATCCAATAGAACAACTTTGGGATGTGTTAGAACGGAAGATTCACAGCTTGAAAGTGCACCCGAAAAATCAGCAGGAATTGCGTGATGTAATCATGTCATCATGGACCAGAATCTCACAGGAATGCTTCCAACATCTTGTGGAATCAATGCCACGAAGAATTGAGGCTGTTTTGAGAGCAAAGGGAGGCCCTACCCAGTATTAGTATAGTGTTCGGTAATAAAGTGCTCGGAGAGTGTATATGACACAAGTCACAGAGCACCAATCAAAGGATTATCGTGTCAGGAGGAGTGATTACAATGCTGGTCATAACATCTCAATTGATTGGTACATGTCTACTGTGAGGAAGCATCCACAATCATAGCCTGTGGCTTTCGCTTGTCCTGTCAAGATGAATATGAAGGAGAGGAAGCGACTTTAGACTGTTGAGGAGAGATGAGAGGGACACCATCCCGAAATACCGTCTATAGGGACAAGCTCCCAGCCACGTCCCGGCGACTGTGTTTTACGCCCCCCAAAATAGCTCGCATTTATAACACTCCCCACCACATCGGGGGACCCTCAATGTTATTACTCCCTCGCCAGACAACCTGGCTACCTGGACAGCGAGTGCTGGTCGCAATCGAATGCACTTTAACCCACTTTAGGAAACAAATAGCACGGGAAAAGCTGTGCGCAACGCTCCCTACGACGGTCGAACGGTGGGATTTTGAGCAGGTTACAACAAAATAAACGAGGCCTCCACGGCCCACATGACTTTATTCTGAACGGAGACAAGTCTGCTTGCTGGCCCGTTCGCATTTGGACCTCAACTCGGCTCCACCGGTGACTTTTGGACCGTTATTCGCGAGGAGAAAACACAGGCGCCGGAGCATTTCGGCAGCAAAGACTGCCGAGCAGGGATGGTTGAGTCTGCATGGTTCTCATGTCGCATTTAAGGACAGCCCCCTAAACTGGCTTGAGCTTCATTCGCACAGAGCAGCGTCGCAGTCTGACTTGTAGCCCTACGACTGTGTATACCGGAACAAACGAGACTTTATACATAGACATGGCAGAAGTCGCACCAGCCCCCGCTGCCGCCGCGCCGGCCAAGGCACCCAAGAAGAAGACAGCATCCAAGCCCAAGAAGGCTGGCCCCAGCGTCAACGAGCTCATCATCAAGGCCGTGTCCGCATCCAATGAGAGGAACGGTGTGTCCCTGGCTGCGCTGAAGAAGACGCTGGCGGCCGGTGGTTACGACGTAGAAAAGAACAACTCCCGCGTCAAGATCGCCGTCAAGAACCTCGTCACCAAGGGCACTCTGCTCCAGCCCAAAGGCACCGGTGCCTCCGGCTCTTTCAAGCTCAACAAGAAGGCCGTCGAGGCGGTCAAGAAGACGGCGAAGAAACCCATCGCCGCGAAACCCAAGAAGGCGGTCACAAAGAAGCCCGCCGCGGCCAAGAAGCCCAAGAAGGCAGGAGCAAAGAAGCCCGCCGTCGCCGCTAAGAAGTCTCCCAAGAAGGCAAAGAAGCCCGTCGCCGCTAAGAAGCCCACCAAGAGCCCCAAGAAGGCCAAGAAGCCCGCACCTGTTAAGAAGGCCCCGGCCAAGAGCCCTAAAAAGGCTGCAAAGGTAGCGAAGTCCAAAGCAGCCAAGCCCAAGGCAGCTAAGGCAAAGAAGGCTGCCCCAAAGAAGAAGTAAACTTCCAGACAGTGTTCATGTCGACACTTGTACCACAAAAAGGCTCTTTTAAGAGCCACCCACCTTTCCATAAAAATTGCATTTTCCTCCATGTCGACAGCAAGAAGCCTTCCCAAACAAGGTCCAATTTACACCAGTCTCAACCACTGACCGATACACGAAAATAATAGTGATACTAAATGTTGAAATGGCCACAATGAGGGATTTAACAATTATCTAGTTAATGCACACATGTTTAAACAGGCTATATAATGTCTCACTCGGTCTCTGCGGGAGAAAGGGGTCAAGGAGGAGGGTTGGGGGTATGCCAGAGTCTTTCAATAACAACATATACGGATGTAGTTCCTCTTTCCAATATACGGTTCATTACGTTATATTTGAATAGAAATGCATAATAGTAATAGTCAACTGTAAAGTCAATCAGGAGTACTATTTCACTATTTAGTGTATTATGTGGGACGAGTGTGATTAGAACTTTGATGTCTGGCGCGCGAGTTGAGACTTACAAAGACCGAGTGAAAAGGCGGTCAATCGCTGGGCGGCGGCAAGGCGCGTGCATATCCGCTTCAGTGCCGGGTTGCTGATTGGATGAGGTGTCATCGACTCGGTGGCCAATGAACGCCGGTCAGAGAGCGGTATAAGAAAGACACTACGCGATTAATTGTCATATCAGACTCTTTCTTTCAGCTGACACGAAATTCGTCTAAAGCCCAAAAAATGTCAGGAAGAGGAAAAACCGGAGGCAAAGCCAGGGCCAAGGCAAAGACCCGTTCTTCCCGCGCTGGACTCCAGTTCCCAGTGGGCCGTGTTCACAGGCTCCTGCGCAAGGGCAACTATGCCCAGCGTGTGGGCGCTGGCGCACCAGTCTACCTGGCCGCAGTGCTCGAGTATCTGACTGCTGAGATCCTGGAGTTGGCCGGCAACGCCGCCCGCGACAACAAGAAGACTCGTATCATCCCCCGTCACCTGCAGTTGGCCGTCCGTAACGACGAGGAGCTGAACAAACTGCTGGGCGGTGTGACCATCGCTCAGGGTGGTGTGCTGCCCAACATCCAGGCAGTGCTGCTTCCCAAGAAGACCGAGAAGGTCGTCAAATCCAAGTAAATGTGCCACCGCAGTTTCGACTTCACTTCTGAACAAAAAAGGCTCTTTTAAGAGCCAACCACTTGTCTCTAAAAGTGTGTCCATCCTTCTCTCTAAACTAAACTGCGCTTTGCGTGTCTTGGGGTACCTTATGCTGTAGCCTACTTTCACGGTCATATCATGCTTCCACAAGGTGGAGAAGACGCACCCAACAATACAGTTAGACACTCCTGCTTTGGCCTGATGTGGTGATACCAATCAATATTCCCCTCAAAAGGTCACCCTTACTTCCCATTTTTGTCAGTAAACTTTTCCAAATATACATACATCTCTTTGAAGCCAAGTGTTAAGAATAGCTTTTGGCTTTCAAAAATAATCTTGTTCACACTAGTAAGACAATTGAACTGTGTCTTTACAGCGATGTTGTGTAATGAAATGAATGGATGGTATGGCCGTAAGCCCATATTCATTCATATTAAGCCTCAAACCTAATGCCAGGAAGAGAAGAGAGTAAAAGCTATAGCTGGGGTCTTTGTCCTTGAGTGGTATCATCAATCAGTTGACTCATAATTATGGATTTTCTCATAACATCGAGTTTTTTTAAAGTTCTCATATTAATATTATTATTATATTCACATTGGGGGTGGGGGGAAACAAAGGAATAGTGGCACGGGTTTAGGGTTTGAATTTATGGCGGGCAGGATGCATGGAGCTCGTGTCCAATGACAGCCAGAGAAGTGGAGACAACGAGCCAATGAGCTCGTCCATCGTCGCCGCCCAATCGGGGCACGACGGCTCCGGTTTTATAAACTGAACACTTCTTCTTGAGACTGTTTATACTCCGACTGTAAAAGAAGGAAGTTAACGCCATGGCAAGAACCAAGCAAACTGCTCGTAAATCCACCGGTGGGAAAGCCCCCAGGAAACAACTCGCCACAAAGGCTGCCCGTAAAAGCGCACCGGCCACTGGTGGCGTGAAGAAACCTCACCGTTACAGGCCCGGCACCGTGGCTCTGAGGGAGATCCGTCGTTACCAGAAATCCACCGAGCTGCTCATCCGCAAGCTGCCCTTCCAGCGCCTGGTGAGGGAAATCGCCCAGGATTTCAAGACCGACCTGCGCTTCCAGAGCTCAGCTGTGATGGCCCTGCAGGAGGCCAGTGAGGCGTACCTGGTCGGTCTGTTCGAAGACACCAACCTGTGCGCCATCCACGCCAAGAGAGTGACCATCATGCCCAAAGACATCCAGCTGGCCCGTCGCATCCGTGGAGAGCGCGCCTAAGATCAGTCTGATTTCAATTCATCAGAGGACAAAAAAAATCCCCAAAGGCTCTTTTAAGAGCCACCTAAATATTTCCTACAGATGCATGTTTCCATTTCCTATCCTTCTTGGACTTGATCACTTGGGCAATGCAGGGGTCTATTAGTTCTACATATCTGTAGGACGAGTAGCATCCCGAAGAGTCGAATTAATAACTGGAGGGGATGTGTAGGTAGATAAAAGATTGGAGTTTGAGTCACAAAAAACGATTCGTTTAAAAAGTGGAATGAGTATAAATGTAAGCAAATCAAGACCCCTGCTAAAGTTTGATTGGTGTGAATAGCATACCGAAAAAAACAAGGATTGCAATAGTAAGAACTAGAAAAATAAGTTTGAGAAGAAACTTTGGGCTTGCAAAGCCTTACATTGGTAGTAGAAAACGTTTAAGGATGGTAGACACAGTTTAAGATGGTTTGATTGGTGGATCGATAGGTTACATAAAGTTAAATAGATGAGGGATAGATAGATAGAAGATGGTTTGCTTGGATGGATGAAGGGATAGACAAGAGGAGGTAAAGATAGAACGCATAATAGGAACCGAATGATCCTCATCGTCCATGGAACTTAAAAAGGCTTAAGTTTAAGTTTAAAAAGTGTATAAAAATAGTATAAAACCTCTGAATGGAAGTTATTGACGTGGAGTCAGTCTACACATTTTATATATACCGCGGGATAAATTTCCAATATTGTCCTGTTATTTTTAGCACAGTCCTGATGGCCAAATGGTCAGAATTAACTATATAAAACAACTCATATTTCAGGACATCTTCTGCTTTTTAAAATAACAGTCCACAATTAACATCCATCCCAGTGTAACAGGCCATAGTATACCCAGGTATAGCTTGGCCCAGGCCAGAGTATACACGGGGAATACTGTCCTAGGCCAAACTATACCTGGGGTATAAATCAGCGTAGGCCCCTCTTGTGTAAAGACATTTACACAAGAGGAGTATATTCTGACATTGCTCATTGACATGTTGTAGATCAAAGCAGCTGGTAAAAGCAGGTGGCATGTGAGGTTCAGCCATTGGAACCTACATTTCGCAAAATCGGATATGACAATTCCATTGACATTGCATAGGTATCCCAGGGGTAACTGAATTAACGAGTTACCACACTAATTTAGCAACATGCAGGAGAAGCAGTCAAAAGGTATGGTTTTGAAGAACAGCACAAAGCTAAGACTGATGACAATCCAAACCTCCCATTGTTACCCAATACCATTTCAACAACTGAAAAGTTGCTAGTGTAAACTGCCTGAGTGGAGGCACCTTCAAAAATCCAAAGGCTCAATGAGTTAAATAAAATATTTATTCAGTGAATAAACACCAGATACACTTTTGAGATCTCACTTCCAAGAAGCAACATTTGAATCTAAAAGAGAAAGATCATTGGTCACCGTCCAGGTCGTTCCCGGGCACGTCGTCCGATGTGACGTTGATCCCGGACACAACGTCCGCTGTCAAGTTGCCGTCTGTTGTCAGGTTGTTCACGGGCACGACGTCCGCTGTGAGGTTGACGTCCACTATCAGGTTGTTGCCGGGCACGACGTCCGCTGTCAGGTTGCTCCCGGCCACGACGTCCGCTGTCAGGTTGCCGTCCGCTGTCAGGTTGCCGTCCGCTGTCAGGTTGCTCCCGGCCACGACGTCCGCTGTCAGGTTGCCGTCCGCTGTCAGGTTGCCGTCCGCTGTCAGGTTGCTCCCGGCCACGACGTCCGCTGTCAGGTTGCCGTCCGCTGTCAGGTTGCCGTCCGCTGTCAGGTTGCCGTCCGCTGTCAGGTTGCTCCCGGCCACGACGTCCGCTGTCAGGTTGCTCCCGGCCACGACGTCCGCTGTCAGGTTGCCGTCCGCTGTCAGGTTGCTCCCGGCCACGACGTCCGCTGTCAGGTTGCCGTCCGCTGTCAGGTTGCCGTCCGCTGTCAGGTTCCTCCCGGCCACGACGTCCGCTGTCAGGTTGCCGTCCGCTGTCAGGTTGCCGTCCGCTGTCAGGTTGCCGTCCGCTGTCAGGTTGCCGTCCGCTGTCAGGTTGTTCCCGGCCACGACGTCCGCTGTCAGGTTGCTCCCGGCCACAACGTCCGCTGTCAGGTTGCCGTCCGCTGTCAGGTTGCCGTCCGCTGTCAGGTTGCTCCCGGCCACGACGTCCGCTGTCAGGTTGCCGTCCGCTGTCAGGTTGCTCCCGGCCACGCCGTCCGCTGTCAGGTTGCCGTCCGCTGTCAGGTTGCTCCCGGCCACGACGTCCGCTGTCAGGTTGCTCCCGGCCACGACGTCCGCTGTCAGGTTGCCGTCCGCTGTCAGGTTGCTCCCGGCCACGACGTCCGCTGTCAGGTTGCCGTCCGCTGTCAGGTTGCTCCCGGCCACGCCGTCCGCTGTCAGGTTGCCGTCCGCTGTCAGGTTGCTCCCGGCCACGCCGTCCGCTGTCAGGTTGCCGTCCGCTGTCAGGTTGCCGTCCGCTGTCAGGTTGCCGTCCGCTGTCAGGTTGCCGTCCGCTGTCAGGTTGCCGTCCGCTGTCAGGTTGCCGTCCGCTGTCAGGTTGCCGTCCGCTGTCAGGTTGTTCCCGGCCACGACGTCCGCTGTCAGGTTGCTCCCGGCCACAACGTCCGCTGTCAGGTTGCCGTCCGCTGTCAGGTTGCCGTCCGCTGTCAGGTTGCTCCCGGCCACGACGTCCGCTGTCAGGTTGCCGTCCGCTGTCAGGTTGCTCCCGGCCACGCCGTCCGCTGTCAGGTTGCCGTCCGCTGTCAGGTTGCTCCCGGCCACGACGTCCGCTGTCAGGTTGCTCCCGGCCACGACGTCCGCTGTCAGGTTGCCGTCCGCTGTCAGGTTGCTCCCGGCCACGACGTCCGCTGTCAGGTTGCCGTCCGCTGTCAGGTTGCTCCCGGCCACGCCGTCCGCTGTCAGGTTGCCGTCCGCTGTCAGGTTGCTCCCGGCCACGCCGTCCGCTGTCAGGTTGCCGTCCGCTGTCAGGTTGCTCCCGGCCACGACGTCCGCTGTCAGGTTGCCGTCCGCTGTCAGGTTGCTCCCGGCCACGACGTCCGCTGTCAGGTTGCCGTCCGCTGTCAGGTTGTTCCCGGCCACGACGTCCGCTGTCAGGTTGCTCCCGGCCACGACGTCCGCTGTCAGGTTGCTCCCGGCCACGACGTCCGCTGTCAGGTTGCCGTCCGCTGTCAGGTTGCCGTCCGCTGTCAGGTTGCCGTCCGCTGTCAGGTTGCCGTCCGCTGTCAGGTTGCTCCCGGCCACGACGTCCGCTGTCAGGTTAGCGTCCGCTGTCAGGTTTCTCCCGGCCACGACGTCCGCTGTCAGGTTGCCGTCCGCTGTCAGGTTGCCGTCCGCTGTCAGGTTGCCGTCCGCTGTCAGGTTGCCGTCCGCTGTCAGGTTGCCGTCCGCTGTCAGGTTGCTCCCGGCCACGACGTCCGCTGTCAGGTTGCCGTCCGCTGTCAGGTTGCCGTCCGCTGTCAGGTTGCTCCCGGCCACGACGTCCGCTGTCAGGTTGCCGTCCGCTGTCAGGTTGCCGTCCGCTGTCAGGTTGCCGTCCGCTGTCAGGTTGCCGTCCGCTGTCAGGTTGCCGTCCGCTGTCAGGTTGCTCCCGGCCACGACGTCCGCTGTCAGGTTGCCGTCCGCTGTCAGGTTGCCGTCCGCTGTCAGGTTGCTCCCGGCCACGACGTCCGCTGTCAGGTTGCCGTCCGCTGTCAGGTTGCTCCCGGCCACGACGTCCGCTGTCAGGTTGCCGTCCGCTGTCAGGTTGCCGTCCGCTGTCAGGTTGCCGTCCGCTGTCAGGTTGCTCCCGGCCACGACGTCCGCTGTCAGGTTGCCGTCCGCTGTCAGGTTGCCGTCCGCTGTCAGGTTGCCGTCCGCTGTCAGGTTGCTCCCGGCCACGACGTCCGCTGTCAGGTTGCCGTCCGCTGTCAGGTTGCTCCCGGCCACGACGTCCGCTGTCAGGTTGCCGTCCGCTGTCAGGTTGCTCCCGGCCACGACGTCCGCTGTCAGGTTGCCGTCCGCTGTCAGGTTGCTCCCGGCCACGACGTCCGCTGTCAGGTTAGCGTCCGCTGTCAGGTTGCTCCCGGCCACGACGTCCGCTGTCAGGTTGCCGTCCGCTGTCAGGTTGCCGTCCGCTGTCAGGTTGCTCCCGGCCACGACGTCCGCTGTCAGGTTGCCGTCCGCTGTCAGGTTGTTCCCGGCCACGACGTCCGCTGTCAGGTTAGCGTCCGCTGTCAGGTTGCTCCCGGCCACGACGTCCGCTGTCAGGTTGCCGTCCGCTGTCAGGTTGCCGTCCGCTGTCAGGTTGCTCCCGGCCACGACGTCCGCTGTCAGGTTGCCGTCCGCTGTCAGGTTGCTCCCGGCCACGACGTCCGCTGTCAGGTTAGCGTCCGCTGTCAGGTTGCTCCCGGCCACGACGTCCGCTGTCAGGTTGCCGTCCGCTGTCAGGTTGCCGTCCGCTGTCAGGTTGCTCCCGGCCACGACGTCCGCTGTCAGGTTAGCGTCCGCTGTCAGGTTGCTCCCGGCCACGACGTCCGCTGTCAGGTTGCCGTCCGCTGTCAGGTTGCCGTCCGCTGTCCGGTTGCTCCCGGCCACGACGTCCGCTGTCAGGTTAGCGTCCGCTGTCAGGTTTCTCCCGGCCACGACGTCCGCTGTCAGGTTGCCGTCCGCTGTCAGGTTGTTCCCGGCCACGACGTCCGCTGTCAGGTTGTTCCCGGCCACGACGTCGGCTGTCAGGTTGTTCCCGGCCACGACGTCCGCTGTCAGGTTGTTCCCGGCCACGACGTCCGCTGTCAGGTTGTTCCCGGCCACGACGTCCGCTGTCAGGTTGCCGTCCGCTGTCAGGTTGTTCCCGGCCACGACGTCCGCTGTCAGGTTGTTCCCGGCCACGACGTCGGCTGTCAGGTTGTTCCCGGCCACGACGTCCGCTGTCAGGTTGTTCCCGGCCACGACGTCCGCTGTCAGGTTGTTCCCGGCCACGACGTCCGCTGTCAGGTTGTTCCCGGCCACGACGTCCGCTGTCAGGTTGCCGTCCGCTGTCAGGTTGCCGGACAAGGAAGGAGCAGAGTGTGGAGAGGCTCCAAAATCCACTTCGTTATTCTCCAAATACACTTGAAAATCAAAGAAGACAAAGATCAAGGCATGGCATAGTGAAGTGCAAGTTAATTCTAGAAAATGTTTAGTGAACTCTTGAACAAGTATTATACTAACAAATGTTAAAGCCACAATCCATCAAAATGTCATACCTGGACAGACTGTCGATCATGCTAGTCAATGTTGTTCGAAGCTACAGTGTTTTTACATTTCGATTGTTTTAACATTGCGAGTTAAAGTCCCACACATTATGGGGTATGCTGGGGTAAAACCGCTCATGACGCATATTCTTCATCAATGGGTATAACAAATCTATATATCCAAAAAAAGCTTCACGAATTGTGGGTTGTGGCTTTAAGAACACAAACTTCAACTACAGCAAGAAGATGACTACAAAGATGTTCCTTACCTCCGAATGGTCTCCCCACAGGGATTTCATTTTGGAAGAAAAAGTTTCCAACAGGAGAACAAGAAACTATGGGGAAACAGCACAAGCAGAAGTTGATTTCACACACCCTAGCAATCTCAAATAATGGCTTTGACATGAAAATGTGTCAATGCTTAGGTAACAAGATAGAAGGCCCATTTCACCCAACTGTAGCATGGAAACAATCCATTCTAATTGTAACACTCAGTTTTCAAACCTTTGAGGATCCAACAATTGAGGGCAACGCTCAGCAATACCCTCACAGCATTCATGATGTGACTTCTGTTCTTCAAGAGTGAATATCTTACCTGTGCCATTGAGCGGTTTATGAAGGCTACATCCTGGCTTCAACACCTGAAGCCAATCATGGCCTAATTAACATGTAGCAGCTTGATAGTCTTGTTAGCGCTTCAGCCCATTCCAACGGACCCAGGGTTATTAGGTCTAGTTTGATATCGACCTTACAATAGAAGTGAATTTGGAGAAATAGTAGAGTTGCAGATCGCAGCTATTTATATGCAAGCCATGCATAACCTACATGTGACATACTTTTCATCACCAATGCTATGCTTTTTGACTTCAAGGGGTAGTGATATATTGCGATATGGTCAATGAACAAGGGAGGTCCATCTCATGTCTATCCTACCTAGAAAGTGATGGATTGTATAGAAAATGTTTTCTGAATGTATGTATATATGTATATATGTATGGATGTATGCACGACAGTTTGGGATTGGATATAGAGTTGTGGTGCACACAGCAGTGTTTTAATCCAAAATACAGTAACTCAGCGCGTGGTGGGGTTCTCATCAAGTAGAGATGAAGTGATGTCACAGACATTCTGCACAGCAAGGTGACTTGGCATTTACACGTTTCTCTGGAGGTAGATCGTAGATCCACTGGGGGTACTTTTGTTGTGTTGCAGTGTAGAATGTCAAAAGCTGGTTATACAGTTGATCTTCCATGGTTGCCAAAGTTGGAAAACTGAAAAAGTTTGGTGGTAGGGCAAGCAGCTGTGTGTCTGAGCATTCACACGCTTTTGGCCTTGAAGCTAAGTTGTGGCTTGTGAAATGATGCCGTCCACCAAAAACGTCAACAAGTCAGAAAAGAAGAAACTTCATTTCAAAATACAAGGCGACAATCTACCACATCAATATCACCCTAAGAAAATGTGAAATGTCAAAAGTTTGTTAGTAATTAGAGACTTGTTTTGGATAAATGTATGAAACTTACTAAAGTAGTTGATGACTTCTATATCCTACATTTTGTTAGGTTGCTGATGAAAAAAGCTCATTTCAAGAACATGTTTTATTTTCGGCTAAAATATAGATTATTTCAGGGTTAATACATGTTCCTGTTCCTGTTTATAAATATTAGTGAGTGAATATACTGTGTAAATACAATCAAAACCTCTTTACACAAGAGGGGTATATTCTGGCCTAGAGGGGTATAGTCTGGCCTATGCTAATTTATACCCCAGATATAGTCTGGCCTAGGCTAACTTATACCTCAGGTATAGTTTGGCCTAGGACAGTTTATTCCCCGGGTATACTCTGGCCTGGGCCAAAATATACCTGGGTTTATTCTGGGCAGGGGTTAATTTGGGCTGTTACACCGGAATGATTTCTCTGCTTTTAAGTGCAGTCACATTGGATGTGTAAAACACTCCAACTCCATCTGCTTTTTCTTCTGCTATTGATATCATCGATGTTCCATTAGTCCACATATTTTTTACATTGTTAACATCTTCCAGAGTTCTTAGTCTTAGTTCTTGTGCACATATAATGTCAGTTTTAGTTTTCAGGAGGGCTTCTTTCTTGTTTGATGTGTTCCTTGTTGACTGAATGCCTCTGTAAGGTGGATATGAAGAGAGATAGACGCAGACACTGCAGTGAAAAGCTGGAGTTAGAGTTTAATAAAGACTTTCATGGGAAAAATAATGCAGACAAATATTGGTGGTCCTCCTCCTCTCCCACTCCCTCGGGCCTTCCCACACTCAGCCAAGGTTTATACTATCATTTTAGAAATAGATTTGTCCTACCAGTTGTTTTTCTTGGAGTCAGACAACGTTGCACTTCTATCCGGTCACGGCACCAATTGTTGGGGTCCCACACAGTTTTATCAACTTTGTCCTTGGTGCAAACCATCTGTTGTTTTGGGTGATAGGCAATGGATTTTCCACAGGGTAGGTGTATGTACGAAGAAACAAGACCAATGTTTGGAGGCCATTTTGGGACAGACTCATGACCCAGAGAAAGGTTTATAGGAGACCCAGGCACAGTCATTGTTCAGTCGGCTGCTGAGGCTTCATGCCAAACCATCAACTTTCAAGACTTAGAGTATCCAACCTATGTCATACATCACTTTTGTTGCATAGTTAGAGTGTAGATTTGTGCAGTATTACAATTTCAGTTTCCACTCTGCCTTTCTGATATAATGTACTATGAAACACCATAGAGATTGAACCTTACATTATACACTCCCCTGTGTAAGTAATGGGACATTACTTACACAGGGGACTTTACATTACTCTTTTGGCTCTATGGTCCAAAAGTTTTGATTTGGAATCAATGGGGTTTAAAGTCGAGATTATTATTATTTTGATGGTAAGTGTGTACGTATTGGTTACACCATTCAGAAATTACAACACATTTTATGCATAGTCCCCCTATTTCAGGGTACCCAAAACAAAATCAAACAATTACTATGGGGTTAAAGTAGAGATTTTACAGCTTTTATTTGATGGTATTTGTGTACATATTGGTTTCACAATTCCGAAATGAATAGTTGGGTTACGGTTTATTCTAAGACATTAATATCTGTGAGGGTCTGGCTAATGTCCAAATGACATTAGTAGGTATAAAAAAAGACAACTCATAACTTCAAATAAAAATACCCAATTTATTTGTTTTTAATCTGCAGAAGAAAGAAGGGAGTGTATGTGTTGGGGAGAGGGGGCGAGGGGGGTTGGGAGTGTGTGTGTGTGGGGAGTGGAAATGGGGGGACGTGTTTTGGTGAGGTGAGGCATTGGGGTGGTGGGAGGGGGGGTAGTTAGGAGGTAAGTGTGTGAGTGTGTGAATGTGTGAGTGTGTGAGAGAGTGTCACTTAAGATCCATTCTCGTGTGTAGGCTTGCGTGCGTATGTGTGCATGAATGTGTGTGTGGGAGCAAACATGTGTGAGTAAATATCAGCGACTGCAGCAGATCTCTTCTTTGTCTTGCAGGGCTGGCTACTGCGGGAGCGTTTGGCTGAGCTGCTAACGTCTCCTCCTTCACTCTGGCTGGCTTCTCTCTTGCGTTTCATGCTGCCAGCCGCCTTGGTGGGCCTACCATTCGATAGGTTGCAGGGAAGACTGCCTGGCACCTGACTGACACTGCCCTCCGTGTGCTTCTGCTGCACAGCATTCTGGGACATGCCTTGGCTCTGTGAGGCCTGCTGGGATAGCTGGGGACATGGCCCAGCCTTCTGAGAACAGTCTTGACCTTGAACCGTCTTCAGGAGTATCTTGATGGCAGTGGGGTTTCTGGGGTTTCTGGGTTTTCTGGGGTTGCTGGGTTGCACAACCTGGGTGGACTTCCACTGGAGTGTAACACTAACCGACCGGAGTTTGGTCTTCAACATCTGGCCAAGAACGAAAAGGGGCAGAGTTTTGGCTGAGCTCTTCCCTTTGGAGGCCAGGAACTTGACCAGTGGGCCACTGCTGCCCTGAAGGCCATGCTTTCTTGATACCTGAAAGATTGTTCTAAGTTTACAAGCAAATACGATGTTGAATGGCCTACAGTCTATATAAGCCAATTACCTTCAATTTCTTTATTCAAAATGTTCTAGGCTATTTCTCCAACAATAATTGTAGGCTACTTGTCAATATTCAAATTACTCACGTTTTCCATTGACGATGTTCCTTTGTGTGTGCTAGACGTTAATAGAGCTTGAAGTTTGTCGATAAAAATAGGCAATTGTAGATGTAATCCGTAACAAACAACAAAGTAATAATTCTGATTCGAAGTTCGTTGGCGCGTATCCAAAGATACTGGAACGCATCGTCATAATAGATGACGTAGGAGATATTATTCATTGTAGCGCGCACCTTATTTGAATGTCCTAAATAAACAGATAATAATAATAATAATAATAATAATAATAATAATAATAATAATAATAATAATAAAAAAAAATCATATACCACATAGCAGTCGTGTTATCTACTTAGGAGTGGCGCTCAATTTCCAAAATATAGCGCAAAGTCATTAACTTATTTGAACATTTTATTTTATTTTTTCATTAACAGATTATCATTTAGGCTACTATTTATATTTCGTGAAAATAAGGTGATATTCTTCTTCCATGAGTCATGATGTTTCACTATTCCTCCCACGAAGAATGTAGGGTATATGGGTGGATGGTTTTACGCACGATGTGTTATTTTCCACACTGCTTATTTTAATGCCTTTCATTAATTGTTGCTTTTACACAGCACTTTCAGTACTTTGACTGCTTATCAGACACAGAATAGTCGGATTCAGCACCATATACTGTAGGCCGAGATTCTTGTTATGCGTAATAAGCTTTCTCTCTGTCAATCAGATCTTCTAGGACTCTTCACGCACCGAAAATCTCAAACAAATGCATTGCGGTTGTAACGACGAGGTACAAAGGAACACACATCTTTCTGCATTCGCTGTCCTGCAGAGAGCATCTGTTAGGCTGAGGTTGGTGCTTAATGCTGGAAAAACAAAATATATCTTATTTACCAAATCACAGAAAAAAATTATCAGATTTATGCATATGTACTTCAGGTGGTGCCCCCATTGAGCGTGTCCCTGCTTATAAACACCTGGCATTTGGTTTGACAAAGACTTGACGTTCAAAAAACACAAGCTTCTTAAAAAAGTAAGATTTAAGGTGGGCTTCTTTTATAGAAATAGATCTTGCCTTTCCCTGAACAGCAGACAGAGGATTCTGTTTTTTTCGTGATTGTATTATTATGTTGTAATTGTGTATGTGTATTATTGTAAAGTGTGTGTAAGCAGGGCTGCCTTGTAAAAGAGACCGTGGTCTCAATAGGACTCCCTGCTAAAATAAAGGTTAAATAAAAATAACAAATAAAATTATGACACAGATGATGAGGAGGATGATGAGGTAGCTTTCTACAGTGGTGGTATTACCCACAGCCCCCTGATGGAGAACAGTCCACCAGCTGTTACCTACCTACACACAGGTTTGGATGACACAGCTGTAGGATTCCTCAGACTTCATGCAGAACATCACTCTAAATCTAGATTCTTCCCTAAACTGGCTGCCCATGGCCAAAACACATCTACAACGCTGCCCTCTGTGTCAAAACGCTGTCATGATGAATACGACAGAGGATGATGATGATGATGATGATGATGATGATGATGATGATGATGATGGGTCTAGCTGGTTTACAAGATCGACAATGTTCCGCTGAGTCTGACCTTTCTATACTCAGACGAGGGAGTGCACACCCTTGGATGTGCCCCGTTTCCTGCCTCCTACTCCTGGCAGACTGAGCCCCCCACTAGTGGGGGAGTTTAGCGTTGGCCTGAGCATTGGAGCGGATGGTGCCAGGCTGAGCTCCTCCAGCCACACACTGGGCCCGCAGTAGCAGGGTCCCTCCCAGAAGAGGAGCTGGAGGGGAACTATGATGAGGGAGACAGGCAAAGTACAATAGTACGAATAGTAAAATTTGACTTTAGTGGTGAACTCTGTCTCTAGGCTAGTAAACTAAATTAATCTTGTTTAGACTCAGTGTGTTGCTGTAAGTTATCCTGCCAGAAGCCTAGGGTGCTAGTTTCTGTTGAGAGACTGTGTTTGAAGCCAGTCGTTGTCAAGTACTAGTGGGAGGAGCTGCAACTTTGCTACTTAAGCTGGCTGGCAGCTCCACACTGCAACAAAATATATTTGACTTTAAACGAACCATGTTTTATTTGCCATCAATCAATCATTGTTTGGAATGTGGTATTTCTGTACACACGCCCCCACCCCCCCAAGACAATACACATGCACATCCCCAGGGAGAACAGAGCTCTGGGCACAGGATCAGCCATTTATCGGCACTCCATTTCCAGTTAGGGGTTAAGTGCCTTGCCCAAGGGCACAACGACAGTGGTAGCAACCCTCCAGTCACCAGCACACATCTAGCTCCCTCCTGGGGTGGGGATCGAACCAGCGACCTTCCGATTGCTGGCCTCTCTAACCTCTAGGCTACCTGACACCCCCTTTAGTGGTGAACTCTGTCTCTAGACTAGTAAATTAAATTAATCTTGTTTAGACTGTAAGTTTGCTGTGAGTTATCCTGCCAGAACCCTAGGGTGCTAGTTTCTGTTGAGAATAGATTGTGTTTGAAGCCAATCGCTGTCAAGTACTAGTAGGAGAAGCTGCAACTTGCTAACTACTTAAACAGGCTGGTCGTTAACTGGTTGTTAGGTGTGAGGGGCTGCAACTCTGCTGGGTCATCAGCAATTACATAATCTGTACTTCTATCCTGACTGACT
Source organism: Argentina silus (assembly GCF_951799395.1). NCBI lineage: Eukaryota > Metazoa > Chordata > Actinopteri > Argentiniformes > Argentinidae > Argentina > Argentina silus. The sequence continues at coordinate 22,427,387 of NC_139660.1, read as the reverse complement.
AAGAGTAACAGCCTCTGGACACGAAGACGCCTCACACAAAGACGTGGGAGTCTATCTGAGGGGGGTCTATCTGCCGGAGTCTATCTGTGGGAGTCCATCGAGGAAGGACTGAGAGTAGGGCCAGACTACTCAGTATTTGTTTTTGCTACCCTTGTGTGTATTTAGCGCTAACTGCATTTCATATTGCCTTGCTAACCCTCTAACTCTATGCCTGTAACTATCACAATGTGCCTTCTCCCCATTCCCGTTATTTCATCCCGCAGGAGGACACATAGATGCTATACCTCCCCTCGCAACCCATCTAATCTAGTCTACCCACCATGCTCAACCCCACTACAAGAGGAACAGGAAGTCTGAGAGGTAGACACCCTCTGACTGATGTAGTCCAGCCTAGACTATAGATTAGATTAGATTAGATTAGATTCAACTTTATTGTCATTGTGCAGAGTACAAGTACAGAGACAACGAAATGCAGTTAGCGTCTAACCAGAAGTGCAAAATAGCAGAAAGTGCAATGAACAGTATTTACAGGTAGTGCAATATATGATCAGTAGTAGTGCAGTATAATATAGCAGTGCAGTATAGCAGTATATGAGTAACAGTAGCATTATAGCAGAATAAATAGTTACAGTATGAACAGTGTAGCAGCATATGAGCTGTATGGGTAATGCAGTCTAGCAGTATATATGTATTAACAGTAGCATGAGGTAGATAGCAGAATAAATATAAATATGGAATGCCGTATAAACAGTATAAACAGGTATGTACAGTATGTGCAGTAGTATTAAAGAAAATATAAGGATATGTGCATTATGTGCAGTATGAACAGTATGGACAGGTATGTACAGAAGAGCAGTGGTATGAGTAAGAGCAGGGGAGGGGAGTAATAGTGCAATAGTGCAATTGTCCGGGGGGGGGGGGGTTGGGGGGGGTGGGGGTTGCAGGGGTAGTAGGTTGTCAGGTCGGTGCAGTGTTCAAGTTCAGTAGGGTGACAGCCGCAGGGAAGAAGCTGCCTCTGAACCTACTGGTTCAGGTGCGGAGAGACCTGTAGCGCCTCCCGGAGGGGAGTGGGGTGAATATAGCATCTTCAACCCACACAGCTATGTAGGCATGTCACCTAAACCGGCTATTATTGCATTTAAAAGAAAAGAATACAAATATTTAGCATCATGATTGAGCCTAATGTGGTAGTTATTACAGAGGGATAGGCCTATTTGTGGCATAGTCCTTGACTGCCTACATACCATAACATTCAAACAATATGTATAAGAGTACATTTGGATAACTCCTCTCTGGAAAATATCTACTGTACATGCTTTTGATTTTACACTCCACTGTTATTATTCAACACTGATTGGCAATACAATTTGACACATTATTTTCATAATAATTAAAATGTGCACAGGACAGACAATACACAAGAAAGGGACTTAATCCTGAGTTTAGCTGCTCTCACATTTTATATTAAGTGTCAATTATACATGATACATGAGTGGCTGACTTGCCAGCATTGCACACACAGAGTTTACATGCCTCAGTATTCAGGTTATTTGAGTATTCCCCACATTCCTTAACCAGGTTTCTCATTACTGGAATAAGGGTTTATTCTGGTTACTCCAATTGGATTAAGGTGTTTAAATGGGCTATGTCCTAACCAGAATACTTGAGTATTGGGTAAAATTGGGGCACTGATATGCATGTTGTCACTGCAGGTGAAGAGAGGAGGACAGGATGCCACTATCAAGGTGAAATCCAGGGCCCTTTCTCAATTGCTAGAAACTTGATTCCTTGTGTCCTCTCTTCTGTGTGCTCCACTTGCTGCTTCTCAAAAAGCATTGGAGGAGAATATCTAAGGGGCGCAACCTAGATATTCTCCTCCTATGCAGTTTGAGTAGGATGAGAGTGGTGGACGGGGGAAAGGACGTGTATGTGGAGTTTCTACAAATTGTGAATTGGCCAGACTTTCGAGATGCACCCGGAATATTAATAATGTTACTTGTGCGTCGACGGAACGGTATACTTAATTCGTGTTGTCCTACGGAGGATTCTAACTTGCTGGACCAAACAATGTTCGTAAAATGTTTTTAGGATTTAGCATAATTCAAGTTATATGGTTATCTTTGGCTTCATGCTTTCTTTTATCGCTATGTGTTCACAAACTTTCACTTCACCTGCCGATTGAATTTGCGAAAACTTACGTGTATCTATTATTCCAAGACGTAATCAGATATGGTAAAACCAAGCGACAACTGAAACGAGACAACTGGCTGCGTGTGTTTGATGTCCCCAAAAGGTGACAGGGTATTGGAAATCCTAGAAAAAAATATTAGATTACCCTTTCATCTAAATATTGGCATTGTTGCTACTATTTAACCTAAATGTTGGTCCCGGTGCACACAAGATTGATAGCTTTCAGGGATGATTAAAACATATAGCCTTGAGAATGAATGACACAATTCTGATACTGCTTTTCATTATTCTTGTCTTGTAGATGGTTCTGGCACTTCTATGCAGTCTCTATTGGCTGGAATGGTGTGCTTATTGCCCTGTCACTGCATATGATTGTACGGGGCCAGCGATACCCATTATGGTTGACTCGAATATTGGGATTCCTGACAGGTGAACTCGTGCCAGTAGAGCAAGGTAACCTCTCTCTGTATTCCAAAAATAATTAGAATTGTGTCATTTTGTTTTCATTGTTTTAGCTCAATGTTTCCTTACTGTGTCTGTAGAAGGTAATGTGTTTGTAATATACTCATATCTTTCCTTTCCTTTGTCTAGTACCGCAAGTTTCAGCTGTGCTGGTGCAGGTGCTGCTATGGGTCCATTCCCTTAGGCGACTGTTGGAATGTCTGTTAGTCAGTGTTTTCTCTGATGGGGTCATTCATATTGTTCAGTATATATTTGGCCTGGGCTACTACATCTTACTGGGACTGACAGTCCTTTGCTCGGATCATTATGTCATTGGAAATGGTTAGTATAAACGGTTTATTTTTTTGCATATTGGTAATGCATCTTTTGCCAATGGGTTTTTAGTCAAATTGTTGAATTTGCCCCTCTAGTCTTGATGCTTAAGAGCAAAAACAATTGGAAAATTAGACCTTCATGACCTTGTGTTAGTAATATTTAATATTCATCTTTTGGTTTGAAGATAATGCATACAGCTTAGCAGCTGTTCTGGTGACCCACACTATGGTGTGCTACTGCAGATGTTATGGTGAAAGGTGTTGTTTTTGTAGGGACCCCTACTCTTCCTCTCCTCTCCCAGCTGGGGTGGTACCACGTGGCTGGAGCTGTGCTCTTCACCTGGGCCTCGCTGCTCCAGCACCGCTCCCTGATCCTGCTGGCCAGGCTGCGCACTGGAGCCTCAGGTGAGTCATGTTGAGGCTCTTGAGACAGCTGCATGAGCTCACAAGACAAGTAGACGTTTTGCCATACTGATGTCTGTCTCAAGTCAGTTATATCACTCATGTCAATGATTTGTATACAATACATGATATAGATGTGTTGCATGGTATCGTAATACAATACATCATAAACATTGTGTTGCTCTCTTGTGATGTATTCAGGGACAGTGGAGACTCTTGCCCACAGAGTGCCGAGCGGAGGCTGGTTTGAGATGGTCTCCTGTCCACATTACTTTGCCGAGCTGCTGATCTACGTGTCTCTGGGTCTCGTGTCTACAGGTCACTCTCTCACCTGGTGGCTCGTCGTCCTCTATGTGCTTTTCAACCAGGCACTGGCCGCCCAGCTTTGTCATGAGTTTTACCGCAGCAAATTTGAGTGTTATCCACAGCATCGTAAAGCATTCATCCCTTATTTATTATGAGTCCTTCATGTGAATGTTGTATTTTGCACAACCTATGGTGGAATAAAGTACATCCGAATACATGTTGAAAGGATTGCTTTGAATTCATTGCTTATAGACATAAGTACAATACAGAACAGCAGCATTGGGAAGTCACAAGGTAGGCCACAGAAGAAATCTTGATACAACATTCCTTTTATTGCCACAATCAAAAAAGGTTGGTGGAATTCGGTGGGAAGCTCTACGTTCATTGGCATTTACAACAATGAGACAAGACAGACAAAACACACCCACACATAAAACAGACCACAACACATTTTGAATATTTGAAAAAATGACATGTGTTCTTGTCAGTTCTTGTCAGGCTCAATGAAAGCATTGGAATAGTCATAGAAGGGAAAACACTACATACAAGGCAAGCGAGATCAAGCACACCTCAAATATGTGTTTTGCTCAGATCTGAATAGAACATTAATATTCAAGTTTGTGCTGTCTGTGCTATCATGTCTGTGCTACCAACACACTGCATTAATCAGTCAGTTTTCTTTATTGTTATATCAGTAGGGCAACTTCTGTTATGACAGTAGAATAGACGAAAGTTTAGCATGGATATTTTAGCAATCAACTACTCAAATTACATACAGATACATTTGTGCTATATGGGCCAATAAAGACATTTCATAAACGTATTATTCTGGCCTTACCACAAATCAGTAGCCTAGCCTTTATGAATTGTCTTCATTGGCCCATATAGCACAAATTCATCTGCATGTGATTAGAGTAGTTGCTTGCTATTCACCAGTTTCACCTGTATCAGATAAAAGGATTCCACCCATCTCTGCGTTTACAAGTCTCTCTAACTTGACAATATTTTCCATGACATTTATAATCGACAGTTCAACTAACCAATGACAGTACTCCATAGTAGTTACGTTACCGAAAAACCTACACGTCTGCCTTTCGGCTACCCAATGGGATTGGCGTCCTACTTGTCGTTCAGTGACCATTACTCGCACGTTGAAACCGAGGAGTACGACCAGTAAAGGAAAGCTCCTCGTCGGACACGAATAGATACTATGTAGCTAGCTTGCTAATTTGCTCATTATATAATAAGTGATTATATCATTTTTGATGATATAGCTAATCGAAAACGCCTTCGCAAGCAGCTGCCTATTCCCTCAGCAATTTAAACGTCACCAATCTACGTGCTTTTGCTTTGTTGAAATGCCTCTCCTGGTCGGCGGAAGGGACGGTAGGGCTAACAGACGTGGGATGTGTGTCCTGCTGCTGCCGCTGGCGGTCGCCGTGTTGTTGTCGTCCGCCGGAGTTGCTGGGATTCCGGAGGAGCACAAATCAGTCCAAGAACAACCGCCCCAAGAGGTAAGTTAAGTCGCATTGCTTTACACAACAAGATGCACCCATTTAACGCACTATACACACGTGTCAGTTGAAGGGATTCCAGCCACACTCGCTTGCATAGTACTGTAGCTAATGTTGATTAGCCTGGATGTGGACAAGCTAGCTAACGTTCATTAGCTGGCTAGGTGGAGTAATGTTACCAGTGCATTGGCCACTGACCTCTGCGGGTTCAGGTTGTTGTTGACATCCAGAAGAGGCGATAAAAATAACTGACTAGGTTACTTGCCTCGCTCTAGTGTCAACTTTGGGGGTTAGCCATCCAGCTAATTCTCTTGGCTAGTAGCCGTTTTCATTTCCGCGTTTCTGCCACGGGTCATATTGCAAGCTTGGGGAGTAGTAAGTAGAGGTGTCATTTTGTCGTTTTGTACACCTTGCTAGGTCACGTGTTTACTGCTGCCTCAATGGGATGCGACTGACACTGTCTACTGTTATTGTAGTAATGCCATAATATACATAGATGATGCACAATAAAGGGTTGTTTTAATAGCGGAACTCAACTTGAATGTCTTTTCACTGTCCTCCTTCACAGAAAGCGCCTACTGCTCACCCCATTGGCCCAGTGGTCAGCGAAAATGACGCCGGCAAAGCGGACCTGGGCTTCATCCATGCCTTTGTGGCTTCAATCTCTGTCATCATTGTCTCTGAGCTGGGAGACAAGACGTTCTTCATCGCGGCCATCATGGCCATGCGCTACAACCGCCTCACTGTGCTAGCAGGGGCGATGTTGGCCCTTGGTCTCATGACCTGCCTCTCAGGTTGGTGAATGAATGAATGAATGGATCACTTAAATCACTAATCTTAATTAGAGTAGTTATTATGTGCTGGTCCATACTGGGTTTGTCTAAATATTCCTCTCTCAATGATTGGTCCTGCACAGAACTGTCATTATATACATATATATACACATTTGCGCCGGACAAAATGTGAAGCAGAGGGAGACTCAATAAACGATCACTTCCTGTAACGGCCGCGAAGCAGACTTGCCGGTGGGTGCATACCAAGTCAGGCTGCAAAAAGGAAGTCATCGTTAGAGTCGAGTCTTTCCATGTCTCTTTCTCTGATATAGCATGATAGTATACGCGTGGCTAGTGAGTCCCTCCTGTCTTTTGCCCAGTGCTGTTTGGCTACGCCACCACCATCATCCCCAGGATCTACACCTACTACGTGTCAACAGCTCTGTTTGCCATTTTCGGCGTGCGCATGCTGAGGGAGGGCCTGAAGATGAGCCCGGATGAGGGTCAGGAGGAGCTGGAGGAGGTGCAGGCAGAGATTAAGAAGAAGGATGAGGAGGTTTGCGCACACACACACACACACACACACACAGCCACACACACACACAGTGCTAATCCATGCCAAGACAACAAGTCTTGGCGTGTCACAGTTAAATGCATCCTATACAACAACACATTTTTTTTACATTACTCTTGCTGTTTTCAACCCGCCTCTCTCTCTCTCTAAGCATTTATTGGTTGATTTGGGTACTCTGTTTTCCTGTAGCTCCAGCGCTCTAAACTGGTGAATGGGGGTCCAGATGTGGAGGCAGGGACCACCATGCCACAGGGCAAATGGCACAGCTTCATCTCGCCCGTCTTCCTCCAGGCCCTCACCCTGACCTTCCTCGCAGAGTGGGGCGACCGCTCTCAGCTCACCACCATAATCCTTGCTGCCCGCGAGGTGAGTCTCAGCTGACAGGTCATTTGAATGCACTGACAACAGTTGCACAGCAATCAACAGGGCCATATAACACAGTGAGTTTATGGCTACAAAACATGTATATCCAGAATTCAGAGTAAAGGACAGCTGAATGGTTACCTTTGGCTTAACAGACACACATATACAAAACATTATCACATAAAAGCAGCCAGTTATGCAAAACTCCACCATTGCCAAACAGTGTGACGCCACTGGCTACGAGAGTTATATTTACATATGAGCCACCACCCCAGGCTCCACCCACTCGGTCGGTTTGATAGTTATGGGCTCCCTGCCTATGTTATTTTGTATGGTATGTTGTTAAACTTCAGGCAGGGAGCTATACAGAGCGGAGCCATCCAATTACGCCACTTAAATGTATTACCATTTTCATTAAACAATGATTAAACCGACGTAAGTGTCCTGACCGAAATGATTGTCATGTTTTTCTCTACCGTGCTGTTATGTGTGACAAGGAAGATGCGTCATAAGCCAACGCTATGTTTCAGGATCCTTTTGGAGTGGCGGTGGGCGGTACTCTGGGACACTGTATGTGCACAGGACTGGCTGTGATTGGAGGACGGATGATTGCGCAAAAGATATCTGTCAGAACTGGTAAGATATTTTTCCCCTTCTCGAGTGCTAATCAGATTTTTGTCTCTTAGCTTGAAATTCAGCAGCCCTGGTCCCGCTTTGTAATGTAAAATAACAGTAGCGTATCAGCGGATTTGTGTTACGGATCTCTGATTTGGTTTTGTTGTTTTATCCTCAGTTACAATCATCGGTGGGATCATGTTCCTGGCCTTTGCCTTCTCTGCGCTGTTCATTAAACCAGAAGCTGGATTCTGATTGGAGGGAAGATTGTCAGGCAAATTTTGTACATACCGTTGTACATAAACGCAACTATGTTTATTAAGAGAAAGAGAGAAAAAGAGAGAGAGAGTGTGTGTGTGTGTGTGTGTGTGTGTGAGAGAGTGTGAGAGAGTCTGTGTGAGAGTGTGTGAGAGAGTGAAAAAAAAAGTGTGAGAGAGGGAAAGTGAGTGAGTCTGAATGTTGCCTTCTTGTCTTACTGAGTCTGTGATCCCTCACCAGTCTGAATTCTGTGGCATATACACAGAACAGGCCATACCTCTCCCTTCACACTCAGGCCCCGCAGTTACTGAGTCAGTAAATTAGTTTCCCATCCTCCGTTACATTGTGTTTATTTTCAGCAGTCCTGTGATCCCGAGTGCATGGTCTCCCTTCCTCCCCACTAAATCATGAGCTCAGTGTGACCAAGTCACTGCTTGGCTAAATGCTGACCTCTGGTCAGTCCCATGAGGGAGGGCAGTGTTAGGGTCAGTGTGGAAAACACAGTCTCTCTGATCACGGGCCAGGCCTAGCTGCCTTGCTGTTCCCTCAGAATGTGTCTGGGAAGTGGAACGCTTGCATTGTGCTGCCATAGTGTGTCAGATCCCCCAGTGAAAGGACATACCTTATCTCCAGATACATTAGTTATGGGAATCTATTTATTTCCTGTAACAAGCGAATTACCACTGGGTGATGTCAACACATTTCAGCTGCCCTATCCATCATTGGGACCTCAAAGCAGTGGTAACCCATTTCAGTACTGTACATTCCGGCCTCGTGTCACAAGCAGAGGAGGGAACGCATCCTCTGCCTGTTGTCTGCCACTCAACATACTAAAAGAGGATTTGTTTGAGGTGCAGTGGTGAATTAGGGAACAAATCCTCTCCTACTTTGCTCCTGAATCTCACTGCCGACAGAAAAGGATACTATGGATACCTTCTCAAAAAAATAGAACACTTTAGACCAGAGCCACTAAGTCTACATCTTTCTTTAAAGTGGTTTGTATTTATTTACAATGTTGGAGCACAGAGATTATGATTTCTGTTGATGTTAAAGCTGTTCTGTTTTAATTTTTTTTGTTTTACTTTTAGCTGAAGTACTGTAGACAAGGAATGGGGACATTTTAAAACGTGACAGGGTAACGCTGCATTGTCAATATTTGACAGGTTGTGCCCTGATGTGAAACGACTCTGTTTGTGATCAAGTTGAACTTTTGATTGTTGAGAAGCCTAACTAATGTAAATGCTCAATAAAACCTGTCTCTCATGTGTTTGTGTCGACTGATTTCTTATCAAATGGTGACGTTATCTGCTGTAACCACTGACAATGTTATCCTGGATATGATTCAGTCAGGACAATTATGTCGTTTTAATACGTTTAATACATTAGGTTTGGTGTGAATGGATGGCTCTGCTCTGATATAACTCCCTGCTTGAAATTAAATAAACATTAAATACAAATAATATACATAGCGGTGAGCTCATAACTCACTGTCATGTTCAAGAAACCAGTTTGAGATGATGTGAGCTTTGTGACATGGTGCGTTATCCTGCTGGAAGTAGCCATCAGAAGATGGGTACCCTGTGGTCATAAAGGGATGGACATGGTCAGCAACAATACTCAGGTAGGCTGTGGTGTTTAAACAATGCATCAACAAGGCATTTTCGCCCAGAGAACTGCCGCTCACTGAATATTTCCTCTTTTTCTGACCATTCTCTGTAAACCCTAGAGATGGTTGTGCATGAAAATCCCAGTAGATCAGCAGTTTCTGAAATACTCAGACCAGCCCGTCTAGCACCAACAACCATGTCACATTCAAAGTCACTTAAATCACCTTTCTTCCCCATTCTGATGCTCGGTTTGAACTTCAGCAGATCATCTTGACCATGTCTACATTCCTAAATGCATTGAGTTGCTGCCATGTGATTGGCTGATTAGATATTTGCGTTAACAAGCAGTTGAACAGGTGTACCTAATAAAGTGGCAGGTGAGTGTATGTACTCAGCGCTTGTGCTTGACACTGTCTTTTAATTCCATCCACTTGACGTTCTTATGATGCTGAGGAGAGATGTGTGTGTTTGTGTGCGTATGTGCCATCTTCATCAAGGTAGCCGTCGACGCCTCGAAAAAACAACAACATTTAAATATGTATGTTTTATTATGAAAAATGTCACATGCCTTGAGTTTGACTGTCACCTAACGAAGCATGCACAGTCAGGACCCATCAGCATAGAGACATGTTAAAAAGGAGACATTTTACAACAGAATAAAATGAAGTAAGCCTGGTCTACACTCAAATGTATTGATCAAGATTTTGGCTATGCAGGGACATGGCTACTTTGACTTCTCCACAGGTAGTCTGCTCATTGAAAGAATTTGATTAGGCAATATCCTCTATCAAGACAGATTTTTAGAAGGCATGCAAAAAATAGCAAGTAATATGAACAACTGTAGCCTACAGTAGGCCCACTTGTTTAACATGAGGGGTAGTTTCCAAATAACATGAGGCAAATACTGTATCATCATTCTTTATTGTCAGGCTATCCATATTAAGACCTTATTATTAAGATCTTATTACTCTGATTTACAGTACAGAAGGTGGCTGTCGGAGGAGGGGCAAAAAGCCTCATCATTTATTATGTCTATATATTTTGTAAAAGGACAGCTAATGCCTAATCTCGCTGATGACATACCTGGGCTAAGTTGGCAGCAACTCCAGGCCTATGAAGATGTTTTTGGTCCAGTTGTGTAACTGTGTTTCAGTGGCCATTCTGGATGGCCGTCAAAAGAGAGCAGAGGAACTACGCAGGCTGATGGACTAATCAACATCCATGTCTGAGGAACAGCTGAGGGAGCTGCACACTGACATAAAGGTAATGTGAATATTCCAATTACACTTGTCAAGTACAGTAGTGAGTAAAAAGTAGGTGAACCCCTACACAGTTTTCACATTTTGTTACGCAGGAGTCTGAAATTAAAATGCATTAATTTAGATTTATTTAAACTGATCGACACAATCTACTCCACACATTCAAAGTGAAACAAAAATTATAGAAAAAGTATAGAAATAATTTGCCACAAATTATTTGAGTGATACTGCTTAAGTGTAACAAAAACAACAACATTTAGTCTAAATACAAAGCTTTAACTCAGAGGCAAATCTAACAAAGTCCACCACCCAGTCAGCATCATTCTTACTTCAAGCATGATGATGGCAGATCATGGTATAGGAATGAATGTTATCGGCAGGGTCTGAGGCGTTCAGGATCAAGAGGAAAATGGATAAAGCAAAGCAGAGACAAATACTAAGGGGTGAATCTACTAATCACACAGAGAGAAACATTACCATTTGGGTAGAAATTCACCCTTCAGTTGGAAAAATACACAAGTCTAAAGCACACTGGAATGGCTTCACACTAAGAGAGTGAATGACCGTGAGTGTCCCAGAACATAAACCAGGTTGAAAATCTGGTGCCTAGAAGATGACTGTCCATCCACGATCTCCAACCAATTTGATAAAGCTTGAGCAATTCACCAAGAAGGGTGGGTGAATATAGCCTAGTCTGGTGTGCAATGTTGGTAGACTCAAAGCTGTAATTGTCCAGACTCAGGGATTCACATACTTATTCACACAACACATCCTAATTTAGAATTGGTTTTCAAACATTTGAATTGATTCGGGGGGGGGGGGGGGGGGGGACTGTTAAACTATACTGTTTTGGCACTGTATACATGTTAGGTTGGTTAATAACATTGGTGTAGAGATTAAGTATTGTTTGGGAATGAAGCCATCTGATCTAAACAATGGTGTTACACTACCTTCTGCAAAAAGCCCAAAGGTGATGGTGATCTCCTTCATTTTCAGTGAAGTGGTTGTAAATACAACCGCCGAGCTACAGTTACCTGGGTAAGAGGGGTTAAGGTGACAGCTCCGGCCCTACTGGACCCTCTTCCACACTCCAACTCCACAAGAGGCCCGGCCTACTCCTCTACATCTTCTCAACGCCCCTGACCTCAGTCTGCAACCTGTGCAGCCCCCTTCTATCTAAGACCTACGAGTAGTAGGTTTACCTCAGTCTGTGATCCGGAGTGAAGGCTGCCAACCCGAGCAGAAGCCAAATCCAAGCCGAAAAATCTCACTATCATGACTGACAACTCAACTCCCTTCTGGTTTGGTGTGTCCCTGAGTAGAGCGCATCATACCAGATAAATGGCCAAACTAATGACATTCTTTATTGAATAACAGAACACAGAAACAACTTAGTACATATTTTTATTTTCAAAATTGAGTAAGGGGAGCAAACGGCACGGTTTTGCTTTAAAAGGTTCCATAATGTTGTCTTTTTTTATTTTTTTTAAGAATGGTCTGGTAAATTAATTTATAGCAGCACTCTCTTCGCAGTGATATTAGGCCTACAACGTCATTGAAACACACAATGCCTCAGAATGTGTCCCTTTTACACTGCACATTCTGCTCAGTTTTAGACTATAACAAGTCTTGGGTTAAAATGCTTTCCTTACCTGTCTATCTATCATGTGTCATTGCTATAAATGGAATGTCTGTTCCATCAATTTATTCATGTATTAAATCAAGTTCTATGGTTGGGACCAACTTGTTGGTAAACATGGAATTCTATGACGTCACAATGGGTTAGCCCTAGGTCAAGAACCGCTGGTGCGAAAAGTGTCATCTTAGCCCTCATATAATTCACCTGGTTACGACTTGTTCAATTGGCATGACAGACCAAGAATATCATAACAGCATTTTACAGTTTTAGATGCTTTTTGGAAAATGTACTGAACAGATTAATTTCACAAGCCAAACAAATGGTCTGGAAAGAGCACCACACATACAAAGTTGAAATGAGAGCAGAGAGGAGAGAACACAAATAGACATTCAGAACTCTAGTGCGTACATCAGATCTACAGAACATTTAACATGATTCACCATCGCCTTCTACATTGGGCGTTCATTCAGGGGTATTACAAAAAAGTGTAGCATGATTTATTAGTACTCCCATCCATCTCTTTGGATACAAAACATCTGCAATTTCCCCCACATCTCCCACTGTCTGTGTTGAATTAACTTTATTAGCAAATACAACTTGAGGGAACCCTGCTGTGATATTTCAAAACATCTAAATACTTCTCACAGAGTAATTAGTGAAAGTAATCATCTGGTCATCTTGAGGAGGGTCCAAAAATGTTTATTTCTGCACATTAAAACTAACATTCCGTTGACACCACAATTTGAGAGAATTTTATTTTCAAGAGAAATAACATTTATTGGGCCGTTGAAACAAAGATCATGGGAGGGATATATATATATATATATCTGTTAAATAAGGAATTTGTCAGCATTTCAGTACACCTTTGCATAACCAGCAGCTCATGAGTCATTTTCAATGAACTCAAAGTAGCCAAGTCTGTTTTTGGGAAAAAAATATTTCCAACAGTCCTCCTGTAGTGTCACAGTTTGTTTAAATCCTTTATTTGAGGTTAAATCATTAGGTGGGATTTGATGTTTCTTTCCCTCTCTTCACGACAACGGCAGTATATATGTATGTATAATACAGTGTATGATATATATACATATACACATATATACATACACACACACATACATACATACATACATACATATACATATTATAGCTCTATTCATTGTTTGAGGTCTAGCTTGGCCATAGAAAAATAATCCTGAAATCTGAGTTCTATAGGTTATACTGTAGGATTTCTTTAAAATACTCTCAACTCCTCCATGGCTACTAATTTCTTCATGCAAACCAGTTGTGTTAGTGATTGATATTTAATTACATTCATTCAAGTATTGCACTGCCTAGCCCGTTCTAGAATAATGGCTAGTTGTAAGGTGCATCATTTCATAGGTGGCACATGTTCAATGTTTGTGTTAATAAATAATCATAATCACACAAACCAACTAATCACAAAGTGAGCACCACAAAAAGCTTATATACAACTTGATTGTTATTAATATTAAACAAAACATTAACCAATGTGTTGATATGACAACTAGACAATAAACTACAACCTTGCAATATAACTAGTCGGTTACTGTTGATTAGAGGGACATGTGTTCTACACAGACCATGCACCACACCTAACCGATCAACAGGGGGCACCATTTACACAATAAGTGATTTCCAACAAGAAGAGACAGTAGGCTTTGTGTGATGAATTAAGATTGAATGTAAATTACTGCAGTGTGAATCACAAATGGGACAGCTAAAATAGCATTGCTATGAGATACTGCAACATGAACACTGATTGGACCAATCCAGCCCAGTGGGGGACTGGAGTGGACTCCTGAGGGGACCAGAGACATTCTACACAGTCCTGTGCTGTGACACCAGAGGTTTGATATGAAATATAGGATTTGACAACTTCTGCCAACAAGAAATAAAACACAATACTGCAGAAGGTAGTTACCAAAAATAATCCATTCAAATTGAATGAAGGTATTTCTGTAAGTGCTCTCAATGAGGGAAAAAACAACAACTTTCTGACCACATGATTCAAGATTGTCCAAGAATATCAAATTATGGGAAAATAGTAAACTGTTCACACATCACTAAAAAACCTGACATTGTCTTTCTTTTCTAGCCCTGACCCTTTTCTTGTGACCATGCTGAACCACTAGTGAGAGCAGCTCGACGAGCCCCACGAGACAACATTTACCGTAGGAACCTGGTAATCCATTAAACATGTTACCATGGCAACAAACCGTATCTAGGACCCCACATTATGACTACTATGAATTCCAAACATCATCATGGAGACACGACACCCCATCAAGATGACGACAAAACCAACACCTATCCTTAGATGTCCTGTAGGACACCAACACCATCAGTCCATTTAATGAAGGGTTTGCAATTCACTCTCCTGTCAGGCCCAACCTGAAGCCAGTTTCACCCGTTTCAGGGATCATTTGGGTGCTAGGTCATCATGAGCATTTGCTCTGGGCTTGTCAGGGCTGGGCTTATTTTACACCTTAGGAGACAAGTGAAGCTTCTGTCTTCCCCCATTCAAACCACAGAAGATGTCTGTAGGGGGTTCTTAACATGAGAGAGACCAGATGTTCCATGACTAGAACCAGCTGGTCATAAGCTGCTCATATTACTTAAACAACAGTCAGACGTCAGTTTAACGTGTCTTTCTGGAGACAACCACCCGCAGTGTAGCACCTCCATTTCTGTCTGACCTAAACAAATATAAGACAAGTTTTGAGTAAACCTTCACAATAAAAGATGAGGATCAACTCACAGATTACAATTACAAGCACGAATCCTTCCGTACTACTTCCTTCCCATTTGATACATAGCATTTTATGTTCTGAACATTGACGACACCTAAGAAGCTTCAGCAGAGGGAAATAGCATAAACACGGCTGTTGGTTGTAATTGGTAGAAAGGAATGGAGCGGCCATGATGGATGTAGTCCATTCATGGAACAGACTCTGAGGTGACATTATCTATAATATTTTGTAAATACTTGCAAATATGTGATCATGTACTGAAACAACACTGACAAGAATTACATTGTTTCGTTGGTTAATGTCAAAATATTGTTTGTGACCATTTCAAACGTCATTGAATATATATATATATATATATATATATATATATATATATATATATATATATATATATATATATATATATATATATTCTTTAAATATTATTGCCTTGTTCAGGACAACAACAAAAAAAGACTACTTAAAAGCATTTATGACTTGGCACTAAATATAGTCAGTACCTACAGGTACTATGCATGCATCACTATGGAGGTCATGTGACCCCTCTTTAAAGCAGTCCTAATGCCTCGGAACCAACTACATTTAAAGAGTCATGAACAGCTAATGCTAGCTGCATCTGCTTGTGACAACCAAATTAACACACTTTTTAAGTTAAAAATGCCTCTTTTAAAGAGCGATGGCAAACCATATGACACATATGGCAGAGTGAAGAGGATGTTTCCATAGGATGCATTTAAAGTGTATTTGGTAGCCTTTTGGTCTTAAATCTATTTACACTTCAAAAAATGTATTCGGTAAGATCATGTGTCTACATTTAGCATCCTCAATGTGTTGCATTGGAACACAATATACATATTCATAAAAAATATTCCACCTTTAAAAGAATTCCGTTCTTTATAATCTCAATATATGTATTTTTTCTTAAAATAAAAGAGAGAGGATTAAACAAACTGTGACACGACCAGCAGCATCAGAGCTGTCTGCTATGCAGACACACACACTTTTTAAACACACACGCACACGCACACACATATATCCCCTGGGAGTCAGGAAGTCTGTGAGAATATCAGCCATTTAAGTGTGTTAAGTTCTTTTTTCCGTAGAATACTAGAAAAAAAGTATATATTCAAAGCTACAAATAACAGACTACGCTTTTTCATTTCATGCATCATATAAAATATTAGTTCTCTTTCTTTTTGTCCATATATTTACACATTATTTTACATGTGTTCTGTACAAATAAAAGTTCAATCCACATACAGTACATTCTTAAAAATATTTTCTGACCCATAATTACTTTTTTGAAAAAGAAAAAAAAAAAAAAAGAAAAGGAGGAAAAACAACACAAAGAGTTTGTCGTCTGTTCTTGCAGGACTTCTCTGAAGCCTGGACTGAAAGCTCCAGCGCTTCGACTGGATTTGCTCTGCATAAATTAAATCCTGTGAGGGTGACGAGAGCACACACACAGAAACACACGAGACGAAGATGGGGGATGGTGGGACGACAAGCACCGTCGAGTTCCAGGGTTTCCCTCCCACTGTTACTGTGGGGAGGGGACCTCATGGCAGAGCCGATGTCTCTGCGGTGGGTAAGAGTTTCTGAGCCGTGGCCTCCGTGTGCCAGAGTGACAGTATCTTCTCACTTCGAACACAGTGTTGGGTTCTCTGTGGTGGCCGGACGCACATTGCACTCAGGAGTTCAGTGCAAGCAGCCAACGATCATGTGGAGGGGGGAGGCAGAGCTGCCCGCCCTCCCTCCGTCCCTACAGAAACAAGATGGCCGCAGAGGCATGGTCTCAATACTGCATTCCAGAACTAGCTCACCTCTTCAACCCCATCACACACACACGCATGCACACATCGTGGCTTGGTTCAGTCCACATATCTAACCGGCTGTAGCCAGGTTACTGTTGCTGTGTGCTGGAGCGGTCGGACATGCGGTCTGACATGCTGTCGGCCCTGTGAGAGGCCAGCTGCTGTTGCTGCTGTTGTTGTTGTTGTTGAAGTTGCTGTTGTTGTTGCTGCTGCTGCTGTGCCAGTTGCTGCTGCTGTTGTTGCTGCTGTTGTTGGAGCTGCTGCTGCTGTTGTTGATGTTGCTGTTGCTGCTGTTGGAGCTGCTGTTGTTGTTGCTGATGCTGATGTTGTTGTGGAGTGGTGGCAAAGGCGCCCTGCTGCTGCAGTGGAAACGCAGCCTGCAGGATCAACTGGGTGGACTGGTTTCCATGGAGTAGTCGGGGGGCCTAGAGAGGGAGAACAGTGGGTGAGTAACTTTTCTGAACATTTCAAATCTCAAAAGTCTTTCCTTGATTCCTTACATTCTCTACCCATGCCTCCTTCTCAAAACTCATGGGATGCGAAGGTCCAAGGTTCCTCCACTCTGACCTTCTCCACCCAATGCATTTTGGGGTTAGGAGAGAAAGCAAGTAACCAAGGAAAGTGTACTGTTCTCATCGAGTAGTAAACACTAGAGGGAGCACTCCCGTAAATTAACTGTCATACATGCAGTCAACTTTCTTCATCTGCTCTGTTTTGAGTGGGCATAAATACAATGTTGGTGTTCGCTGGCATAGTATCAACACAGGTCAGTCATTTATGTAATTTACCAGTAGATGGCGTCATGCACCTGAAAAACATTTGCAATCTCGAGATACATCTATTGAAGAAGTAGACCATGTGTTGATCCAATTGGCTGCTGCCTTCCCAGCTCATAGGAAAGTCCAACCCTAGTTGACTACATGGCGCCCCTCTTGCTGTCACAAATGCATTGAGTGGGAAATATAGCATGTGACTTCTCTAGGGATATAACTCTGTTCCGTATCTGCCATCAGAGGAACTGAGACATTGAGACACAAGTCCCTCTAGTGGTCACCTGTAAGAACTGTGTTTGCTGCTGGGCTAGCTGGGCTTGGCCTTGCTGCACGACGGCGGCTGCAGCCTGAGACTGAGCCTGGGCCTGGGCCTGCTGCTCCTGCTGCTGCTGCTGCTGCTGCTGAGCCTGGGGCTGCTGGGCGATGCTGATGGTCTGAGTCTGGCCCTGCTGGGGAGCGAACGCAGTCACCACCTGGCCCATGAACATGGTCGTAGGGACCATGACCGCTCCACATGCCATCGGTCCCGCTGTCACCAGCTTGGTCAGCAACTGAGAGCCAGCTGGGAATCTGACAGAGAGGGGGGTTAGAAATGGAGTAAGGGGTTAGAAATGGTGTAGGAAATTGAGAGAATGAGAGAGAGAAACACATGATTCCTGATACCAAGAAAAGTACTTTTTTTTCTCTCATTCTTTGAGTACGCTGTGGTTGCATGTACTGTATTGTACATCAAAACGTATGACTAGTCATTAGGTTCTCAACATCAACAACAACAACAACAACAACGACGAGAGACGTACCGGATCTGTCCAGACCGGTCCTGGGCGAAGGTTGCCACAGTGCCGGGGTTGGGGCTACTGTTTTGGGCCAGGCTGGTGGCAGCGATCTGGACCATGTTGGCCGGGCTGGGCTGGGAGATCATCATAGTGTTGTATGGCGAGGCGAGCAGCGCCCCCTGCTGGGGCTGCAGTGTGTGGGATGACCGCTGAGACTGAAGCACAGAGAGCCGAGAGAGATTTAGCATCGAGTTAGCATGACAGTAACTGTAACATGACATCATCACAGGAATAGATAAGAGACGTTATCTAAGTTGTACAACGCAGTATCATTGTAATAATGAGGTGTGTGGAAGTACGTGTGTGTACGAAGCTAAGCTTGAAATGTGGTGCGTCTGACCTGTTGTGAGAGGGCAGTGCTCTGTTCTCGTAGAAGGTTCTGTTGTTGTTGTTGTTGGGTCTGGGACTGTTGGGGCTGTTGGGGCTGCTGCTGTTGGACTACCGTGTGCTGCTGTTGCTGCTGTGTGTTGCTCTGTAGGGTCCCGGCAGACACCACCTGGCCCTGCATGGTCAGAGCCCCCCCTTGCTGCACAGCGGTGCCCTGGGCCAGCTGCACTGGACCGAGGCTCAGGCCTCCGGCTCCCGGTTGCAGGAACATCTGGAGGCCATGGCCCTGCACCTTGTTCAGCTCATCCTGGATCTGTCTCAGTTCCTCCTGCTGCCTCTGGATGTTGGCCTCGATCATCCTGGTCCGTTGCTCCAGCTGGTCCTTCAGGTGCTGCATGGCGTCCAGCTGGGCGGAGAACTGCACCATGGGCTAACAATGGGTTAATGATCACACATCACCAAGAAGTAGGACACAATATCGGGAAACAGCAAGGGGCATTTTTTGAGGGCATAGAGTTAGCACATCTCCATTAGTTCATAGAGAAGGCACATGCTATCTTTCCCATTTATTGCATGTGTGACAGCATGAAGGGAACCATGTCGTCAAGGTGGGACTTCCCATGAGCTGGGAAGGCATCAGCCAATTCGATCAACACATGGTCTTCTTCTTCAATATGTGTCTATAGATTGTAAATGGCTTTCAGGTGGGTGACACCATCTACTTGTACCAATAAATGTCCTAGACACTGGAGTTGTGTTGATACTATGCAAGTGAACACACTGGTGGCAGTGAATCACCAACATTGTATTTACTCCTGCTCATATCACAGAAGAAAGATGACGACATGGTGCTCCCCATATAATCACAGTTCAGTTAGTGGAGTGTGCCCTCTAGGGAAATAACTCTGGTGGGGGGCTAATAGCAGTGTACGGTTTCAGGTTGAATTAACATTGTTGTGGTTTGTGGTGACAGAAACGTCCAAATAATGGTTGGGTACTGATTAGAGCCCGACAGATATATCGGAGCAACGATATTATCGGCTGATATTGGCCTTTTACAGAAATATCAGTATCGGCACATATTCCTTCGATAATTAACCGATACAACACCAAAGATGTGCCTCACATTCGGAGATTATAGGCAATTACGTGTAATTGGGTTTTTCCAGAGCTAAATATATACATGTATGGATTTTAATTAATAAACTTGTTTATTGGCGTTTGCTGTTACTGGAGTGCCTACTAAAGTGGCTGAATTTAGCAAAGTAACGGTAGGCTCTTTGGACTACAGTGAATTAGCACAGTGGTTAACTTAAAGGATGTTGACTGAACAAGAGTTATTCGGTATAAGGCGTCACACACAGTAAGATATTATTTACCAATAATTGATTTCACCAGTTAACATGGCTAGCTTGTAACTATGAATTTCAAGAGTCAGACGTTCTAGCTAACCTTTGTCACAGGCAGCTTGGTGTGTAGTTACAATCAACGGTATCAGCATGGACTGCACAACACAGGTTTGTTTGCTCTCGTCAAGAGAGTGGAATTTACCACTTTGATAAAGTTTGTCTTGGGGAGGGGGAGGACCGGAATAAACCATTACTGGAAATGACAGTGGTTGGCAATCAGCAAGTGCAGTATGTTTAAGAGTATGTTTTAAGAATGCTTTTTCACTGTGCATTTTTTAAAATGTTTTTGTTAATGAAACATACTGTAACTGACTATAACAAAACAAATTCAGTGGATGATCAAACTGTGTCATAACAAGCTAGATTGAACAGCAAATCACTGATCAATCAATATGCAGTACACTGAACATGTGAAATTCTCATGCACATAAAATAAATAAATATTGCTCTATTTATCAATGGAGTTAATTTCAGGTCATTATTGAGATATACATGTTTGCCGAATCAACATTGAGAGCATCTTTTTGCCATTGTTTTCTTCTTATGAAAACTGTGATTAAAAGGGATTATGTAAAAAAATGTTTTAAATATCGACAAATATATCGGTTATCGGGGAATTTTACCACAATCGGACCCAAAAATCCAGTATCGGTCGGGCTCTAGTACTGATATCTAGAGAGTGAGAAAGGTTTGGTGCTGTACTGCACGGGCCGGAGGTGAGGGAGTGAATGTGGAGAAGATCTCACCTGGACGCTGGGCTGGATCTGCTGCTGCTGCTGCTGTTGTTGTTGTTGTTGCAGTTGTTGTTGTTGTTGTTGTTGTTGTTGTTGCTGCTGCTGTTGTTGTTGCTGTTGTTGTTGCTGCTGCTGCTGCGAAACCATGGATGGGGCCGTGTTCTGAGAGCTCATCGAGTGCTGAGAAAGAGACATAACAGAAGAAAACAAGTCAGAAACAAAATCACAATCAAATACGGAGAGAGCTGTGTGACTTCATGCTGCCAGAAACACAACCAATATCACCCAGAGGGCTTTGTCATGTGATCTGTTTGCATCTAAAGCACCTTGATCGTAGAGGTTCAAATCATGCCCATATCTGGCATTTCCACTAAACCACGCACGCCCCCCAACTGACCTGACTGCTGATGGACGACCTCCGTTGTGATGTCATCTCGATGGCGGAGACAGACTGGCGTGCCGGCGTACCCCTGTCCGTCTGTAGCTTCGACGCTGAGGAGGAAAACACAAACATCATGTCACTCTGATTGTTAAAAAAAGACACTTGTGGAATGAATTACACCATGTTACAAAAGTAACTGTTTTAGTCATGGAAAGGGTTAAGAGGTGGCAGTGTGATTGATTAATGGATGGATGGATGGATGGATGGATGGATGGATGGATAGATAGATGGATAGATGGATAGATAGATAGATGGATACGGCACTGTGCTTACAGGCGGGGTCGGACACGGCTGTGTGGGCGGACTTGTGGGAGCTGCGGGAGGAGGCAGAGGGCGTGGGGCTGCGATCGAAGCGCTCCAGCGCCTCCTTCAGGCTGGAGGTGTTGAGCTGTGACTCGGATCCAGAGTCTTGAGACTGCTGGAAGGATGGGAACAGAGAAACACCAGTCAGCACCAGCGATAGTCTCACCATGACACTGTCCATTTCAATTTAGTAAATTCAGGAAATTCCAATTCCAAATTTCCTTTATGCTTTTCAATGAGGAGATTTTTGAATTGGAATTTCAGCTTACTTCCTGAATTGAAATGGAATTGAGCCCAAGCCATTTACATTTATATTTACATTTATGGCATTTAGCAGATCAATCCTGACTGTCTGTCACTAACACGCCTTCAACAACCTGGGTCCCATTTCCCAATAATGAGAAAGAGTGGGATTTAACTATCATACTTAAGATTGAGTTAAACTAAAGTGTATCCCAAACTACCTCGCTAGAAATCTTGATTAAGATCAATCGTTAATGTTTTGTTGATTGCAAGGAGGTGCACTCAATAGATGAATGATAATTTATCCATGCATAATTAAACATTTCAATAAATTTTCAATGAAACCATCCCTGTCCTTTCACATGGCACATGTCAATAAATAATAAAAGTTATGTGTTACGTTAATTGTATTTATGACACAGGCTAAATGTAAGACTATTGTCTTGATCAAAGTAGGTCTCCAAAAAATGTCTGTATACGTCAATTTGTTAACAAAGTATTTCATCATCACATTGTGGCAATTAATGCTGTCATATTATAAAAGCTGCCTATTGCACAACACATTTTG
>NC_139660.1:22259203-22404691 GCF_951799395.1 Argentina silus | reverse complement strand
ACTGTGACCTACTGACCTCAGCAGATGCTGGGTATAATCGCTGGTGATGCTCTGCCAGGTCTGTACTGCTGCCACCTTTTTATTTAATCATTATTATTATCATTATCATTATTATTATTATTATTATTATGTATCTAGCTAGTATTGTTCTCTCCATGAAATGTACTGTATTTGAGTACTGAGAAAAATACTATACAAAATAAATGCATTATTATTATTATTATCATCTTCAGTTGTTTTTAGGTCTTTTTGCCTTAAGTTCCCTCTTCAGCAAATGAAATGCATGTTTAATTGGATTTAATTCTGGAGATTGACTTGGCCGCTGTAGACATTTCCACTTTTTTGCCCTGAAAAACTCCCTAGTTGCTATGGCAGTATGTTTTGGGGTCATTGTCTTGCTGTATGATGAAGGGCCGTCTAATGAAATTGGAAGCATTTGCTCATACTTCAGCAGACAAGATGTTTCTGTACACTCCTGAATTAATTCCGCTGCTGCCGTCAGCAGTTACATCAATAATTAAGACCAGTGAGCCAATTCCACCATATTTCACAGATGAGGTGGTATGCCGGGGATTTTGAGAAGTTTCTCCACACTTGCCATAACTCTGGTACATTTTAATATGTGTCTCATCTATCCACAAAACCTTTTTCCAGAATTCTGCAGGCTCCTGTAGGTACTTCTTAGCAAACTGTAATCTGGCCATCCGGTTTCTGTTGCTAACTTGTGGTTTACGCCTTGCAGTGTAGCCTCTGTAGTTCTGCTTGTGAAGTGTTCTGCGGATGGTCGTCTCTGACACATTCACGACTACCTCCTGGGGAGTGTTCCTGATCTGTGGGACAGTCGTTTTGGGGTCTTAATTATGGTGAGCATTCTTCGGTCATCCACTGTAGAAGTCTTCTTCGGCCCACTAGGCTGTTTATGATTGCTGATTGCTGAGCTCACAAGTGTTTTTCTTCTTTTGGATGAAGTCTAAGGTTTTGAACATGTGTATGATAGTTTCTTTCTGATTTCTCAGCCCAATAATGGCTTCCTTAACTTGCACTCTTTGGTCTTCACGTTGACAGACACCAATAGCAGACATTGACAGCTGTCAATGTCAGCTCTCTTATGCCTGCACAAATTATGACGGAACACACCTGACTAAGCAGAAACACCTGTCAAGACAATTCTCCAATACTACTGGTTCCCGAAATAGGGGGATTATGTATAAAAATGGTTGTAATTCCGAATGGTGAAGCCAATCTGAAAAAATAAAACATTGAATTAAAGCTGATGATATCTACTTCAACCTCATATGAATTGTTGGTTTCAAATCCAAACTGTTGAAATATAGAGCTAAAAGAAGACAAAATGCTTCCTCTTTCCAATACTTAGAGGGTAGTTTAGTTTAGTTGATCATTTAAAAATGAAGCACACATAATATGAAATCCTACATGTACATGAATGACCTGGTTGTCTGTTTTGTCGCATTTTAATATGAATTGAGTTATGAATGTTGTTAATATATGGTATTTAGCTGACGCTTTGATCCAAAGCGACTTACATTGCAGTGAGTGCATACATTTTTCAATATATATGGTCCCAGCGGGAATCAAACCCCCAACTTAAACATTGTTAGTGCCATGCTCTACCAACTGAGCCACAGAGGACTTGTCCTTGTTGTCCTTTACCTGACCACGGTGTGTGTGCAGACGATGAACTCGGGCCTGGAGTTCCACTGGTGGTAGGTGATGTAGTAGTGTGTTTGGAGCCAGATCCACTGCTGCCCTTTGGTGAGAAACCGGTAGTAGCAGGACTTACCCTTCCCGTACTGCATTACTGCAAGACACAGAGAGAGGGAGGGAGGACGAGTGAGTGATGTCACAGATGTGCACATCAGGACAAAGAACACACACCTGTCCAACGACCTACACACATATGGATGCCAACACACGTCAAACAACACTCACTTACTCACACACTCACACACACTCACAGTGTTCATGGCATTTGGCCAGGGTCTCCAGGTCGTCCACATGGTAGTAGTCGTACCCAGATGTGCCCAGAACTTCAAAGGGCAAGTAACCTATTATGGGTGGAGCCCTGGAGAGGTAAACAAACACTGATCACTGACCAATGGAACGGCACCAAATCACTGAAATACAACACAGCTACTCACCCTGTAAAACGTCCCAAATACACAAACAAAAAAATCATCCCATTACCCTGGATGGATGTGTCTATTTGAAATGCTGTCGTGTTAAAGGCAACAGTGTCAGAGAGAGTTTCAGTGGCAATGCATCAGTGAGAGTGCCCTGCTCGGGTGATATTCCCCAATGGGTTGATTACCGCCTCCTCAAGGGAACAGGCGACACGCTGGCTCCCAGACAGGACCCGACAGCCAGCAGAGCTGAACGCAAAACACTCTCACAAGGAGTGTGTTCTGACTGCTGTGACACAGTTAAGAGAAGAATGCAGGTATGCGCACGCACGCACGCATTTAAATGCACACTCTACCTGTGGTCCAAGAAGAGAAACTTCCATTCTAAGCTGTGTCTGGAGGTGAATTCTTCATTGGGTTCTTCTACAGTGCACATCTCCTATGGGACGAGCAAGATACTTCATTAATATCAAAGAACATTTACAGTCTTCTACTTTGCACTTCCATCATATGTAGCCTGGTAAACAAAACATGTCTATAGATGCTGTGTACTGTAACTGCAGTCTGCACTTCAAATCAACCCACCTTGATAAACTGTGGTTTGGCTAATTTCACAGTTGCTATGAAACAGACTCTGTCCTCGAAAGCAGGTCGGAGTGACCGCTGGATCACCCCTTCAAAGCCGTTTCGAGTCGAGTTAGGCACTTTGGGCGGAAAAATGAGAGAGAGAGAAAGGGAGAGAGAGAAACTTTGACCAACCAGCAACCAGCAGTAGGGCAACAATGATTTATGGTCACAAACATTTCAACATAAACAATCAATACTAGCTTCCAACCTATTGCAATCTACTAAGATAAAATCTAAAACTCACCATTATTCAGGGACCTGAAGTTTCCGATGAACTTGACATACTCATACACCGGTGGCTCTTTGGGGTCGATGGTCCCTCGGAGTATGTGGCAACAGAATTCTAACTGGTTTTTCGCTGAAAACCAAATGAATCACCTTTAAGAAAGCATTCATGCGAGGTTGACAGACACAATCAAAAATAAAAAAAAACTTTGTGAGACAAATGATTAGTTCATGCTGCTTTGGGCCACAGTTATCTTTACCAGACACTAAGGGCCACAAAAAACAAACAACCTTTCATGTGCTGTTGTGTTGTATTATATTGTTGCTGTCATTATTGTTTCTTGTTTGTTGCTTTATTCTTGTTTTTTCTATGCTCGCTTTTCACTCTGCATGTCTATTCCTTTTTTCTTATTTTTGTTATAAAGTGTGTTGTGACATTGTGGGGGTAAAATAAACCTGATTTGATGGACCGTATAGACACAAGGAATTGAAAACCTAGACTCAGGAAATGGCGTAATCAAAGCAGCAGCAGTCAGAGAGAGAGAAGCGACTTACTCTTCAGATACTCTGGCGTTAGAGTCTCTCCCTCCAGGATGTGAGAGGAGAGGGCTTTGTACACATCTGAGTGTTCCCCCAGCGGCAGGAAGTTCAACAGGTTCTGATCCACAAGATCAGACTGAAATAGACCAACATGTAAAACATTAAAAATGATATAAACATGTTTTTTTTTTTTTTCAAGAAACAGACGCACAGGACATTTCAACCACTTTGGTGTATCCTTGGTAGGTTAGTACACTGTCAAAATCTCTAGTGTTGTATATGACAACATTATGTAGGCATTGTGACAGAACATTAAATTCAATGTCACCATTACCACCACTGTCTATACATAGACAGACATACTATTGTATTCAAAATATGCTCCAAATATGGTCCATACTCACAGGTAGATGCTCCAACAAGGAAGTAACACTCTCAGACACATAGATTATATTCCCATCCGTCATAATTGCTAGGAAGAAGCCGTCTAACGCCTGGGAGATAAAGAACATATATTAGTTATTAAAGCGTCTCATCTACTCGCAATATACAGTAGAATATGAGACAGCAGAGTTGGCTACTGGAGTTGGAGATCTGGATTGGAGTCACACTTAAATCTCATAAAAACACTTGATAACACTTAATAACATGTTGTAGTATAGAATATTACATGTTGTAACATGTAATAAATGATGTGGCCTGGGGGTGGTCAAAACTACTACACTGGTGAGGATGTAAAAGAGCTACTTTCTCACCTCCAGCATTAGCTGAGTGAACTCTTCATTACTAAGAAAAGTAGGTTTCCAGTCCTGTCGGATCTCACTGGACTCCGACTGCGCAGCGATTTCTGTCGGAGAGACACGAGATGGAGAAAACACATTGATGATGTGAAGTACTTAGACAGAAACCTTCGTCACGATGAGACCAAGTCCTGCACGGCTCAGTTGACTGAGCATGGCACTAGTAATGCTAATATATATATTGAAAAAATTGCATTCACTGTACTGTAAATCGCTTTGGATAAAAGCGTTGGCTAAATGGAATATGTACTGTATAAGAAATGTCCTTCAAACGCTGATCTAGACAGACAGATTAATGTGCATGCGAGGGCTGGGAGAGATCCCTTTGGGCCTTACCTTTATGCTTGCGCAGGTAGTCAATGCTATTCTGCAAGATGGTGGACTTGTCCATCTTCCGGGTGTTGCCCGGCAACATAGTACCCAGCTCCTTGATGAGGACATTGAACTGGTCTCGGCGTTTCTTCTCAGACTTGTTACGGGACACTCTGTGGGGTTTTGGACATGAGACAGATCAAATAAGAATTTAGAGTCTAAACTGTACTTTGTTTAATAGATGTACTTTCTTACAGTGTTGGAACATGCAAGCAGACAATAAAGTATCATCTCATCTGATCTCAAATCCAGTTGAGACCAATTGTTTTCTCCTTACTATATTTTTGCAACTCTGAGGGGATATAGTATATAGGCCTGTGATTATCAAATTATACAGAACAGTTTACACTACAATGCCAGTAGTAAGGCTGTCCTACAGAGTAGCCTAATAATGTAAATGTGTTCAATTGACGGTGCTTGAAGCTCGTACAAAACTCACCGTTTTGCTTTGTCCTTCTCATCTTCTTCCATTAACCCATCAAAGATACTGCCATCATCCCTGCAGAACAAACAACCAACCGACCGACCAGTCAAACCAGATCCTCCAATCCTCAACCTCTATTCAATAAGCAACAGCCAATGCCCTCGCATGGCTTTCAAACACAACATTGCATTCATATAAATGCTGTGGAGGAAAGTTGCACTGAAATTGACGACAAGGGGCTGAAATGTAAGACGTATTCAACTTCATGGTAGAACACATCCATCTCTAATAATTAAATGTATTTATGGCAAATAAACAGAGTGCTGCAGACTGTGTTGACCTCATAGCACAGCCCAGGCAGCAGAGGGCACTGTCAGTGCCAGTCTATATTTAGTCCTGTGCCCAGTGACTCAGCGGGTATCGAGGCAGAACGGGAAGACGATTCATTCTACTCAGGTAGGGAGAACCTTTGCTTAGTCAGCCGACCCAGACTGAGGTCAAGAAAACGTGTGTGAAATGGTCACTATTATAAAAGATTGAGTAGCAATAATGCTAATGTTATCCCTGCATTCAAGAAAACCTATGTGAAGTGTGTCAGCGGGAGCTAGTATAGCGTACATTATGTATAGTGACAAGTAATGGGTGTGTATATATATATATATATATATATATATATATATATATATATATATACACACACACATACACACAGAGAGAGAGAGAGAGAGATGTGAGTGTAATGTACTGTATAGAGATTGTAAGTCAGGAGTAGGAAAGGGCATGAGTGTTTGTGTGTTAGTGTGTGTGTGTCATTATATACGCCTGAATTGGACAAGCTGAAACAAGTATGTGTGTGCGTGTGTACCATTATATATGCCTGAATTGGACAGGCTGAAACAAGTGTGTGTGTGTGTGTGTGTACTTTCCTGGAGGGAGGCAGTCGTGACATTATCATTGCATTTCTCCTGTAACCATGACTGCAATGAGGTGCTACTGTTATCAGTCCCTCCAGCCAGAGAAGTTTCTTAGCCAAACTGGGTCAAACCGAAGGTAGAGTTACTATCCTCACATCCCTTCATTCAACACTCATTACTGAATCACACACCAAGGTTCCTCGGAGGAGGAAGACATCAATGCGTGCCAACCTGAGCCTGCACTATTCCATTATGAGTCTTGTCGTATGCTTGCACGCAAACATATAGAAAAGTGTGAATCTGTCATCCTGTCTCCTTCAGTTCCATTCCTTCAGTGTGTGTGTGTTCCTCAGTTACCTTTGTACGCACAAAGCCAAAGCCTGATTGACAACATCCTCAACTACAAGTGACTACCAAAGAAAAGGAAGGGGTGTGTGTGTGTGTGTGTGTGTGTGTGTGTGTGTGTGTGTGTGTGTGTGTGTGTGTGTGTGTGTGTGTGTGTGTGTGTGTGTGTGTGTGTGTGTGTGTGTGTGTGTGTGGGCTTGCACGCATGCACTTTCAAGCCTTAGGGCTGCTTTGAGCAGATCATCAACAATTAGGCTCAGTGTGTTCTAGTCCCCCTTGGAAACTCAGAGCTTCCCAGTTGGTAACGTTGGTTAAGCCGTCAATACAACAAGAGCGCGTTCAAATGCTTCTGTTGTCGGAACAACTGTTCATCCAATATGATTGCAGCTAGGTCACGTCAATTTCCTAATGTTCACAACACGGACATCATGAGAAAGCTTCTACTTTAGGTGCTCCTTACTGCATTAAAGAGACATCTGTGGAATTTCTTTCTTAACCTTGTTAAAACTGTACAGAAATGATGAAAACTGTTCATTATTTACCATCTACTGTCAAAATCTGTGTTCTGGCAGCCATTTATCCACAGAAAAGGTGACAGGTTACAGAAAACGTCACAACTCGTAAACTCAGGTGTTATCCTTCTACCAAGTTTCCCACTTAAAGCTCAGACATGGAGGCTTGCTTCAGTGTTTATTTCCGAGTGGGAAACTCACATTTACGAAATTCCGACATTAATAGAATGCATCATTGCTAATGCTATTTTTGGGGGCATCAGTAAACAATGTGGAAACCCTATTGTTCATTTTCATTTACATTTATGGCATTTAGCAGACGCCTTTATCCAAAGCGACTTACAAGAAATACATTTGTCTAAGTAAGTGAATCACCTATCCATCAGTCATCATAAGAAAAAGTAATCTATGCTAGGACCAGGGGCTATTGGCAGTCACAATGCTAGAAGAGGGGATTCTTTTTTTTATTTATTTTTGTATTTATTATTATTATTATTATTATTTTCATTTATTTACAGTAGAGAAACTTGTACAGGGGGGTATTGGGTATGAAGAGGGACAGTTAAGCCTGAAGAGACGGGTCTTCAATCTACAATAGAACAGCACTGGGAAGCTTGTTCCACCAGCGGGCGCGCCAGGAAAGTGAAAAGCCATGACCGAGTAGCGCGACTGCTGCATCCAGGTAGAGGTGGCGGTGCCGGGCAGCCAGCCGAGGTGGAAGAGCGGAGTGATCGATCAAGGGATTGGGGGCTGACCATTGCTTGCAAGTAGGAAGGGGCTGTTCCCTTGGCTGCCCGGTAGGCGAGCACCAGGGTCTTGAATCTGATGCGAGCTTCTACCAGAAATGAAGGGTGCGAAGGAGGGGGGTGACATGGGAGAATTTGGGGAGATTGAACACCAGACGGGCAGCAGCATTCTGGATGAGCTGCAGAGGCCTGATGGCGGAGGCCCCCGCCCGGCCAAGAGTGCGTTGCAATAAAGTCAAGAGATCACAAATGTCTGGACCAAGAGTTGTGCTGCTTCTCTGGTGAGGAATGGACATATCCTTCTGATGTTGTAGAGGAAGAATCTACAGGAGCGTGCTGTCACTGTGATGTTCACCGTACAGGATAAGTGGTTGTCAAGGATCACCCCAAGGTTTGGCTGTCTGGAGGGAGGTCACATGAGAGTTCTCTACTGTGATGGACAAGTCTTGGAGAGGGCAGGCTTTCCCCGGGAGGAAGAGCAGCTCAGTCTTGTTAAGGTTGAGCTTGAGTTGGTGGGCTGACATCCAAGCGGAAATGTCTGCAAGATACGCAGAGACACGATTGGCCAGGTAGGATGCAAACCAGGAGAGTGCAGAGCCAGAGATGCCCAGGTCTGAGAGGGTGGAGAGAAGGATCGGGTGGTTTACTGTGTTGAAGGCAGCAGACAGGTCCAGAAGAATGAGAACAGAGGAGAAGTAGGAAGCTCAAGCAGAGTGGAGGGCCTCTGTGACAGCAAAGAGAGCAGTCTCAGTCGAGTGCCCAGCCTTAAAGCCAGATTGGTGAGGGTCAATGAGGTTGTTCTGAAGGAGGTAGTGAGACAGTTGGTTAGAGACAGCACGTTCAAGGGTTTTAGATGAGAATCAGAGAAGGGATACCGGCCTGTAGTTATGGACAGCAGATGGGTCAAGAGTTGATTTCTTGAGAAGAGGCTTGACTCTGGCTGTCTTAAAGGCAGCAGGGACAGATCCTGTGGATAGAGAGGAATTGATTATGGTGGTAAGGAACGGAAGGAGGTCTTTGGAGATGGATTGGAGAAGGGGGGGGAGGGGATGGGAGGAGAGGTAGCAGTGTTGGCAAGAGGTAGAGAGAAAGAGCTGCTAATGTCATCAACCTTCTTTTCAAAGTAGGTGACAAAGTCATCCGCAGACAATGTTCAGTATCAAACAACAACTACAGTATCAGAGCATATAGGGAAGAAGCCCCCCATACAGTCATTCACAAATAGGGAAGTGAATGGACAAGCTCTGGCTAATCTTTAACCCTAATGGTGTTTGCACTCATATGCCACTTTATACCAGTCGACATCTGGATAAAAACATCTGTTTACATTTCACTTTTTACATTTTACATTTACATTTATTTAGTTTTGTATTTAGGTAACTATTGTTATTGTTGTTGTTTCTTTTATTTTTATTATTTACACTTCTTATTGCACTGTTGGAGGAGCCCAAGGCTTAAGAATTTCATTGCCAGCGATTGCTCTGTAATTGTTGTGCATATGACAATAAAACCATCTTGAATCTTGAATGAGCGTGAATGGGAGAACATGAACTGATATGAGCGAAAGAAAGATCTTTTGTTTTTTCCGTTCCTCTTGTTGGGAGGCTTCACAGTACCCCAACAACATGCCTATAAACATGTAGGCCACCAACGTGTGACAGGATGCAACGCTGTGTAAAACCTGAGCTTCGCGTCGCTAAGCTAACGCTAATGAGAGCGCCGACAGCTCTCACCTCTGCCTAATTCGGAGTCACAGAGGGTCCCAAGGCTCTATGGGAGTGGCTGTGGCAGCAAAACACTATTCTCCCAAGGGACAAAGAGTAGAAGCTGTGCACATGAACGCACATGCACACACACACATGACTAGGAACATACCTTTGACAAAAGCTGACATTTTCTTGTTTTAGATCCTAATTACTTTTAGTCATCAAAAGTCACACAGTCTGCTAAACCTTTATTAGTGTGGCTCTCAATTGGCTCAAAGCCCAGGAATCGCTCCACCACATTCCCGCTGCTGTTAGCAAACTGGAATATGAACGTCAATTGGTCCACATGTGACAGGTCTGGGGTGGAGTCAACAATTATTGAAAAATATTTGGCATCCCGAATCTCATCTGCTATTGTTTGGTGAGTTTTGAATGAGTTCCTCACATATCGTCGATGACAAATAGGACACTGTGCCTCTTCCTTTTCCGCCAAACTTTTTAATATGTTCAGCTAAGAATTGTGATAGCAACTTAACTAGTTAGACAGTGCCACCTAACAAGTTAGACAGCTGAGTTTTAGGCCGATAGCTAGTTAACTAGCTGGCTTTTTAGTGCAGCTAATCTGGTTGTAAGGGCAGCTAGCTGGCAAAAATGGCAGCTGGCTAACAAATTTCTGTTCATTTTAAGCATGCACTGTATGTACCAAGGGGCCCAGGTGTTAGGCTTGATGTATGCACTGAAGGGCCTGGGGGCCATAGTGGTCAGCTCATGCTTTAAGCGCGGAGGGGCCCAGGGACCCTCACACTGTTGGTGCCGAGGGGCCCAGGGGTCCTAGTGGTCAGATCACGCTTTAAACGCGAAGGGGTCTGGGGGCCCTCACATTGTAAGCACTGAGAAGTCTGGGGGGGCCCTCGTGGTGAGCTCACATTTAAACACCAAGGGGCCCGGGGGCCCTCACATTGTAAGTGCTGGGGGGTCTGGGGGGCCCTAGTGGTGAGCTCATGCTATAAGCACCCAGGGGCCTAGTGCTCAGCTTGGGCTGTGCGCACTTCAACTTCCAACTTCCTTCGGAAGTCTGGGGCCACGCACCGCGCGGCTTGAGGCTTGGAGGCCCCTGGCAATCCGAGCAATCCAAGGCTGGATCCCCTATGATCCAGGCTTGGCTGCCCCCCCCCCCCTCTGCTGACTCTACTGACAGAGAGGGGCCTGCCCTGGCCTCAAGTCCGGCCCCCAGCTCCCGGCCCCCTCTCTCACGTGAGGAGGCACACACACATACCAAGAGGCACAGACACATAATAGAGTGAAGAGCAACAACACCCACCACACTCAAAATGGAGCGGAGTCTGAGCCGCATGCTAATCCTGGGATTATGGCGGGAGACTCCACTGTGGTGAGAAACTGAAGACTCTCCCGCAACCGCAGACTCTCTCTCTCTCTCCAGCTTCTCTCTCTCTCACTTTCCAGCCTCTCTCTCTCTCTCACTCACTTTCCAGCCTCTCTCTCTCTCTCACTCACTTTCCAGCCTCTCTCTCTCACTCACTCACTTTCCAGCCTCTCTCTCTCTCTCACTCACTTTCCAGCCTCTCTCTCTCTCTCACTCACTTTCCAGCCTCTCTCTCTCACTCTCCAGCCTCTCTCTCTCACTCACTCTCCAGCCTCTCTCTCTCACTCACTCACTCTCCAGCCTCTCTCTCTCTCTCTCTCTCTGTGTGTGTGTGTGTGTGTGTGTGTGTGTTTACACATCACCACAAGGTTGCTCGTCATCACCATGGCGACTTATTGTGAGCAGGGTGTGTGATTAGGGAATTGAAACTCAACAGTTGACGTGTTTGGTTCATTTAGAGATAGGTGTAATGGTTATGACGAAAATAAATAGGCAAATTTAGCAACATTTGTTTCTAACATTAATGGATGGATGTTGGTTTGACTCACCGGTCTATGCTAGAGGTCATTTTGTAGCCTGTTCACGGTCGCAGTGGTGGAGAGGGGCTTTTTAATCGTGAGGTAGACATTTGTGAAAGAACCTGTGAGAAACGGAAAAACAAACAATGAAATACCCTAGAGCTGTTATTGCAATTCTTCATTTCAAAACAACACGTTTACCAACCCAACAGGTTAATACTGCATTCAGTAGTATTCCTCGAAAATAGGAGACGTGAAAATATGTCAGATTCTGCAACTCGTGTATCTCTGAGTTCTCTGAGTTCCTCACTAAAAGCTATCTCAGAATTAGCAAATAGGTCATAGTTTCCGATAGGTCATAGTTTCCATAACTCACAGTCTACATGGGAAATGGGACCTGGCCCGGTCAGTCTTACCTCCTGTACAACTGGTGAGGAGTGAGGATGAGGATTCTGTTGTGTTGTGGAAGGCCCAGTCTGTGTGTGGGAGAGTGAAGACAGGAGACACTCTGGCGGGGAGGTGGGGGGGTGGGGGGGGTGAGGGGGGTCGTCTCTGGGGTTAATCACAGAGAGGATCCCGGGTCAAAGGTTAAAGACAAAGGTCAAAGGATCGTTGCTAAGCTGTGTTTTCCGTCTGGTTCGAGTGTGGACGTACCACATGACTGCCACATTTAACGTCCTGTAAGAAGAAAACAAACACGTTGAGTAAACCTGAGAAGTGTTCTCCATCACACTTGTGCTGCATCTCATTTCTCCACCCTTTGCCCAAAGTATGCACTTGTACACTTCCCTCCAAGTGTGTACTTCAAGAGAATGGTGGAGAAACGGGAACGCGGAATTGATGGTATGGAGCAGAGGCGCAAGGCACGTACCCGACTTACTGATCACATGGTCCGTGTGAAGGAAGCCACTACGGCACATGAATGGAAGAGAGGAAGGATTTTCTTTTTTTCTTAGATCTAAAAAAGAACACACACGGACACGCACACGCACACACAGGGACTCATAAGACCTTTTAAACTTGAACAACACACATACACATGACCTTTTTGCCTTGGAGATGACACATGATGACAGCACAGCTGTGCAGATTCAAGCAGAGGAGGTCACGGCAGCAGTCACAGGTCAATCATGGGTTCTAACCAAAATGGCCGCAATAGAGACAGGCTGACAGACAACAAACAATAACATTAACAACACATTACATAAACTAAATAAATACTGTTTTTAGGCACAAAGTAGGACCTTTTTTCTCTAAACCAGCTATGAGTTTCTGATTGGGCCTATTTGTTCAGTCACAGGCTACACCAGCTGAGAAGCCTCCTGGGGAATCCCTAGTAGGAAAACCAAGATGAGTCATCAACAATAACCCGCATCCAGAGTCATTCCAATACCTTATGGAGTGGAGTTAGAGAAGTGGGCGTGACTGAAACAACTTATCCCAGGAATCACAACCAGCACACGTCCAAGACTAGGATTGGCCAGAGATGCTTGTTATTTTTTTTCCAAATCTGACATCTTTGCATGTCCCTGTATTTAAACCCTGGCACGAGAACTGACACCCACTCAATACCACAAGCAATGAACCACAGGGTGAAAAACACATTTTTACTTTACTGTTTAGCATCTGATCAGCCAGAGGAGGATGGGTCCCCCTTGGAGTCTGGTTCCTCTTAAGGTTTCTTCCTGGCCACTGTGCCCTATGTTTTTCTATGGGGAGTTTTAAGCTTGGCTTGCTTTTTGGGGGGTCACTATGGTTAAGTGTTCATATTGTTTGTACTGTATATATTGTTTATAAGATTTAGTATTGTTATTGTTGTGAAGGACTTTGCCACATTTCTCTGTGTAAAAAGTGCAATACAAATACATTTGATTGATCGGTCAATACCTGGCTGGACAAGCATAAAACATCAGAGTGAAAGTCAAGTGAATGTCTTTTTAAATGTTCATTGCTATATTATAAAAAGATTTTCGAAGAGTGTTCGAATACATTCAAAAAGTGTATATAATTCCTTTATTCCTGACTGAGTGATGCCTCAGTGAAGTCTTTTAATTAGGTTTTGTATTTGTAGCCGAAGGTCACAACACACCGCACAGGTAACAGGTAAAAGGTAATACAAAAGTACAAGAAGACAAATTTAACATACAATACAATGTTTTCAAAAACACAGATTGCATAGAATCAAATTTAGGGATACACAGTTTAAGATAAAAAGATTATATATATAACTCCCTAAATTTGATTCTATGCAATCTGTGTTTTTGTATTGTATGTTAAATTTGTCTTCTTGTACTTTTGTATTACCTGTGCGGTGTGTTGTGACCTTCGGGTACAATGCACTATAAATTCAAATAAAGTCACTCCACAAAGAAACAGATACAAACAGACAATGGAAACTTAGGTGTGTCTAAAATGCCTACAGTAGGTGAAATGGGGGGGGCGGGGGATGTGTGTCACGGCCCACTGACTTCCAGCTATGCCTAGCCTATTTTCCTGCTCTCCCTGCTCTGCACGTGATCCATTAGAACCTGCACACACACACACACACACACACACACACACACACACACACACACACACACACACACACACACACACACACACACACACACACACACACACACACACACACACACACACACACACACACACACACACACACACACACAGGCTCACACACACAAGAACACAAACATGACGCAGAGAGAATGAAGCCCTCTGTCCTCCAACCTACAGTACAGGCTTTTATAACCTTCTGTGACTGACGCCAGCACCTTGTGCCAATATAGGTCACACAGCGAATCATTGGGCCAGCCAGAGTCAGGATATTTGCATCATTCCCTTCCTACTCT
Organism: Argentina silus; assembly: GCF_951799395.1. Taxonomy (NCBI): domain Eukaryota; kingdom Metazoa; phylum Chordata; class Actinopteri; order Argentiniformes; family Argentinidae; genus Argentina; species Argentina silus. The sequence goes on along the minus strand of NC_139660.1, from coordinate 22,390,585 downwards.
CAGCTCATTCTTAGTGTCAGACACAGACCAACAAAAAGCACAAGGACAAAGCCTTGTTCCCTTAATACTCTGGAATTTCAAAAAAAAAGCGAACCCAAGTTGCCTACTAAGTAATGTGCTGAACTTCAAAAGGATCGGGTGACAACAATGGAGAAAGCCCAGAGAATGGAATTCTAGGAAATGAGGGGTTGAGAGGGGAAGGATTTCTAGGAAGAAAGGTGAGAGTTAGCATTAGTGCCATTCAGTTTCCTTCACACAAAGAGCAGCAGCAGCAGCAGCACTAGCCTTTTGCCGCACTGGGAATCGGTGCTTGTGTAACTGTGATGTCACTCAGCGCTTCACTGACCCGCTGACCCAATGACCTACTTTCCCTCCTCCTTCCACCCCAACTTCCCTGTGCATCTGCTCTGGCCAGTAACACTCTGGTCAGTGCACACTCCCGGTGAAATGTGAAACCCTCGATAGCCAACCGGTGAGCAGAATAAGTCACCATGGGCCAATCAAGCCCCTCTCCTCGCATATCACAACATTCTCCCCCCCTGCCAGCCAATCCACAACACATCCCGGAGGTCCCTGGAGCCAGAGAGTGAGACAAAGAAAAGAGGAAGCGAGAAGAAAAGGGAGGCATGTGGAAAAATAGGGAGTGAAAAGGGGAAGGAGAAACTTTGGGGTATTTTCTTTTTTGGGGGGGGGGGGCGCTTCACCAATCACTCAAGCCACACATTTCCTCTTTCTCCCACACATACACAGTAACAGATGTATGTATTCATTCATATTCATACACCGCCCACAGAAGCACGAACACCGCCACACGGAAGCCCTAACATTAGTCTGTTTATCAGCCTCGGATACAGAGTTTCTCACACTCACACTCACACACACACACACACACACACACACACAATATGCTGATGCGCCGTGTGTGTGTGTGTGTATATGTGTGTGTGTCTGCGTGAGGGCCTGGAGCTCAGATGTAGGTCAGCGGAGCTCTGAGGATATGACTCACGTTAAAGTGGATCCTCGGCGCCGATCGCATGCACCGAGATGCCGGCATAGTGACGGTGCCCACGGGCAACACCATAGCAACCGTCCTCGCCAGCAGGGTTAAAAATAGCCCCGCTGAATTCTTCCACAGCTGAGACTCCCTCCATCACTGAGTGTGCATCCCCCCACCCACACCACCACCACCCTACTCCAATATAGAGCAGACTCCCTTCAACATCACTTATAGAGCCTTATGCTGCTCTACCAGATGCTGCTCTACCAGAAAGAGTAGATCTCTATAGAACTATGTAGTATTCTATACTGGACTATCATCTATATACACATCTATAGATCTGTATCATCTATACTGAAGTGTTCTTCCTGCCAATACAGCAAAGACTCACTCTCCTCAATCATTGTGCTAGCCCTTATTCACTACAGAGAGGGAGTGAGAGAAGGAGAGAGAGGAGGCAAAGAGAGAGAGAGAGAGAGGGGGCAAGGGGGGGGGGGGGGGGGGTGAGGAGAAAGAGAGAGAGAGGAAGAGGGAGAAAGATGCCATTATACAACAGAGATTCCGTCCATCATTGAAAGTGCTTTCCCCCCCATTCCAGTTGAGCACAGGGTTCCTAACCAACGAACAGAGCAGGGCAAACAGAGCAGAACAAAGAAGGAAAACAGAAAAGGAGAAAGAAGAGGATAACGACAAACAGACGAGACAAAAAGACCAGGACCAGAAGAGAACAAAGAATGAAAACCATGTCAGCCTAATATTAAAAAACAACAAAACTCCAAATGGACTCCTCCTGGCAACGTACAGGTTAGTCAGGTCCTCTGAGTCCAAGGCTTAGCCTAAGCCAAGGGGTACCGACGGTGTCCCCTATATGTCCCAATTCAGACAGGGGGTATTTGTGAAGCATCTATTAATGAGTGGCGGAAGAGGAGAGGAGGAGAGGAGATGGAGGAGAGATGATCCTGAGTGTCACACTGCTGAGAAGCAGCAGCAGCGGTTAGCAGTAGCACTGTGTTGGTTAAGGAGGCGTTGAGGAGGAGTAAAGGGGGGGGGGGGGGGGGGGGAGTCCACCAACTCCATTACCATAGAAACTGGTCCATGGACTGCTCCCTTAGTTGCCGTTTAAAACCTGCGGCCGATTAGTAGCTATGGAGGTGGAGAGCCAGAGAATATCTAATTAATCTAATGCATGCAGAATCCACCAGGGAGCCTCAACACAGATTCACTGCCAGGGAGAGCAAGTGAATGTACACAACAACACAGACACATACACTTACAGTAGGAATATACACACACACACCGAGACTACACCTCCCTTTTAATGGCATGCAGACAAATATTCGAGGGTGTGACTGCTCACTATGGTAAATAAATGGCTTCCCATTAAGGCTTGCCATTTCCAAGTGGAGGTGCAGTACAGTAGCTTTATTTCATAAGGAGGCACTCACTGACGTACAATAACAGGCTCAATCATTCATAGACCATTTGGCCTGAGCTTCTATACTGTATGTAGCTAGCTAGTGTTCCTGGGCTTCTATACTGTATGTAGCTAGCTAGTGTTGCTGGGCTTCTATACTGTATGTAGTTAGCTAGTGTTCCTGGGCTTCTATACTGTATGTAGTTAGCTAGTGTTCCTGGGTTTCTATACTGTATGTAGCTAGCTAGTGTTCCTGGGTTTCTATACTGTATGTAGCTAGCTAGTGTTCCTGGGCTTTTATACTGTATGTAGCTAGCTAGTGTTCCTGGGCTTCTATACTGTATGTAGTTAGCTAGTGTTGCTGGGCTTCTATACTGTATGTAGCTAGCTAGTGTTCCTGGGCTTCTATACTGTATGTAGTTAGCTAGTGTTGCTGGGCTTCTATACTGTATGTAGCTAGCTAGTGTTCCTGGGTTTCTATACTGTATGTAGCTAGCTAACCATACTTCCTGTTTCTCCCGCGCCCCACCACTGTACGACAGTCAGAACCCCAACTCTATTGTAGGCAGCCAGCTGTGTTTCTTTACACCCACGCACACTCGCATCCGCAGCCCCCGGGAGCACAAAAGGGGTCTTTGTTTTTGCGTTTGGAGTGGCCGCAGCCCACAGACAGGAATGTCTGAGAGGAGAGGCAGAGGCAGAGGTTTCCACTGGCCGAAGGAGGAGAGAGAGAGGCTGGCCTAGCAGGGGCCCCTCACTGTGCTGCCTGCCTGCCTGCTGCCACTACTGGCCCACTGCTCTCTCAGAGAGGAGCCGGAGCCCTGCCAAGGGCCCCATGCCACAGCCAACTGGGTCAGTGGGGTTCAGAAACAAACAGAGGGAGAGAGAGAGAGAGAGATTGGGAGAGAAGGAAGAGAGAGTGAGTGTGAGAGGGGGAGAGAGATGGGGAGGGAGCGAGAGAGAGAGATAGGGAGAAAGAGAGAGGGAGAGACAGAGTGTGTGAGAGGGGGAGAGAGGGGGGGAGGGAGTGAGAGAGAGAGTGAGTGTGAGAGGGGGAGAGAGTGAGGGAGTAAGAGAGAGAGTGAGGGAGTGAGAGAGAGAGTGAGTGTGTGTGTGTGTGTGTGTGGGGGGGGGGGGGGGGGGGTGGGGAGAAAGTGTGGCCAGCCCCCAGAGCTGCCAAAGTACCCTCATAGGCAAGAATGTATTTGACAGGTTTGTTGGCTCCAGCTATATGATTTAAAGGTATTTAAAATGTGGCTAATAAGAAGTGATAAGAAGCGATCGTCTGATCTTCCAGTGTGAATGGTGATCAATGCCAGCCTCTCTCAGCCCGGAACACCGGTTTACAATTTAATGAGCTTCCTTGGTGGACATCCTGAAGAAAATCGCGCTGTCTCTATTGTCAATTCCTTTGCTATTGTAATGCATACATACTAACCATAAACTGTCTATTATAGGTGTGAGAGCCAGCTGGCCTATGTTCTATTGTTGGGATGGTATTGAAGGACAAAGACAGCAAGATGGAGTGGTAGAAAAAAGATGGGTAAGCGTGTGAAGGCAGAGGAAATGACCAATGTTAGCACTAAAATCCGCTAATTTTCATGAAAGGTGGCTGAACGCAATACACCCCCCCAAAAAAATAGGTGCTTAACAATGTTTACGCCTCCACTACATCTCTGCTCATAGGCCTGTACAGTATGTGTGTTATCTAGGAGTGTTTGTCAAGCAGTGAGTGCGATCAGAAGTCAATGGCTACGTGTATTGTATTTCACTCTGGCTCTAGGCACGCCCAGTAAGTCCAAAGGCAGACTTTATGGGCGTGAGGTTAAACTCAGATAAACACGAGGGCATTTCCGATTCCTTAGTCACCTGCTGCGCCTATTTTACACGAGTGTGACTCAGCCAAACAAACACCAGTGGGCCTGTCAGTACTCTATTAGCAAGTACTAATACTTCAGTATTCTATAAGCAAGTACCAATACTTCAGTACTGTATAAGCAAGTACCAATACTTCAGTACTCTATAAGCAAGTACCAATACTTCAGTACTGTATAAGCAAGTACCAATACTTCAGTATTTTATAAGCAAGTACCAATACTTCAGTATTTTATAAGCAAGTACCAATAATTCAGTACCTTATAAGCAAGTACCAATACTTCAGTATTTTATAAGCAAGTACCAATACTTCAGTACTGTATAAGCAAGTACCAATACTTCAGTATTTTATAAGCAAGTACCAATACTTCAGTATTTTATAAGCAAGTACCAATAATTCAGTACCTTATAAGCAAGTACCAATACTTCAGTATTTTATAAGCAAGTACCAATAATTCAGTACTTTATAAGCAAGTACCAATACTTCAGTACTCTATGAGCAAGTACTAGTTTTTCCTCGACAGACTCAGAGCCCTCTGCGCGCTCCACAATCCGAAATCTATCAAACATGGCTTGTTCAATGACCACTGTGCAGTCAGAAGTGGGTGGGCTGTTGATGTTCAAAATGAAACTCGTGACAGGTCGTAGCACCAATCAGATATCACAAGCGAGCATGTTCCGTTTTGGAATTAAGAACTTAAAACAAGCTTTTGGGTTTTTGTTTTTGGACTGCCAGACATTGCTAACATCTACAGCAGCAGCTGCAGAGCTCCAAAATAAAAGGCAACTCTAAGTTTATGTCCCTCAATAACATCCTTCAAATGTGTTAACTGGCCCTACACATTACTACCTCCAATCCAGCAACCACAAATTGCCACGTTAAGCAGAAGTCACAAGTTAAGCAGAAGTATCTAGCATGGTAACCAAGTTGTTAGAAACAGCAACACGCGTTGCAGTGCTGCTCATTAAATCACTCCATGTTCTTCTTGGGGCTCAGTGAAAACATCAAATGTGTCACACTTATAAATAGGCTACTTTAGCATAACCGACATGCCTTTATTCATAAGCCAATTACGCACAATAAGGCCATTTCACTATTAATGGTCTCCTGCTGAGCAGCAGTGTTCATAACAACATAACGATCCTGTCCTCTAACATTAGTAGTCTGGGTATGTGGGCGGTTGGAGAGGAGGTCAGTTCAGTGGTTTGCCTGCAGTCCAGACAATGAGGTCAGTAATAACTGGGGAGATTCCCACTACCCTGCGATATTAGGCTGCTGAGGAAGAGAGTTGGCTGTCTGGGAACGCAGAAGGCTCTGGCAGAGCTGGTGCTCAACGCAAAGCTGGGCTACGCGTCAACTGTACTACCCACAGAACACCCACATCACAGTGAACCCACAGAACATACAACAGACCCCTATACGAACAATTCACCAAGTCAATTTCCTGTATGTGCAAATAACCTAACCCAAATAAAAGAATTCTGATTCTGATTCTGAATACTGATGATGTGTAATGATAATACTAGAAATAAATCAACACAAATCCAACAACATCAGAGGCTCAGGCGATAATCACAGTACAAATTGAATGCACATCTGAATGCTTTGGCAGTGAGGGAAAGTATTGAAATACATTAAAGAGTAGTACCTGACCTGTAGGTCAGACCCTACATAATAATGCTGGATAATAACAACCACCATAATAATGCAAATCCCAACAACAAATTCCCACTGGACACAAATGTCGAGAAGCAGTAGCCAATATGAAATTAAATGAAAATGGCAATAAAACCAGAAGACACCGAAATTGCAACAGAAAATTACGTAGGCCTATAAGGTCCTGTAAGCCAACCAAAATTTCAAACCATACTAACTAATAACTTCATCAAAGACCTGTCAGACAACATGACCAAAAGAGCCGTCGCACCAACGGTCCCAGTCTGAACAAACATAATATAATATATAATAAGAATATATGCTATTTAGCTGACGCTTTTATCCAAAACGACTTACATTGTAGTGAGTGCATTTTTCAGTATATGTGGTTTCAGCGGGAATCAAACCCACAACCTAAGCGCTGTTATCGCCATGCTCTACAAACTGAGCCACAGAGGACCACAAACAAACCCCGACGTTCTTAATCAGATGGAGCCTTTTACTTTGTTCTTACCTCCTTCACAGAGAGAGACGTCCAAATAAGGCAACCAATGTCCTCGGTCGGCGGTCTCGGCACAAGTTGTTTCAAATTGTCCACCTGTAAAATAAAAAAACGAAAGCAAAAATGAGATTTTTGGAAGCTGAGAAAAATGAGATTATTTGATAAAGGAAGCCGAGGCAAGTCATCGTGACATAGGGTGACATTTCTCTGTCGAGGCTAATCATTTTTTTTCCTTTCACAGCCAGAAATAGGAGGAATTAGCCACGACTCGTGAATGGGTACAGACCCCTGATGGGTAAATGGGTAAATTTCCCCTGATGTTTTAAGTCTCTGCCATGATAGCCCAGGGCTAATCCTATAAGATGTTCTAGGGTGTAGATGGTGTTCGAGAGTCTGTTTCATCGGGTGGGCTGTGAGGTTTGTGTGTTTTCAGAGGACAAGGCGGTGCCCTCTGAGAGCAGTGATGAAAGTTCTGTGCTGTTCTGAAAGCGCCAGCAAGCCGCCCTGCTAATCCCAGAGGTTCTGATTAGAGATGAATCAGAACTAAAACATCTGGGTCATCCTGAGGCTCCCACAGCAGTCAGGGAGCAGTCAGGAACACACACACACACAGGCACACGCACACAGGCACACGCACACAGGCACACACGCTCACACGCTCACACGCACAAACACACACATGTAAATACAGACTTCCATCTGCTCCTGGAACCACATGAAAGTGAACTTGGGTGTCTGAGATCCATGTGTGCATACTTCTGTTTGTGGGGGTGTGTGTGTGGCAAAAATTGTGAAGACATCCAATTAGGCTAACCAATGAGCATACACAAGCAAATGATGGACTCAGACACTCAGGGCATGAGAGTACAAAATATAAATGTCACTAAACTTAAACCACACTGTCCAAAAAAAAATTATGAGGACAAGCTCTTGGACCAGTGGCCACTGAAACACCTGATGTGACATATTTTTAAAACAATCTAGGGAATGTAGAGAATGGATGCTCAATAAGCTGTTCATAAACTTGAAATTGTTTAGGCTAAAGACTTGTTATTTCAGGCGTGACAGAAGGTTCTCAATGATGAAAGCACACACACACACACACACACACAGACACACACACAAACACAAACACTGCCAACCATAACCAAGCCTATGTTTGAAATAAAGAAAAGCAGTGAACTTGGCTACATCTCTGCCTGAACGTGACTGTGAGTGGTCTGCTTCATCCAACACAGAAGCTAACGTGATGAATCAAGAGGTGGGGTCCCCTACTTAGACTTGGCTATAGGCCTATACTGGTTGACTTGGAGAACGTCCCCCCCCACACACAAACACACAAACACACACACACAGACAAAGGGGGAAGCAGCGGGTGACTGGGAGCAGTAGAACAAGATGGATTTGGAAATTAGCCTAATCCAGTGGGAAACAGACCTACTGGAAAAGAAGACAACATTTAGGGCAAAGTTGCACAGTAGCGAGACAAGGGAAAGGTTAAATTATCACTCAACTCTAGGTGGCCAAACAGCGATGGTATTTCTGCCTGTAGCCTCTCCACAGTCCTCTACAGTCCTGTTGTCTTTTTTGGTTCTCACTGTGTTTTATTTGTTTTCCCCTTGTAAAAGCATACTGCATTACACCCATATATGAAGTGTGCTGTATGAATAAAGTTTGATTCGATTTAGCCTAGATCATTCGATTTCACTTGGATGGGAGCAGCCTCTCACTCTCATCAGACAGGCAACTGTCTGCACCTATAAACAGAGAATGACAGAGTGACACAGGATGTAACACTAACACTAGGAGCCGTACCCACGCACATGCCTGTTTTTATCTCTCCTCACCCTGCTCTCTCTCTCTCTCTCTCTCTTAAAAAAGACAAGACTCTCCTCATTTGGTGTGTTTCATCATTCATATTCTCTCTAACAGGGCATATGTGCACTATAAGGCTATACGCAGTTCGTAAAAATTCTGATTTTCTTTTTTCTTTTTCTTTTTTAAATATGTTTTGTTGTTGTTGTTGTTGTGCACTGGGTCTGGGATGATGGCTGCATGCATTCAAAGATGGCCACCAGTCTACAGCAAAGGACTAATAACATACTCTAAGTAAGATAATAATAATATTAGACAACTTGATTATATAGTTGGTTGGCACACTCTGTTCTGCCATGCTTTCCTGCATTGTATCAAGGACTGCCAATAAGGTGTCAGATTAAACTTCCAGCTCATGCTATCCCTTTAAGTTGTATCTGCAGAAGGAAAAGTACGAATCATATGGTTCTCTGTCGCTCAGTTGGTAGAGCATGGCACTAACAATGCTTAGGTTGGGGGTTCGATTCCCGCAGGGACCATATATACTGAAAAATATATGCACTCACTGCAATGTAAGTCGCTTTGGATAAAAGCGTCAGCTAAATGGCATATATATTATATATTATCTCATTCTTCCCCACCTAGCACCTTCAAATACAATCTATGACTGTTATCACCTTGGCATCCAAGTAACAACACCATGAATCACTCCATCTGAGCGTAATTGAGCTGTAGGCAAACTTTAATGCTTCCTTCCAGTGGAGGGGCCAGATTCATGAAAGGTTCTTAAAGGGGCAATCTGGGATTCAAACAATAACACGGTCTGCCCGCCACTTTTTTGTTAATCAGCTGATGGATGGGGCTGGAGAAATTCTACCACTCTCAAATTCATACAGAGTTATGGATGCCATGACTGACTATTAATGAGGTCAAAATGATAGTTTTAACCATGTTTTAAAGCTATACAGTGTATGTTTACACTTATATTGTTTACAAACAATAGAGTAAAACGGGCTTACATTTTGGGTTCTAATGGGGTAAGACAGTTGAACTAAGCTCAATAGGCATCTATACTTAATATTCTTCAACAATCGATGGCTACATAGCATTCATTTAAAAGTCAAAAAATTGACGTACCAATCCCAGATTGCCCCTTTAATAACACTGGATGAATCGTGCCCCAGGTTCTAGAATGGAGACAACATACCGCTGTGAAGATCATGGCTGCCTGAGCGATATCATTTAGGTGACATTGCCACTGAGAGGATGGTTTGAGGGAAGGACGCTGGTGACGGTCATACTCATGATGGCCACCACTGAAGAGCTCTTCAACAAACATTTGGTTATATTGTTATTTCTGTTGTTGCCTGCTCCTGTACCTTAAACATCACAGGAGCCAGCAAATAACATGATGATGAACCAAAACACTAAACACACGAAAACACCACTAGACTACATACATACAGGCATATAAACAAATGCTCATGAACCTACACTGAATACAAGGAGCACTGCAACCATATTTTAGCCTTTTCCTTGAAATTAACTATTGAAGCAATTCCATCCTTGATGGTCAACAAAATGTGCAGTATCGCTGTAAATCACGTCATCCAAGCCCATGACAATATCGCGGACTTCCTTTTGTTGGCTGCATGATTTAACCCCGCTGCTACAGGTTGCTCGCCAAACCTGAGTGAAAGCGAAAACGTTGGTGGTAAATTGGATTTGTTACCCCCAGACCGCAGAGTCAGATCCAAATCCATGCGACAGTCTCCGATTGTTTGATTTTTGCTGTACAATCACAACCGCAGATCACTTAACAGGCTGCACATCATGTCAATATGCAACCCCAAAATGACCATTTAATGACACTAACATAGCTGCAGTATACAGTGTTGTCATTTCAAACGCGCTTTCGCAACCAGCTGCGTGTTTCATCACTTCAATGGGTCACTTGCGAGCTATAGGCTAAAAATAGCAGCTAAAAGTAAATTCATATTCTGACATTCATACAGCAAGCTGTAGCGAATACCCGTACAAACAAACACACGAAAAACCGGGGGACCATTTTAACAATTGCAGCGTAACGCAGCATACTCGCTACCCGGTATTTCTAGGTTAGATTGTGAATGTGGGTCACCAGGCCTTCTGAATCAGGCAACTCCAGGCAAAGCCAAAAAGACAACAAAAAAAATCTCCGCTTCGAGTCGACTGTGTCCGCACAAAAAGACAATGACGTGCGTTTTAAAATGCAATGGTTTCAGTAAGTAGAAATGTCACTCTTACCTTGTCTATTCTCCGTTCATTGAGAAAATGTCCAGATCCTTGTTTTGCTTCAGATGGCTGCGTTGGGTTGAACCTGGATTGGACAGTGGAGTAGGAAAAACAGCAGGGCCTACCTTGGGCTCTTGACGCGCATGCGCAATGTCAAATATAGACCAAGCACTGCACAAACGTACAGCAAAATGCAATGTTAATATTCCGCTAATGAGGACATTGAATTACATGAAGAATATGCAATGTAAAATCTCCAAATCAATATTGTTAAAACGTTGAGTTCGTCGTCGATTTACTTTTTCTTTATATATATATATATATATATATATATATATATATATATATATATATATATATATATATATATATAAATAAATAATAATAATAAAAAAAGATATGTATATATATATATATATATATATATATATAGAGAGAGAGAGAGAGAGAGAGAGAGAGAGAGAGAGAGAGAGGCGTATGTCAGTTAACTGTACACAATATCGCAATTGCATGTATATTCTAGACATTTTTGTTTAATTTAATTAAATTTGCGTGTGTCTATTTGTTCTATTTATATTTTTCTCTTTCCTGCCTCTAAAGCTAAAGCCTTTTTGTTTATTTTTTAAATAAAAACCTATGCATAGCCTCGATGATACATTGATCAAAAAGAGAATTAGAATTTACAACTACAGTCTGTTAATATATTGCTGTTAAACTATAACGCATCAAAACAGGCTTTGTCCGTATTTTATTCCAGGAAACGTGCTATTTTTTTATTTATTTTTACAATATGGCAACGTTTTTTCCTTTTTAAGAATGGTCTGGAATTTGATTCACTCCCTGGTTTCTTGTTATACAAATGTTCCAAATCTTTGGCCTTCATGTGTCGCTCATTCCATTGGAAGGATGCCAATTAGGTCATACGCAGCAAACCAACATTCAATGAGACACTACGCGCGCAGGGAAATATGTGTTTGACAGCTGACGTGTCCAATCACTGACTTGTGCGTGTGCGGTCACCCAAAGGCTCAGTTCAATTTCGGTTACAGCCTCCTTCACTATAGTAGTAGATCTAAAATAGCTGGAGGATTGCAGCAACCAGGGTTCTGCAATCATAAGACTGTCCATTTGTCTTCAGGTCTGTGATTAAAGCAAGAGTGGGGAAATAGAGCGGCATGGGACTGGAATGAAATTGGGATGATAGGTTTGAAGTGCGATATAGAACCCTTTGAATACTTTGAAAATGCATCCTTCTTTCCTTCGTTAGAATGATAACTGATCTGATCTGATAGAAAGTTATTGTGGAGTCCTTTCACTTTCCGACGTTGTTGGATGGATGCACCGACTGACAACCCACAGCCTAAAATTACCCAAAATACAGAACTTCCTCCTTATTTCGACCTAATGGTCTTCTTGCACGGCCTATCTGTTTATTTGTTTTCATGAATATTTTTGGACTTTAATGTTTAGACTATTAATTATTAATTATTAAATTATTATTATTAAATTATTACAACCTACCCAAGTGTATTGAGGTATCCCATAAAGTGCAGGGAATAAAGTACAACAACAACAAAGCTGGTACTGTATTTTATTGTACTGTTATCACTAACAAGCTCATAATCTGATAACGAACGGCTCTGGGGCATAGATCAGTGCAAAGTAAGTCTGTTTGCACGCAGATAGAGAAGCTGTGTTATTGAGCCATATAGTGTACGTTAGTCCACAGCATGCTGGGTTTGTCGCGTTTGCATGTTATACTGGGACCACAAGATACTGTTCGCCAGATAAGGATATGATCTCTGCCAAAATGTGTGTGTGTATTAGGCTAGTCTTCTATTCTTATCCAGCACTTGTGTCTATAATGTGTTATTCACTTTGTATCTGGGTCCAAAGTAGGTTTTCATGCAGATTCAAGGACCTCTAAGGGGTTGCGAAGTTGACTTTAGTTGATGAATGTTGGGACGTGAAAGTTATAAACTGTACAAATCTATTTGTGTTGTGATTATACTGGATTTTATTTGCTGGAACATGGGGACATCTACTGTTCATCGGAGGAACTGTGGCTTGGGCCACCACCAGCATCACCTTGTCACAGTGTAGGATTGGTCAAATGACCTGTTTGATCACTGAATATAGCCTGCTGTACCTTCATCTATGGTCAAAGTCTTGTATCATTGCCACTGATTGGCATCTGCACTTGGAGCATGTTAAGGATATACTTTTCTGGGATCTTATTTGGTCAACCACTAGATAGAGCTGTGAGCACTTGATCAACTCAAACGTATATCCACCTCCCTTTGCTCCTGTATCAGGATACTGGGATGTACATGTTGTGTTTTGTCAGGTACAGGACAAGGTACAAGTCATCAGGTTTGGGCTTTTGTTGGCTCTTCTATCCCTCTGGGAAAAGATTCTGGTCAGTGACAGAAGACATGCTTTCTGCTTGTCTGGTTTTCTCACACTCAAGAGTTATCTTCCTTCAGGATCAATTCACACCCACAGTCTCCCCCTTGCCTGCTCTCACCCATCAAGGTACAGTACCATGGACTAATGTGTGAGACTAGTGCCTTCCGGCTTTTTCTTTCAAAGAAATCCTCTCACCGTGGGTGGGAACAACAGGAAAGAGAGAGCCATTCATGTGACTCATTCTTTGTCATCTTTTCCACAGTATGCGTATGTAGTGTCCATCATCCAGGCACTGCTTAAAGTCTGACAGTGAATGGCTAATATAGAGAACACATCGTACATATACGTATATATTCCATTGTTCAGACTACACTCAATAAAATGAATCATCCTGTGATGATCATCCTACCTCAGTTAAGTTGTGAATACAAAACAAAACTGTGTCATGCTTAATTGTAAGCTCTTCAGCTTTAATGTAAAGTATTCTCATTTTGGTTTTGACAATAGAAGCATTGGTGTCTAGAGTCTATAGGCAGCTCTTTCCTCAATTTAATCCTACAGCCAAATAACTGTATGTCTCCATTCTGTTATATTCTGGTGATATTACAAACACTCTTAGAAAATGGTTCTCCCTAGGTTATATCTGTTGTTTGCGTGTTACTTTTATTTGTTTGTTTGCTTGTTTAATTGTTGGTCATGTGGGGGTAACTATTACCTGACGAAGACCATGGACAGTAGTTCAAAATGTTTGTTTATTTATTTGTTTGTGACACTGTTCTTATTAAGCCACTGGAGCAGTATAACAGGGGGGGTAAATAGCCCGTTATCATCATCAACATCATTGTTTAGTTTTATTTCCATGAATGGCGAGCAGATCCATCTTGTTGATAGAATACAACCCACACTCATATCTCGTATAGTACTTAACCCCCCCCACACACGCACATGGACACACACACACGCACACGCACACGGATACACACACACACACACACACACACACACACACACACACACACACACACACACACACACACACACACACACACACACACACACACACACACAGCATACAGACTGCCACCTTTCAAAATTATACCACCACAACAATAACCATCTCACAATGCGTTTAATTCAAAAGACACATCACCATAACACAAATGTCCTTTGGACAAACAAGAAGTATTTTATTTGGATTCTTTGTGTACATTCAACATCACTATACAACAGGGTGGTGGCGGAGGTCTGGACCACTCTATGGCAGTTGTGGCAGTTTCGGTTCTCAGGTTCTGTGTCATCTCTGTACAGCAGGTTCAACAGGTGTAGACTCTGTGACACATTGTTTTAAAGGGATAGCTCACTATTTTGCAACTTATAGTCAGATGGTTCCTTACCTTGAAAATAGAAGATTCAGAGTTGTTTAAAATAGCCAATACTAACTTCAGCTAACTTCAACTATTGCTAACAAAAAAAAACTGTTGTAGTGATTGGGGAATGAAAACAATGTTCAACATTTGTGGCCAAATCACCACAAATTAACTCTCTGACATGGTTACTTTGAGGTGATTTGGACACAAATGTTGACCACAAAAGGAACCATCTGACTATAAGGTGTTAAAAAGTGAGATACGGAGAGTCCATGCCAGCAAAAACACAACAACACAATTTTACTGTGACAACTAATAATTAAATAATATATTTATTGTTCTTCTACTTCAATTACTACCACCATTACTACTCATAACAACAAATTAATACTAACTATGATATTAGTTATGACTATGATAATCAATACTCAATTTCTCAGAGTAATAGGAGTTATAGAATGTGTCCATCATTTTGTTAGGCTATTATTACCTATCTTGACTCTTTTACTCCACTATAAATAGACCTGTAAAACACTGTTTACTACTGAATGAAATGAGAAACTCCCTTACCTTTTGTTTACTCGTTTTCTATGGATCTTCTTCCATTTCTTGGCTGTAAGTAAGAACAGTAAATGTTATCATCAAGCAAGTAGTTTGACCCTCAAGCTCTGTGGTGAAGAAGGACATTTTCTCCCTTTCACAATAATTCAATTTGGCACATGGAATACATATGCCACATTGTTTGACTGACGGTCTGAAATGATACAATTTCATAAAATCTTTACATTCAAATTTGACATTAATATGAGAGTAATAACAAGCTTAGGTGAAACTTTTGTGAACTCATGAATTCTTAAAATGTCATTTAAACTCAGAGATTCCTATGCCTGCAAGTTAAAAAGAAGATGCCACTACACAAACAAACCAATATTGTCAATTAAGTGCACTGTTGTTTCCTTAAAGGTGCAATCTGTAATTCAAACAACAACAAAGCTACTCTGCTACTTTTTTGGCAAACAGCTGAGGGATAGGGCTGGAGAAATGTAACCACTCTCAATTTCATATACAGAGTTGAGGATGCAAGGACGGACCATCCATGAGATCAAAATTATAGTTTTAACCATGTTTTGAAGCTATACAGTAGTTTTTTTCTCCAAACAATGGAGTAAAACAAGTTTATATTTTGGGTTCTGATGGGGACAGTTGACCTAAGCTCATGAGGTATTTAAGTTATATTCTTCAAGAATCAATGGCTACTGTATATATCATTCATTTAAAAGTCCAGAAATTGATGTACCAATTACAAATTGCCCCTTTAAGTGTGTATATTCCTACCCGATATAAGAAGTACCCTCTGCTCTGAATCCCCATACGTCCCTGGTTGCCATCCTAGACAGAGAGTAGGACATCGTCACATTTCAGCTCAACTCACAAGGAGATCCAGGAAAAGGAAATACAGATACTCTCCCCACAATTGAGGAAATATTGCTTCATTTTGTTCCTTTCATTTATGGTGGAGGTTGTTTGTCAGTTAGTGCAGTGTGAATAATATGCTGGGTATGTCCTTGTTTATTTGTTTCAGTACCCTTTTTCCACTTTGGCTCACTTTGGCTTCTTCCGCTACACATTCAGTCGGAAAAAAACATTTGAATCGCCAACATAAACACCAAGCAATTTTCACATTTCCTACATCTACTATGCGAATGTCAATCCCAGATAAAATGAAGGTTTAATTATGTTGAGTTAAAGCACAGCCCATGTGTAAATTCACCTGTCAGCTGCACTAATTTTAGACGGTAATTACCCCTCAGCATGGAAAAGAACAGCTAATGTAGACAGAGCCAGAACAGAGAGTGAGGACAGTAGTACGCATAGACGTATGGACAGTCACATAAAAGCATCACACACACACACACACACACACACACACACACACACACACACACACACACACACACACATACGCTCTCTTTCTCTCTCTCTCTCTCTCTCTCTCTCTCATCATACAATCAACACATTGAAAAAAGCAACAACAACAAAAACTCAGATTCCTTCTGTTGAGGTTTCAGGGCTCCTATACAGTAGCCTACAGTACGTAAATTAAACCAAATGTTTAATCTCTAACTCACAGCGAAGTGACAGAAGTGAAGACGTCTACGCAAATCCCGTAGGTGAGGTGCAGACTAACAGCAGATAGATACATAAAAGATGAAAAAAGTCACACACTTTTTTTTCCCCCAATAGCATATTTAATGAAACAACACATCAGCACAGAGTGCCTTCATGATGGATTGAGCATGCATGCAATCCTGACAAAGACGCTGGTTGTGGAAACGTTTGGTTCATTGAATATGCTACTGGAAGCAACAGAGTGTGCAATTCTCACAACATACTACTTGAAGAAACATTGCACCCAAGACCATATTTAATTTGCTATATATCATTATTACAATATCAGAACTAACCAATGTATGTATGTATGAATGCTAGGTAACAAGGCACACTGAATAGTGATGGCCTTGTTATAGCAGTGGCTATGAGATGAAAGAGTAAGGCAGCAAGAGGTGAAGAATGGATGTATAGATCTGAAACATGTTTGGAGGAGGGGTACATACGCTTGCTGAGACTCCTCTCTCTCTTCTGGTATGGAGTAGAGGAACTAGCTGCAGGAGAGGATGTAACACAAGGGACTGACACATCAACACACACACACACACACACACACACACACACACACACACACACACACACACACGCACACACACACAAAGAAACATGACAACCATGAACAGCTGCCCTGAGGGAGGGCAGAGGGATGCAGAGAGGACTTCAGACATTCACATTCATACACAGTGTCTTTGGGAAAGTATTCAGACCCCTTCACTTTTTACACATGTTGTTGTGTTATAGACTCAATTTAAAATGGATTAAATTAAAAGAATTTGCCAATCCACACCCAATACCCCAGAACTATTAACTATCACTTATCAATGAATGATAAGTGATAGTTAATAGTTCATGTCATTTTGGAATTAATATCTCTCTGAGATCCAAAATTACATGAACTATTATCCTTGCATTAAGATGGACTCAATTCAACTTAGGAGTGCATTTTAAGAGTGTCATAGCAAAGGGTCTGAATACTTATGTACATGAGGTATTTCTGTATTTCAATTTTAATAAATTTACTAAAAACGTGTTTTCGCTTTGTCATTCTGGGGTATTGTGTGTGGATTGATGGCAAATTCCTTTAATTTAATCCATTTTAAATTGAGTCTATAACACAACAAAATGTGGAAAAAGTGAAGTACTTTCCAAAGGCACTGTAGGCACACAAGCACAGATATTTGCTCTCAGACACACACATACTGTACACACACACACACACACACACACACACACACACACACACACACACATAAACAAGCATTCGCATACGGACAGTCCTCAGTACAACCCTGTGTTCATTTGCAGAGTCTGCATCAATGTTTCGATGAACACACCAGCACAGCACAGCACAGCACAGCACAGCACAGCACAGCACAGCACAGCACAGCACAGCACAGCACAGCACAGCACAGCACAGCACAGCACAGCACAGCACACTCTTAACATGCAGGCCATGCTTGGAGCACAGAGAAGTCTATACCATCTCTACAGATGTAACGTAGCTTATGTCCTTAGGTAGTTTAATTTATATGCTATATAAATAATGCTATATAGTATCATTGTTGATATATGTTTTAGGATTTGTTGCTGTGTGAGTAGTACTGTGTGTTTAATACTATTTTGGATTGTGTAATATGCATTTTTAGAAGGTATTGAATAAGGTACTCAAAAAAGCATTAAAGGGATGTTTCAGCCTATTTTCATGTTTAGGTGAAACATCATCTTTTCCTGAGTTGTCCTCATAAGCCAGTAATGAAAGATCCTCTGGTTTTGTTATCTTCTTTGCTACCGCAGCACAGGCTAACAGTTAGCAGCGCCGTCTCCAATAGACAGGATTCTGACGGTCACTAGTTTAGCATCACCAAAATCTCCTCATAGAAACTTCAAACACAGTTTAGTTGCGAGTTACGCTGGAAAGGATTATTTGGTGTACATTCTATTGAAAATACAGAAATGACAGTCTCTACAATTGATTTGCTCAGAACTGAACAATTTCCTCAGAACTGAACAATTTCCTCGTCGTAGTGTCGCAAACAGCCTCAATGTTTTTGGTTTTGGTTTCACTCCCCTCGTTGGACGGGCACAAAAAGTTGCCGGTATCCTAATGGAATCCAGGAAGTATACACTATGTGACAGCCGATCAATGCATATTATTGCAAAACGATGTTGTCTGTGATTACAATAAAAGTATTTACAGGTTTGTTTAGTATATATAGCCGCTACCAAACGTTTTTTGAAGTTTCTCTGAGGAGATCGCTACTCGCTGCTAACCTGTGCTACGGTAGCAACGTACAGTACAGAACTGGACAATCTTTCACTACTGGCCTATGGGGACTCAGGGTAAGATTCACCGAAACATGAAAAAG
Source organism: Argentina silus (assembly GCF_951799395.1). NCBI lineage: Eukaryota > Metazoa > Chordata > Actinopteri > Argentiniformes > Argentinidae > Argentina > Argentina silus. The sequence continues at coordinate 22,371,740 of NC_139660.1, read as the reverse complement.
TCTGAACCATCCCTTTAAAAGCTTGAATAAATGTCTCTTGCATAATGGTGTATTTAATGAATAGTGATATGTATTGCTCTAGTATTGTGTTAGAAGTTGTGTATCTATTCTGTACTATAAGCATGCACAGGCTCAGATCCTCAAAGGAAAATAAATCAACTTGTCAATGAACTGTATCTACTTTTCAACACTGCACTGTCTATTGTCTATTGTGAGTGTATGGAGAAAAAAAAAAAATCCCAATTCAAATCTATCATTGAAAAACGAATTTCTCCCCTGAACTTTGAATCCAATTATCATTAAATTACTAGAGGATGACTCTTTGATGCTATTACAACTTGGTGGCTTGAGAAGAAAATTGTGAGCACTTAAAAAATAATGCTCTGCTATGAATTATTCAGGCAGTCCGTCTTGGACAGAAAAGTAGTCCCGTGATTGTCATTCTAATTTACACGGATGCTGTGGTCTTTCCTCTGCCAGTCACACTGGCGACACAGCAGAAGTGCGTGTGTGTGTGGGGAGGGGGGGGGGGGGGGGCAGGAGTAATTAAAATTCCCATGCAAACAGGACAGAACACGGTTGATGTGGAGTCATGCCCTCCCCTTCTCAAATGTCTGACCGCTTCTGAAACAGTAAGCATTTGGCATGCAGAGCAGAAGACGGAGAGGGGAGGCAGAGGAGGATGTGGATGGAGTGGGGTGGGGTGGGGGGAAAGACACCTCATAATGCAGTGGAGGTGCAGGCTGAGGTGGCAAGAAGTGTGTGTGTGTGTGTGTGTGTGTGTGTGTGTGTGTGTGTGTGTGTGTGTGTGTGTGTGTGTGTGTGTGTGTGCGCCGCGTGCGTGTGTATGGGGGTTTTTGGAAGCAACGGTGGGGGTAATATGATAGGCAGCTTTTGGCATTCCAAATGTTTCAATGTTTTTGTAGCTCTCATAAAAATGCTTAACTAAAACGTAACTCAACAATTGTCAACTGTCAACACCTAGAAAAGAACAATAGTATCAAAATATACTTGCACAGTGCAAGGGACAAGAAATTCCCAAAATGCGGTGTGTGCAATTATCGTGTCAAGCCGCAAAGCAGTGCACAGGGTGAGCTTTTAACCTTTCAACTTACCGTCCCCTTTGTTATGCCAGCACTTTGGGGTTTAGCGTAATGAAATAAAAACTATAACACACACACACACACACGCACGCACGCACACACACACACCCCCACACACACACAAATAAAGATGGTCAAAAGGTTTGATGTGCATTGCATTGACATACTGTATTAGACACTGGACTGGTAACTATTCTCTGCTTTTCTTTTCTTTTGATGATGTTTTTAATTCATAATAAAACAGACATAATGTCTCGCTTACCCTTTTACTATTGTCCCGAGCTTTCAAGTCCTGGAATGACAAGTAAATAAAACAGATCATTGTACATCTGGACAACTATAGCCTGTGTATGTAAGTACAGTAATGGGATCAACTATTGTAGGTCACAGTATCATTATGTGCATTTTAGGGCAAAATGAGCAACTAAAATGATGTATTTAGTTAGTCTACTGTATATGACAATAGTTTAAGCTACTACGGTGGTTGTCAACCTAGAGTATGTGTACTATCCACAGGAGGTGCTTGGGTCGACTCACAATATCATAGACCTTATGGTAAAATGAGGTACTTCAGGCAGAGCAAAATGTGATTGGGGTTACACTACAGTAACCAACATAGGTTGAGAACCACTGAGCTACTTCATGTGTTTGACCATAAAAGACTCTGTTATCTAGTTAAAGGGGAAGTTTACCCAAAATCCATTTTCATGTGTATTTCTGGTCAATCCATAATGTGTACCGTCTCAAACTATCATCATTTCACGTGCAGCTGCATCATAGATATTGAAACGCGAGATTTGTGTTTATTTCCTAAAAAAGTCTCATACCGCGTAAACTCTCAGGCGAGAGCAGCAGGCATTAGCTCTTAGCTGTTCAACAGAAGGACCTTGCGTGGGAGGGAGAGGAGAATCTTGGGAGTTGTAGGAATTTAAAGAAATGGGCAATTTGGAACATCAGGACTGATGAGGGAGATATCAAGCGACATATCTAGACTCAGAGGTTGTTTTAAAATGCGATTTCTTTGTGCATGTGGTGAATTATGAAAACAACAAATCCACTGGATTACAGGGTAAAATTCAGCTTTAAAGGGATAGGGGAGTATGACTACAGTGTAGAGGTGGAATACCTTGGACCACTCAACAAGCATCAAGACACAGAGTTCTCCTAGGGCATCAGATCCCTAGAGGAGCAACCAAAGAGCAGGAGGGGGGAGTAAGACATCAAGATATATCACTCTGTTACACACTTTTTCATTTGTGTGTGTGTGTGTGTGTGTGTGCGCATTTGTGTACGTGCCAGCATGTGTGTGGTGTGCGTGCGTGCGTGCGTGCGTGTTTTCATTACAGTTCCTTATTTCAAGCGTGAAATTGACAACTGAAGCATTACGATCCTGAACACTGAAAACAACAACTAAACACTGTTCAAACAACAAACTGAGAGTGCGCCCCACTACACCACATTATACAGGCAGTTGAATGCACAGAGTCCTTCGCTAGAACACTCAAGCCTTCAGAGCTTTCAGTTGATCACTTCATTATCACAGCCCTACTCACCCGAAATGGCAGGTCTGCAGAGAGGTAGGATGAGCACACGTCATCTATCTATGGGGGAGTGGGGAGACAGCTGCTGTGACGGGAACTAACATGTTTGTATGTACTATAGCAGAGGAGAGCCACCGCAGTGGAGAAAGTACACTCTTAGAAAAAAGGGTTTTCCAAAAGGGCTGGATGTCCCTGTGGGAGAACTCTTTGAAGAACCCTTATGGGTTCCATGAAAAAAAAAAACGTTTGGGTTCCATTTAGAACCCTCTGTGGAAAGTGTTCTGCGTGGAACCCAAAAGGGTTCTTCAAAGGGTTCTCTCCCACAAGGACAGCCGAAGAACCTTTTATAGTTCTAGGAAGCACTTTTTTTTCGAAGAGTGAAGCATTTGTAGACCACTAACAACTCACCTGGTTAAAAAGCTGGCCCTGGTCTATTGTGGCTCCCTGCACCTGTACTGGAACGCCTTCCATTCACACACACACACACACACACAGATGCATGCGCACCCACGCACGCGGACACACACACACACACACACACAGGAATTGTTACATTGATTGTTAGGAATGTGCATATAGTGTTACTGTAATAAGACAACCCAGTCAATTTGCTTTCCACAGTCCAGCTATCAACAATTATTGTAATGCTTGTTCAAGAGCATGATATGAATATCATGAATAACATAATCACTATGTAAATGATTAGGTACACTTTGAGTCCATCTGTAGTTGGATAACAGCATCTGTTTTCACTGGCAGTTGAATGACAACTTGATGACAACGAGATTGCAATCAAACATGTCTGGTTGTCCGGTGTGACCACAAAGGCAGACATTGCGGAATGCTACATTGAAGTGTTCATCAAGTGTTCATTAGCACAGTGACCATACTATAAGAACGCACTCTGCGACACCTATACTGTAAAAACATCACAATGACAACTTATGACAACCGGCAAGCCAACAGCTCTGTAATGACCAAGTGTATATATAGATCCAGCAAGAGTCTGCTTTTCAGAGGGAATATCACCCTTAAATATAACATATTACAACACTTAAATATTGATCTTTCACTCCATCTCCTCTGTATACGTCTCTTCATCTGCATTTTTCTTACAGCACAATGTCTCTGGTATCTGACACCATCTTGGTTTGCATGTCTCCAAACACCAATAATTATCACACATCATCACAGAGGCCCAGAAAGTCTTCACTGTAGACTTTGTTCATAGACACATCACTAATGGCTAAAGGGATGTGAGACTAATGTGTCATGGTTGTCATCCACAACAACACGCCCATCATTAACTGACGGTAGAATCAGGAACTTATAGTCATTTTTAGCTCAAGCTTTGATCTCGAGGTTGGAAGTACATTTTGTGGTATTTCATAGAACAACAGGCTTTAAGCCTGCCGGAAATGGAAAGCTGTGTGTTGAAAATGTTGTATGAAATCAATATTCCAATCCATTCCAATTAAACATTGTCATTGCATCCTCCAAATTACATTCCAGCCTTGAATATGATACTGCTCTCTCGAAGAGATTCAGGAAATGGGCATGGCTTGGTGTTTACACTCATCATAATAACTGTGTTTATCAGAAAATAAGATAACAGGAGGAGCAAGAAACTCCCTCTGCACAACACATGAGCAGGTACTCAACATACCATGATGAGAAAGGCAAGGAACCAGAGACTCATGAAACTCATGAGGTAACTTGGCCACGCTCCCGGACATACAGTACATAGCCCCAAGACATCCATAAAGCGAGTAGAAAGTCCATTATAATTTCGGAAAAAACTAATAGGCTCTATGAGTGAGATTGAGAAAAAATACTTTACTAAATGCTGCAAAACAGCAACTGTTAGTGTGCTGTGAGCTACTGTTCCATATTAAAACGAATTGATTGAGGTTGAAGTTCCCCTCCCAGATATGTCCACAAACTCACTAAAGGGCGTAATTAAGCGTTGTATGTAGCCTAAGCATATTATTCTAAAGAATAAACTGATAAAAGACAATATAGGCCTATTACTTTTGTAGTATATTATATTATTATTATTATTATTATTATTATTATTATTATTATTATTATTATTATTATTATTATTATTATATAGGCTATACAAATTGGAATTGAAAGTTCGGAAGTTTGTTTTTTTGCATGGCAGATAGAGCAATGGTACTGTATGTCCATTATTGGTATTGGAGACACCATTTCGTTACAATAATATTCAGGTCACAGGGACACATTTGGTAATTAGTCCTTCATGTAGCCTAAACATGCACTTCGAATGAAAACACAACTTTTTCTGCAAAATATATTGAAAAAATAGTACAACAGTTAAGGAATGCAAATAGCCGAGTCCTTTCTATCGATTGAGTGATCTTGTGGTTATCGTCCTTGGAATGAAACGCACCCAATGCAACCAGTCAAGTCCGTGTATGGGTACTTGTATACTAAAATATGCAATGGAAATTAAACCCTCAAGCGTTTTCCGTAGTCTAACTTATCATAAAAAAAGTTTTTCAAAAGTTGTTTGTCACCTGTAGCGAAACAAGAGACTTTCTATAAACAAAGCATGATGTCTAAAATATTCTTAGAACTTACTTTTGCAGACGGGGATCGCTGAGATGAGGAGAATTGTGAGTGCGAGGCTCATCGCGCTGGTGCTGAGGCTGGTCGCGTTGGTCGTGTTGCAGCTTTGCGAGCCTCTGGTTTGGCACTGAGAGGTCTTCATCATTATGTCTCTCGGGTGGTTTAACGCTCGTGTTCTTGTTGCTCTGTGTTATCTAGGCTTTCATCGCAACCATTTAAGGCTTGAGGTCGCACCCTCTCTGCATCAATAACACTAGGTTGCGTCAGAGTTCTACGTAAATACACTAATCTGACTGACTGATTGACTGATTTAGCATAATTGATGTTGCAATAATGATAACCTATAAGCATATTCTCCCGGAAGAAAAAGATATGAATCACATTAACAGTGCAGTCATGACAATGTTACTCATTTACATCCTTCATGTTAGGCCTATACTCATGTTAGCCTAAATCAAATTGAATTGAAGAAGAATGAGGTAAAGTGTATATTGTAGGCTAGATATATATTTGGCAGACAATTATAAGGTAATATAGGCCTACTGTGGGTATCAAATGGGTAGCCTGCATAGGTGAGGAAACATAACTTGCCTGTTCGAAAGAAGAAAACAAAACTTGAAATTAGGCCTAAAACTTTGCTTGAGTTCATGAAAGCATGTTACAATAAAAGCATTTCAGATAGAAGCAAAAACAAATGAAAGAACGCTCAATTCAGGTCCATGCAGAGGTTTATTTACATGGATAGATTTTATTTGTTTTATTTATTATACAACAACTAACCCAAATGTGTTAATTTGCATAAAATGATTCAACCACAGGGAAGAGGAAATCGGCCCGGTTTCCCTGTGTATAAGATGCACTGGAGGAGATGTTTTATGGTGCTTTATGTGGTCCTCTGTGGCTCAGTTGGTAGAGCACGGCGCTAACAACGGTTGTGGGTTCGATTACCGCTGGGATCATATATACTGAAAAATTTATGCATTCACTGCAATGTAAGTCGCTTTGGATAAAAGCGTCAGCGAAATGGCATATATTATATTATTATTACAAAGTGAAAGACAACTTTCAGCACCACGTAAGCGTGGACAGCTCCCTGTCTGAAAGGGACGTAATACTATGTTCTTGTTCTCCAACACGAATCACGTCTATATAATATATGTAATACTCTCTAAAAGCACTTTTCAACAATGTTTTAAAAACGCGTACTCTGGAATAACATCAGTGTCGGGGTCACCAGCCTTGGCACATCGGGTCAGCGAGTCAGACTTCAAACAGAAAAATAAAGAGAAAGGAAGGCAGCGGAACATAACATAACGTAGAGGAAATAATAGCCTTGGTCAGCTCTAAGACCCAAGGATCGTCACAGCAGGGCGCTGTAGGCTAATGTACAATTGAGTTTCGTGTCAGAGGCTACAATTGATTTGCAGTCCATGTAGCCTAGCCAACTTACATGACAGAGACACACAAGATGCTAATGACCTAAACATTGCTTTGCAGTTCCAGAATAATCTCTAGTTGGTGGTGAGCTACGAAATAAAACGTATAAGATAACACACATATTCAAATGACCAAACACATTCAGATCTAATTATACTAATTATTCACAGATTAACTCCGCTTGGTTCAGCAACCACACTGAACTGGTCAACCAGAGTCAGGTTTTCCTCAATGAATTCACACAATTACTCAAATGATCTGTATTAATTCTTCAGTTGATATCACTGAAACTGTAATCTTGTTGGTCTGTACCTTGTCCATAATTTAATTTCAATATCTGGTGTGTGTGTGTGTGTGTGTGTGTGTGTGTGTGTGTGTGTGTGTGTGTGTGTGTGTGTGTGTGTGTGTGTGTGTGTGTGTGTGTGTGTGTGTGTGTGTGTGTGTGTGTGTGTATCATCTTTCCTGGATGAGTGGTGAGTCAGAGTAAAGGAAACCCCATGCATACTATACTATATGTAAATCTAAACCACTTTATTTCAACAACTCATTAAGAGTACGGTATCCACTATCTACATTGGAAAGTGTTGGATTATTTACTGAGGTGTGTGTGTAATGTTCACACTCTCACTACAGTTCTATAGTAAGTGACGCACATAGGTGGGACAATAAGTGGTTCATACAATATTCTCTGCACTATGGGGAAATACACTTTGAATATCAAATGAATGAAAATATATGAGAATATCCCGTATGAGAGTGTTATTGCTTGAGTTGTAATTGGTCACGCACATGATATGAAGGGAGTACAGATTTGCATTTGTACCTGATGATGAGGAGGAGATATTGAGAAAGCGAAGGAGAAGAGGGTAGGACAGTATAAGGAAAATGGAGAAGAGAGATTTTTTTCATTTTGTGATGTCAAGACTGATACGCTGCTTAGAAAGCTTGGAGTTATCCGTAAAAGTGAATAATGCATGAGGATGGAGGAGACTGGAATTCAATTTCCAAGTTCACAATTGGGTTTGATTTCCACACAGCAGTCTGTCCAAGTGGAGGGAGTTGTAGGAAATTTGCAGAACCATGGAGCCGTATGACAAACCCACTCAGTTCTGATGATGCCGAAACTGACGGATAAGTTCATTCTCATTTTCATTTCATTTAGTTAACTTTTATTTTAGCCAACGCATGTATGAGCTTGAGTTGTTGCTGATTCGGTTTGCTGTAGTGTCAATGCTGCACCTGTGAAAGCATATTTGAAAACGTTCCAACCCTGAGTGCCATTGGAATCCATCCAGACACCTAATTTTGGGTTGTTCATGCCCTACTATCTGGTGTGACCTTTGACCTCAGATTGCCAGCTGAGAGGCGTGGGAGAAGGAGTGCAATGATGATCCAGTACTTCCAGTCTTGCAATGATCATCCACTACTCCTCCCCACCCTTCTCTTCCTCCTACACTAATCTTTAACCCCCCCCCCCCCTCCATCTCTCTCCCCCCCCCCCTCTCTCTCTCTCTCCCTCTCCTCTCTCTCTCTCTCTCTCTCTCTCTCTTCCTAACTCATTCTTTCATGCTCACACCCCTCTTCCTTCTTCAGATGATCCATCAGTGGAGGTCATTGGTCATTGGTTACGTAAGAGCATCTTATGAAATGTTAATTTCAGATACACTTGGTTGTAAGTCAGTACAAAAACATACTGTGTAATTCATTGAGCACTGTAAGGTATGGTGGTCATAGATTCACTTAGACGGTTTCAGGCCATCATAATGACATAATTGTTTTTGTATCAAATCAGACGCGTACAATAGCTCTTGTAAATAGCTCACTTTCGCCGCCCACCATACTGGGAAATAGCGGTGAAATGTCACGACCTTTTGGGAGATGTAGATCATGTTGCAATCTACATGCACAACCCTAATTGGCTTGTTTGAGAGGAGGTACAAAGGTACTGAGGGAAGGATGCTTGTCTCAGTGACGTATCAATGGAGTAATTAAAAGCACTCTCACCTTAGCTTAGCACTGTTTAAACACTCCTGGCGGAGAGGGAAAGATTGCCATGAAATGAACCAAGTCATTCTCAATTCTGAAATGTTGCATACAGTATGCTACAAGTATCCATTATAATAGGCTACATCACATGTGTAAGGTGCTTTCCTCAATCGAATAAACTATTATCATCATCGTCCTCAGTCCGGTGTAGGCATAATCGGAGACAAACTGATTTATTTTCTTATTTTGAGAAACAACAAGAGGAGAACATGGGAGGGAATTAAAGACTTTGCAAGCCCACAAAGTTTCTTCAGGGCCTTAAACCTATCAATATGGCAAACGTCACTGACATCATTGCATTTCCAAATTGTTTAAATCTGGAAAAATCAATTCATAGAGATTCAACAGCTGTACATAGCTCATGTACCAGAGTCCTGTGAGTATCATGCAATTATCCTCTGTTTCCTTTCCGTCCATTGTGAGCTGTGGAAAAGCTCCTCCTTGTGAGATCTTAAATACTAATGTTCAACACTGATAATTGAGCCCTCATTGTCTCTCTGAGCTAAGAAAGGGCTTATCAAGACTGGACCCTATTTATCTGATGAGGCATTTCAATCGAGAGAAACCGAATAACGGAGCCAAAAATCATATCTAAGGCCATTATCATGTAAATAGGAGCGATAATAGACACTATGTAAGCATATCTAAACGTGCTGATCCGTTCCCCACGGATTCTACGGCTCGATATGCTCATACTGTTCAAACACGATGTTAGCTCTGTTGGCTCTTCATCTAGGTCACTTCAAAGAGAGATCTGGGGCCTTAATATGCTTTACCTTGGTCTCACCTTTCATAATGGATCATTACAGTGTAATTACATTATCATTATTATCATTTGCTCTGAATAATCACATAACACCTACTATCCTTTTACTATCCTTTTACAGCAGCTGGGTTTTGACGAGTGCAATACAATTAGAGAACCAAGACATGTTGAACAGAGCAGCACGAAATGCAAACATAGCATAATGTTTATAACCTTTATCAGGCCGAGACAACTGACTGCTGCTCCAAATGATCATACAGAAAAATACAAGCCAAATTGTTATCCTTTTTGCAACCATTGAAAATAGTATTGTGTTTAGCATTATGGTGGGATATGAGTCATCAGTCATCATTGTCATCATGCTCGTGCTTGTTCATTTCAAAATGGCTGATGTTACAGTTTGGGAGGCATACCTGTGGTTGGTTGGTTGGTTGGCAGGTTGTTATCTTTGGACACTGAGGTCCAATCCAATGGAAAGCAGAACAGAGATGGGAGACTTCTAGACCACTTGATGAACAAACATTAAAGTAATTGGATGCTAGAAGCATTCCGATGAACGGATTGTAAATTGTACTGAAGGAGTAAACATCTATGGGGACTTCTGGATGAATCAACCTTAATATAAAACATGTGGTTTGGAAGCAACAGTTCATATAATCAACCATATTATCACTAATCACCAACTGAGGCCACGAGCGGTAACGCTAATTGCAGTAATTTTTTTCCAGATCTGATTTTGTGCTGCACTAATTGCTTATCGTCATCTTTCCGACTGTGTTGCTGAAGGGACATCAACATTTTGTATAAATGTATTCACCCATCATTTTCTGTACCCCTCCAACTCCATGCACACACACACACACACACACACACACACACACACACACACACACACACACACACACACACTCAAAGGAATACACTTTGAATCTTGTTTGAACAATTTCAAAATAATATTGCTTAATTAAATTCAGACTGTAAAACCAAAGATAAGAAGTCCTATACTGGTTATTGTGCACTTTGTAATCCAAAGTCCTTCCTCTGGATACTGACTGAAACCACACACACTTCTAGGTTGAATCTCTTTGGCAATAATGATTATTTCTGCCATAAACAGGTCATAATGTCCTTGTATAACACCCTACTCTATTATTACTATGCTGTATTTGTCCTGGCTTTGCAAAAACAACAACACATGGTTAAAACACAGGTTTGACGTGGTTGATGTTCTTTAAGCGTGTTAAAGGGCCACATCAGAGAATGTCAACCTGATAGCAACCCATCATAAAACGGTTCTTCAGAGACATCCCCTGATTCCTATCAGTATTAGAATGGCTGTCATTTCTTTCATCACCGATGTGAATGTCAACGCAGATTACACAGATGTCATCATTTTCCCTCGACGCTGCCGCTCCGGTGCGAAAAGCCCCTTCTGTTTGTTTGTCACATCTGCATGTAATTTGCTGTGCCTGGTGTCGTACAGGGCCTCCCTCATCAGCGCAAAACCCTCCGGACACTACAGGTTCACATAAAGGGAAAACGTCTTGGCCTCTGAGGTGTTTAAGAGCCCACTGCGTTGTATCCATTTCCCTCGCCCCGTAAAGAGGTTGACCGGGCAGGTTTTAACACATGTCCGAATGTTTCATTCACACTCTGCCAAAGGCTAGGTGATGTTATGCATTGATTGCTATCAGAACCGCACCGCGGCTATTGGTTTTGTGTCAACATCTCGCCCTATGGACAAAACATCTCCGTGGGCACTGACATATTCCTTTGACATTCTCCAAATACATAAATATGTGGACAGTGAGATCCAGCACCAAAGTAGCAGGACTACCAGTGCATGAATAATGACCACAGGCAAACAGAAATGGTGGCCTAAGAGAATGTGTGTTGTTAATGAAAGCTAATGGCTGCCTATGCGTGTGTTCAGGGCATTTCTGCTTTATTGGGATAGAGAGAGTATAGATCAACAGGAAGGATGAGAGAGAGAGAGAGAGAGAGAGAGAGAGAGAGAGAGAGAGAGAGAGAGAGAGAGAGAGAGAGAGAGAGAGAGAGGAGGGATGACTTTCAAGATATGTCGAGGGACGGAATCGAACCAGGAACGCGATTACGCGGTATACGCATTCATGTGCTACGCCACTATGCGCCACGAGTTCTATCATATATTTACACTCACATTCAGTTGCTCAATCGACGTTATGCGCGTTTCCTTTCTGAAAATATATCCCATCTTTTTGGCGTTGGGAACTCATATTTCACAACGAATGAGATAATATAATGTGATTGTATGCACCTAATGCATCAACAGTGTTCCACTTCACTTTCAAGGAAGGCAACATTTAACATTACATTCTAGATGTAATTTCATATTAAAGCAATAACTCTGCTTTTAAACTCTTGATGTGAGGTGTGAACAGCTTAGTTCGTCTCCATACACCCCTAAAACATCAAATATCCCAAACTGTCAACTACAACAACCTGTATCATAAACAAACAGCTATCTCCTTGTTTTCCCTTCATTGCATGAATGTTAATGGTACCCTGGGACAGATAAACTGTCAGAGAGCTAAAAATGATTCACAAAAAGAGAGACACATAGGATGGCACTGTTTTAACTGCTTTTGAACAACTTTTTCCACATCCTTCAGCAGTGGTTCTCCCCTTTGATACCGGAGCCTGGCCTTGCTCACACAGACTCAGGAATTAGACACACACCTTCTGGGTCAACGCCCAGACATGCACACACACGCATGCACACCCACGCACACACGCACACACGCATACTCACACACACACACACACACACACACACACACACACACACACACACACACACACACACACACACACACACACCAAACATTGAATATGAGAGGACTGATATTGCTGAAAGATAAACAAGATCACAGTTTCAGTGATATCTATCTACTGAACAATACAGATGAACTTGTAGAACATGTAAATAGATTTAATTTAGCCTTTAAACCAATTACCGTGCAAGAGTCAGAAAGGCACTCTAATCATAGCATTACAGCTAATTACACAATTATCAGTAAATGCACATCTCCAGAAAATGATGAATGTGAATAATGTTGATGATGACCCGAGCCACAGATGATATATTGTCAGTGTGGCAATACACAGTTGTCAACAAACCATTACATTATTATAGGGCACTTGATTTGTCACAGTATGCAGAATCTTTTATTTGACTACTGCGAATTCTAACCAAACCTCGCAATTGGTTGAGCCACAATATGTCTTCGAGGGACCTGGAAACTTCATTACTGAAATGAGATGAGCAAACATGATGTGTACTTATATTTCCCATGTGCTGAAAATGTCCAAGAAACTAAGCCAAACCAATTTTGTGTCTGAGATATATTTCAGAATTCTTATTTAAATATCTGTATATATGTGGTATAACAGTGAGAAGGTAAATGGATGAACGACGCCATCTGGTGTTCTGTGAGAGTCCTGGTGTCTCATCTACAGGTCTCGTTTGAGGTGTTGTGTCATGTCCACAGGGAATAACTGCCCTGGAAAAGTCAGAAGTGGTGTCCCGTCTTTGGCTCTGGAAAGGTCGCCTCGACACTTTCCGCAGAAAACAAACAGACCGGCATTTTGTCCATGCCTGGCTGTCACCACAGAAGACACGAGTAGTCAGGCTACTTTACACATTTTTACTGGGTGTTTTAACTTCATGAATGCGTTTGTGGTTCTAATACTTCATCACTTTAGTGTGCTCTTTTGTTGAGCTAAATTGTATGCAAAACAAAACATCCTCTCTCCATACCCTGGTTGAAATGTGATTCTTCGTACCTTGGAAACAATGAAATGCTCACTCTTTCCCTCGATTATACTGTAAATGTATAATGTACCTAAACTTATTGAGCAAGCGATTATAGAAACATTTTAAGATGTATTCATAACCTTGGTGATTTGTGTCTGTTTCAAACCTACAGGGGCAAGTATAAAGTGTATAACATGTTTATATATACCGTATTAACATACTATTTCTGTTTGAGGAATTAAAATGTAAAAATATATATTTCTGGATAGAAAGGCTTCACCTGGTCTGACCAAGGTCAAGGACCAATGACTGGGGCACAATGACATATCTTTGACTGAGGCAAAGGGATTTGTATGTATTTATTTGTCCGTTTATTTATCTTATCTATGTATCCAATTTTTTTGTTGTTGTTGCATGGACCAAGCATCACCAGCAGTCAGGTCAGCAGTGCGTCTAGCAGCTCATTGGTCAATCTGGTCTAGCTGCGTCTGTCACATGACTGTTTTTTCCTTGCGGAAACAGGAAACGACAGGGCAGGGTTCTTGTTTACCATTTTGAATGCATCTTTTTGTCGCAAGGAAGGGCTGAAAGATACATTTTTACATGGAAATAGATCGTGATTAAGTGCATAACATCCCTTCTCCTTTCTGCATCCCATTAGATGTAAGTGTCCTAATACCAACAAAAAGAGTACATCTAGCTAGCCAGAGTGACATCTTATTTGTTTGCTAGCTGGCTAGCTAGCAGCAGCTGACATTTGCATGACATTTGTTGAGCAGCTAGGTTGAATGACTGCTTCGTTAGCTTTTTAGCAGGACATCGTCATTCATTTGGAATATAACATATATATATAACAGTGAAGATGAAACGCGTGTGCAACACTCGTGATGCCATCAATTGTATCATGATAAGGATTGCTTGCTTGCTTGCTAGCTAGCTAGCTAACTGTGTATAGCGAGGTTGTCTAGGACGGTGAAAGATAATGACTTGTTCTTGATCTTGAGAATGGTTATCGAGGAATTAAATAATAATAACAAGAAATAATGTGTGTGTGGGCTGTCAACATGTGTTTCCCTGCCACAATAGGCCTAGTAATATCTAGTCTCTGCTTTCATACGTGTCCCCAGACAGTAATCGTCCTACTTTGCGTCTAGACCAATAAGAATTGATCAGCATGTGTATGGCTATGGGATTATGGTGGCATGATGTCTTATTTGTTTCCACACAGGAACCACAATGACAGCCATCAAGCATGCTCTCCAAAGGGACATCTTTACGCCCAACGATGAGCGTCTCCTTAGCATCGTCAACGTCTGCAAGGCAGGGAAGAAGAAGAAGAACTGCTTTCTGTGTGCAACAGGTGGGGGGGTCTAAATGTCTTCCAAGCCAGTCTAATTCAGATGTAGTGTGTTGATAGAGATGATGAAAGGGGTGCTTTTCTATGCCAGACCTCAGGGTAACATTTTGAATGGGAGTAAATTATCCTCACCTGCTCAACAGTGGTGCCATTCCAGCATAGAGCACATGGAAATGGCTCTCAGGGCTTTTGCTGAAAAGTGATGTAAAAGAGAGGTTAAGAGTAGACATGCATTCAAATCAATCCCTGGCACAACTGGTCAAGTTGCGTTAAATGTGTGTTTCAGTTCGGTTTGACTGTAAACGGCCCATTTACATTTTCTACCCCAGTGACCACCGAGAGACCAGTGCAGGTGAAAGTGGTGAAAGTGAAGAAGTCGGACAAAGGGGATTTCTACAAGCGGCAGACGGCCTGGGAGCTCCGAGACCTGGCTGAAGTGGACGCAAAAGATGCTAGCAAGGTCAAGGACAGATCTTGACTTTACTCAACCAATAAACATGATGTACAATGGCTGTCAGATGTTACTTAGCTGGTCTGCTGTTATATTGAATACAACCCAGTTGTCCCATCTCTTCCCTCCTTAACTACTTCCTTCCATGTACTCTTGTCTCCCCCCATCCTTTTTATCTGTGCAGTCCACCCCCACCCCCAACCTGCTAATCATATTCTCGCTATTCATTATTTCCCTTGTCCTCCTTCCCTCTT
The DNA here is from genome assembly GCF_951799395.1 of Argentina silus. Lineage (NCBI taxonomy): Eukaryota > Metazoa > Chordata > Actinopteri > Argentiniformes > Argentinidae > Argentina > Argentina silus. The sequence goes on along the minus strand of NC_139660.1, from coordinate 22,356,394 downwards.
CCTCCCGCTGTTGCTTTCCTTCTCTTCATCATCACATCCAATGCTCTCCATCCTCATTGTCTCGCTTCCTCCCTCTCTCTCGTATTCACATTGTCCCTCTCTGCTCCTCCTTTTTATGATTCAGGAGAACCCAGAGTTTGACCTCCATTTTGAGAAGGTCTTCCGCTGGGTGGCCAGCAGCACGGCTGAGAAGAACTCATTTATCTCCTGCATCTGGAAGCTCAACCAGCGCTACCTGCGGAAGAAGGTGGAGTTTGTTAATGTCAGCTCCCAGCTGCTTGAAGGTATGGCAGCTTTTTTGGCTATGGCTCCCCCCCCCCCCTCTGTGGTTGGGTGGACACAACAAACGCATGTGTATTTTATCTTGACCCTGCAAGTCAATGCATCTATGAGGCACCTTTTGCTTGCACCAATCTTCAACACAGCCTGCATTTTCCCCTTGAAATTGACTGACTCCAGGCAATGTTCCTCTTAGGGAATATAGGTTACAGAAAATCATATGGTTACCAATATCACTAATTAGTACATGTAAAAAGTCAATTTGGACATGTAAAGGCCTCAATGCTTGTATGTTTGAGTAACACTCTATGCATGTGTAGTAACACTGAAATTACTCTAGTAACAACATTGTATTGATGATATGTTGTATTGTAATTCATTAATTGCATTGTAATTGCACAGTAATGGACTTCCTACTGTGTGCAAAAAGCTTTGTATGGACAATTGTTTGTCTTTGTGTGGGGACGAATTAGAAAGATGTGATAATGTATTGCAGATGAACAAGGGATTTTCAGTAGTAGAAGGCATGGTGGTAGTCAGAGCATGTCAAGGGCCAAATAACACAGCTTCTTCTTTGGATCCTGAACTCTGACCTCTGCCGTGGCTTTTCTCCGTGGCTTAACAACTCTTTATTCTCACTCTTCTTCTTCTCTCTTAAACCTCTCATTGGCCAGAACTTCCTAAAGCGGAAGGTTGGTAGCACTTACCTTTTCTCCCCCACTCATTTCCTCTCCATTGTGATCTCACTGTGTTGAATCACCCTTCTCATAAGTGGACTGACTCATGCATCTTTGAAAGTGGTTGCTATTCGTTGGCTTTGGTTTGGTGGACATAGTGGACATAGTTGTGTGTGTGTGTGTGTGTGTGTGTCTCTTTGTCTGTGTCTCTATATGTGTGTCTGTGTGTGTGTGTGTGTGTGTGTGTGTGTGTGTGTGTGTGTGTGTGTGTGTGTGTGTGTGTGTGTGTCTGTCTGTCTGTGTATGCATCTATCTGTTTATGTGTTTTTTTGGGTGTATGATGATATCACGTGAGTTAGTCTAGGCTGTATGTTTTTTGTGTGTGTACATGTAACATGGAAGTGTGGTATATGTTTGTCTTCATGGACGAATGTACGTTGTTTGGGTGGCGTGACGTGGCGTGACGTGACGTGGCGTGGCGTGACGTGGCGTGCAAGTATGTCGCATGTTAACCCATCCTCCATGTTATCCCTGATTTAGAGTCGGTCCCCAGCGGTGAGAGCCAGAGTGTTGCCGGGGGTGACGAGGATGCTCTGGATGACTACCAGGAGCTGAACACCCGTGAGGAGCAAGACATCGAGGGCATGATGGAGGTGTGCGAGTACGCCATCTCGAACGCCGAGGCGTTCGCTGAGAAGCTCTCCAGGGAGCTGCAGGTTCTAGATGGGGTGAGTCGTCGAGCGCTGCGACGCGGGGCTGCCTGCAACAAAGACGGCCATAGTGTCTTGCGATTTGCGTTGGAGCCGGGGACGGAAATGTACACTCGTTTGCCCGTGTCAAACTGATTTTTTTTTAAGGAGCATTTCGAGGCGCTTCGAGGTCACTGTCACTCAAGGATGGAAAAACTCTTGTTGTGTGTTTTGAAGATGAAGCTATGGAGGCCTAATACATCGTTTTGTTGTGTCTCACATAATACGTATTTTATCATCTTTTGTTGATGATTACGTTTGATAAGTTCCTGATTCATTTTTTAGGCCCTCATCATTATGATTTTGGGGGCATTTCATGACCTTTCCAGTGCATTTTTGCCCCCCACGAGCCCCTGTTCATTTCCTATCCTGGTTTGAGCACATAGGTCTATTATAAGCCATGGGAATGAAAAACGAAAAAAGAACACTTTTAAACTTGGAGGTTTGGCTCCATTTAAACGACGCTTAACCCGACCTCTTCCTCCTCGTTCTCCCCCCACCGGTCAGGCCAACATCCAGTCCATCATGGCGTCGGAGAAGCAGGTGAACATCCTGATGCAGCTTCTGGACGAGGCGCTGTCTGAGGTGGACACCATCGAGGGCAAGCTGAGCAGCTACGAGGAGATGCTCCAGAGCGTCAAGGAGCAGATGGACCAGATCTCCCAGAGCAACCGCCTCATCCAGATCAGCAACACCAACAACGGCAAGCTGCTGGACGAGATCCAGTTCCTGGTGGTGAGGGGGCAGGGTTATTTATTATCTCCGGGCCCATACCGGTGTCTGCTATGTGGAAAAAGGAGAAAATGTCCCATTATGATGTCATCGGTTTATTTATTTAGCAATTTTGCAAAGTTGCACGCTATTCCTAGGGAACAACAACGTATAAACTGCAACATATACAGTACCAGTCAAAATTCTGCACACACCTTCTCATTCAATGGTTTTTCTTTATTTGTATTATTTTCTACATTGTAGATTCATATTGAAGACATCAAAACTATGAAGGAACACATATGGAATTATGTTGTAAACAAACAAAAAATGTTAAACAAACCAGAATATGTTTTATATTTTAGATTCTTCAAAGTAGCCACCTTTTGCTTCGATGACAGTTTTGCACACACACTTTGGTACTGTATGTGATATTCTTTCTTGTCAAAATCGTCACAATACATAAAAAAGCTTTATCCTATGCCTACATGTATCCAGAAAACAGAGCAAGCCGACTGGCTGGGTGTGGTCATATCTGAATATTCTTCACTGAATATACAGCATGAATGTATTTTTAATGAACACACAATAGGCTACCGCAGTGACAACCATCCAACACATAGTAGGCTGTCACCTTACCTCTCGCTCCATGTGAACTACATGCTTGTTAGCTTTATCACTGAACAAACGTGAGCTAGATAGCAGCTGCACTTTCCCAAAACCTCTTGCTTCTCTCCGCAAACTGACCATTAATGACGATTGCTAGCTATCATATTTCCATGAATCCAACCGTTGTCACAGTCTCCTGCTGAAGCACCAATCAATTTTCATTGTTAATATGGGCCTGATTAATCCATGTAGTGGAAACGTTCCATGTCATCATTCCATTACGTTCATGCCATTCCAGTAACTCATTAAACTGACCCGTTTACCCGAAGCTAATGATTAGTTGATCAATAACAGATTGTGGCTTTAAAGTGAGGCTGAATGATGTCTCCTCAGAACTACATGGACCTGTCCAAAGGCCACATCAGAGCCCTGCAGGACGGAGACCTGTCCTCCCCCAAAGGCATCGAGGCCTGCATCAACGCCTCCGAGGCTCTGCTGCAGTGCATGAACGTGGCACTCAGACCAGGTGTGTGTGTGTGTGTGTGTGTGTGTGTGTGTGTGTGTGTGTGTGTGTGTGTGTGTGTGTGTGTGTGTGTGTGTGTGTGTGTGTGTGTGTGTGTGTGTGTGTGTGTGTGTGTGTGTGTGTGTGTGTGTGTGCGCGCATATATTCATGTGTGTATACGTGTGTGTGTACAGGTACATGTATGTGTGTGTGTGTACTACATATCCCAGAAATCCTCCTGGGGGTAGAGTTAAACAGCACTTTAACTCTAAGTGTTGTTTTGAACTACATTTCCCAGAAACCCTCCTGGGGGTATGGTGAAACAGCACTTTAACTCTCAGTGTTGTTTTCAGGTCATGAAAAACTGATGGCCGTGAAGCAGCAGCAGCACCTGTTCACGGAGCTCAGAGACACGTTCGCCCGACGCCTCACCAACCACCTGAACAACGTGTTTGTCCACCAGGTAACGCACACACACACACACACACACACACACACACACACACACACACACACACACACACACACACACACAGAGTTAACAGTGGGGCTCATCAAAAGTCAACATTTGTATTCGTAATTGAATTTGAACGCCACCCCAAGTAACACCAAGGTGGGTTTTTCATTCATACAATAGATGAATGATAGACAGACCTTGGTCTTGATATACTGTATATGATCTGCTGAGTCCTTATAACCTGTTCACTGACATTCTCAATCACTGGGCAATGTAACAACAGTGATACCACTGCCACCAACACAGAGTCATTTGGAAGACTCCTTATCGTCAATTATTGGTCTTATGAACGCCATGCTAGGCCTGATTTATTATTAATTTATTTTTTTCTGTTTTTGATGGGCTCTTTTCTTTCCTTATCCACTTCCTGTGTAGCTGTGATCCTTTTCCTGTGCTGTTTCCTTCCTTCCTTCCTTCCTTCCTTCCTTCCTTTAATTTCCTGGCCCCTTACTTCTAGTCTTGACTCTGTGCTTCACTCTGCATCACCACCACTCTGCTCTGCTCTCTCTCTCTCTGTCTCTCTGTCTCTCTGCCCCCCCCCCCTCCCCTGTGTCAGTTCAACCACTTCAGTCACTTCAAAATGACCATCCCTCAGTTCTATAGGTCCTCCTGTCTGTCACTTCCAGTGAGTACCCTCCCTCACAGCCAACCCCACCTCCTTGATTGACCCCCCTCCTCTACTCTAACCTATGACCGCTCCCACCTCACATTACCCCCCCCCCCCCCCCCCCCCCGACTTATACTTCCTTACTTATTCAAGCACCCTGTTTTTTCCACGAGAACGCATTACTGATGGCATGATGGGGCGTGCTCAGACTCATGACGATTTAACACCCTTACCTCTCTTTCATCGCAAGCGCTCCCTCTTCTACGGCCTCCGAAAACGCAGACCTTCCTTCCTCCCTCCCTTCCACCTCTTCCTCCATTGAAGGAATGGGCTTTCTTGCACCGTGCTTCCTGTTTTTCAGAGTGCTTTCTGCTGTGACATTGCTGTGCTGCAGTGGGGGGGGGGGGGGGGGGGGGGGAGTTTCCATGTCATAAGTCAACAACCCTCTGCCTGTCTGTCTGCTCTGCCTGCATGCTTGGTAGCAGCGCTATGCTAGTCGTAGCAAAGCAAGTGAATAGAGAATGGTTGGAAAAAAAGAGACTTACACCACTGGTATGGGGTAACCAAGGTACACATGACAGACCTATGTCTGAATGTCGGGGAATGGAGTTATGAACATGGTATCCTGAAGTGGTTCATCTTGTACTAATCTAATGCCTGTTTTGATATGCATATACTGTGTTTGACTATAAGGAATGTCTTCTAAAGCCAGGGGCCAGGGGTGGGCAATCTTACCCCTCGGGCCAGTGTTGTTTAGCCTAGCTGAAGCGTGACCGATGTGGTCTAGGAACCCACCTATCCTCACTCTCATTTCCTCCCATGTTAGAGTCCGTATTCGAGCCGGCTTCTGAACGAGCGCATTGATTGGTTCTCACGCGCTTTGTATTTGCAATTGGCCGAGGCATCTCATTCCTTGAGATGCCGAAAAGTGACGAGGCGGTTCTTAACACAAACATACTTCATGGTTTGTTCAGTTAAAAAGGATATAAGTTAAACAATACTGGGGGTAGACCAACCAGCGCGGGGCACTGGCCCTTTATTGTCGACTTACATGACCCGACAACATCAAAGGGCCTCCCTAGCCTCTGAAGTCAGGTACGAGTCGTGCTTCAGCTAAGTGCTTCAGGCTAAGTGTGGGTGCAGGCTCCAACCAAAGAGGAACCGACCTACATGTCATTCAACTGTCTTTAGTCGAGGCTTTGATTCATAGAATCAGGCGTGTTACCCTTTAGGTAAATGTAAGATTGCCCGTTGCTGTCCTGTGTGTGTGTGTGTGTGTGTGTGTGTGTGTGTGTGTAACCGTGTGTGTAACCATGTGTGTGTGTAACCGTGTGTGTGTGTGTTTGTGTACCCGTTTTTGTGTGTGTGGGTGTTTGTTTGTGTGCCCGTGGGTGTTTGTTTGTTTGTTTGTTTGTGTGTGTGTGTGTGTGTGTGTGTGTGTGTGTGTGTGTCAGTTCGAGTACGGGTATGAGCGCTGCTCATGGTCTGTGTCCTCACTGTGCCCAGGGCCACGACCAGAGCTCGACCCTGTCCCAGCACACGGCGGAGCTGACCCTGCCCAAACACAGCCCCCTCCACAGGGACCTGCTGCGCTACGCCAAGCTCATGGAGTGGCTGAAGAACACCCAGAGGGACAAGTACGAGGGCCTGTCCAGGGTGAGGGCCGGCTTTCATCCCCTAAAGATTGTTGACGCGATTGTCGTCACTGTTGTGAAAGATGATGATGATGATAATGCTGATGATGATGATGATGGTGATGAAGATGGCCATCATCATCACCATTATAGGTCTATCTATCTGTGTCGTCACTATGTCTTTGTCGTCAACACCATAACATCTCATAAAACTTTCAAAACGTTCAGAATTCACTTTCAGAATTCATGTTAAATGCCTAGATGACTATTGAATGGATTTGTCTCTCATTCTTCAGACCTACGTTGATTACATGACCAGGTTATACGAACGAGAAATCAAAGATTTCTTTGAGATGGCCAAAATCAAAATGGCGGGCACGACCAAGGAAGGGAAGAGCAACAAGTTTGGTAAGAGCTATGAATGTTTACATCCAAAGTGTTTTATTGGTATAGTGTGCATGTGCTTGTGTGTGTGTATGTGCGTGCGTGCGTGTGTGAGAAATGTGTAATTGTGCTTGTCTTTCCCCTGTGTAGTAGTTGTGTTGTCTGTTTGTGTCACTTTCAATGGTGTTTTCCATTGGGTCTTTTGAATGTGTGATGAATGCTCAGTATGTTTGTTGGTGTGTGAGTTGCACGTCATTGTCTACAAGTTCTATGTTTAAGACACAGTTCATGTCTATTTAATGACACAATCAGTCTGTTGTACGTAACCTCGCCAGCTTTTTCTCCATACTCTGTCATGTTCTGCCTGGCTCACCATGCCGGGCTGTTGTCCCTGGGCTGTTTGTGTACTGTCCCAAACAAACAAAACTGCTTACCTGCCCAATGTGGCCTCCTGTGTCATTGCCTTTAATCTTAAAGGAAACAGTTGTCAGTTTTGGCTGCCAACTAGTATTCTGTTTCATTTTGTTTTCAGTTCTACCATTTTTCCTACCTTGTTTGGCTGCTCATTTGCTTCCTGTTTGACGCCATTACATTAGACGACAGATTAGAACTTTACTTATTACGTGTAAAAACGTTACGTTTTTTTAGCATTGGGTAGTTATGCTCACTGACAAGAGGAATGAAAGCCCTGATTTAAGTAAACCTCAAGTGTATTTCTATTCTAATGCTCTCTAGCATGACCCTTTCATTTTGGTGATGCTTCGGATTTTAGTAAGAGTAAGGGCCTCTGCTTCCTTTAATTGTCAGTCTCAGCTTTTCCTTCTCCAAAACAAAAACGAGCAAAAAAACATTTGCTTTCCATTTAAGACTGACCAGGCATTTAGCCCGACCAACCACAGCCACTGCAGCACATGTCAGTGTGTGACCTTTTGACCTCTAACCCCTAACGTGCCCCCCATCCCCCCTCCATGCTGCATGTCATTGAGCTTAACATGTCTCTGTCTCTGATGCCTGCCTTTCTAACCGGCCGCCAGCCACGCTTCCGCGGAAAGAGAGTGCTCTCAAACAGGAAACGGAGAGTAAGTATCACACACACACACACACAAACAAACAAACACACGTCACGCAAGTCCCACACACCTGTCCTGTAACCTCCCCTTCTCCCCACTACTGTGTGTCTCATACCTGCTGCGCACCCAGGTACCCCTCCCTTGCGCCTTCCCTAGAGATAGACTCTGTCTCCCAGAATCCTTTAGGGTATCACCACTACCCTGTCACACTGTACTACCGTAGGCTTTTGCATTCTGTGTGATGTATGCGATGATTGAGATGTGTAGTTGCTTTGCTTACTTTTAGCCTGATGTACGCTGCTCTGGATGAGAGTGTCTGCTAAATGACAGACCTAACTAAGATGCTCATTCACAACACAATAGAGTTACATGACCAGATTCTGATACATATCAACAAATGCAAACCATTGCTGCTGCAAAGTTCCTCAACGTAGCTTTAGCGTAGTGGTTTACTCTCAGGGGGTTAGGTTGGTGTTCCGTAGCCTTTAAAACAAGATGACCTGACGGTATTGTCCTGCGGTGCCTCAGGCCTCCACGGCAGCTCTGGGAAGCTGACAGGCTCCACCTCCAGCCTGAACAAGCTGGCGGTCCAGGGCGCCAGCAGCAGGCGCTCCCAGTCCTCCTCACTGCTCGACATGGGCAACATGTCCGCCTCGGACCTGGACGTGGCCGACAGGACCAAGTTTGACAAGGTGACGCATTCACAGGGTCATATATACCCTCTATTTGTCCTGTGGGAGAGGTGGTGTTTATAGTGTGGACCCCAGGAAGATTAGCTGTATCTAATGTAGCAGTGAATGGGGATCTGAATAGAGAAGAGATAATATCTCAATGGCTCTTTGATGTATAATGAGGTTGATCTGTTGAACATGGTTTGTGTGTGTGTGTGTGTGTGTGTGTGTGTGTGTGAGTGAGTGCGTGAGTGCGTGCGCACATTCAGTATTGATTGATTGAGGTGTTTCTCTGTGTTTTCTAGATATTTGAGCAGGTTCTTAGTGAGCTGGAGCCTCTGTGTCTAGCAGAACAAGACTTCATCAGCAAGTTCTTCAAGCTCCAGCAGCTTCCCTCCTTGGCTCAGGTGAGTCTTTCATCATCTGTATGGCTGCATGGATTTGTATATGCAAGTGAGTTACCGTCTTCGTGCATTGGCACTTAAAACCACAAGTTCATGGTCGTTAACCACAAATTGTTTTGTTTTGTCAGGGAGAAGTGGATGACTCAGATGGAGGGGTGCAATCTAGACAGCCCGTTCCAGGAGAACACAGGCACTCCTTGTCCTCATCTGAGTGAGTCACTGCTCCTCTCTCACTAATCTCTTCCTGTTCCCACTTCCACTCCTCTAATCTCCTCTTAGTTCTGCTGTTCCCCCAACAGTACGGAAACCAATTACACAACAAATATGAAGTTTAACTGTTAAATTTCATTAAGCCCGCCTGCCTCCTTTCCTCATCATTAAATGTTCCATTTTCTTCCCATCTTTCCTTTTATTGCCATCCCTCCCTCCCTCCCTCCCTCCCTCTGTTTTTCCTGTCGTCCGTCTGGCTCACCCCAGGAAGGACCTTGTGCGCTTGATGATGAACAAGATCTTCCAGAGCATCGAGACGGAGCTCAACAGCCTCATCGCCCTGGGAGACAAGATTGACAGTTTCCACTCCCTCTACATGCTGGTGAAGATGAGTCACCACGTGTGGACGGCCGAGAATGTCGACCCCGCTTCCTACCTCAGCACCACCCTCGGCAACGTGCTGGTCACCGTCAAGAGGAACTTTGACAAGTGCATCGTGAGTAGAGCTCATCTGTAACTACAATGCCCTGCGTAAGTAATGGGACAGTTGTATTTGATGGTATTTTGTACATATTTGTTTCACCATTCAGAAATTACAACACTTTTTATGCATAGTACCCAAAAGTAATGGAACAATTGGCTTGACATGTATTTCTGGTAAGTCAGGTGTGTTCCGTCACATCATTTGTGCAGGCACAAGAGAGCTGTCAATGTCTAGTATTGATTCTAGGCTTTGCATTTGCCTCTCAATTTACCTCTCAAAGGTGTCTGTCAACATGAGGACCAAAGAGGTGTCAATTAAAGTCAGTTATTAGACTGAACAATCTGAAACATAGCCAAAACCTTAGGCTTGACAAAAATCAACAGTTTGGAATGTCATTAAAAAGAAAAAAAGCACTGGTGAGCTCAGCATTCGCAAACAGGCTGGTAGGCCAAGGAAGACTTCCACAGTGGATGACCGAAGAATGATCACCATAATGAATAAAAACCCCAAAACAACTGTCCAACAGATCAGGAACACTCTCCAGGAGGTATGTGTCAGAGACTACCATCCACAGATTGTCACCAGCCAAACTACAGATGCTTCACTGCAAGATGCAAACCACTAGTTATCCTCAAAAAGGATGGTCAGATTACAGTTTGCTAAAAAAAAAGTACATAGAAAGCTACACTAAGCTGAATATGATCATGTACCAGAGTGATTGCAAGAGGAAAGTTTGGAGAAAAAAGGATCTGCCCCAGATTTACAGCATACCACCTAATTTGTGAAACATGGTGCAGGGAGTGTTAACGTTAGAACATGTATAGCTGCCACTGGAACTTGCTAACTTAATTCATGATTGTAACTGCTGACGGCAGCAGCCGAATGTATTCTGAAGTGTTCATGAACATCTTGTCTGCTCGGGTACAAGCAAATGCCTCCAAATTCATTAGATGGCGCTTCATCATACAGTAAGACAATGACACAAAACATACTGACATAGCAACTAGGGAGTTTTTCAGGGCCAAAAAGTGGAAAGGTCTTCCAATCCAATTGAACATGCATTTCATTTCCTGATGATAAGATTTTAGACAAAAAGACCTACAACTGAAGATGTCTGCAGTACAGGCCTGGCAGAGCATCACCAGAGAAGATACCCAGCGTCTGGTGGGGTCAATGGGTCACAGATTTCAGGCAGTTATTACATGTAATTTGTTGACCAAATAGTAAACATGAGTGCTTAAAAACTACACAGATACCATCAAATAAAAGCTAAGAATATCTACTTTAACCTCAGAGTACTTATTTAATTTAAAATCCAAACCTTTGGATTGGAGAGCCAAAAGAAGAAAAAATGCTTCACTGTCCCATTACTTACGCACTGCACTGTAGTTGATATCAGACAGACAGGATTCGAACCCAAGCTCAGACATCTCAGCCAGGGCTACACATCACGGGAGCGCGATTTCAAACCACTTCTGCTACACAACGTCCCTGCGGCTGTGGTTGTGATTGATTGAATCTGTTCTCTCTTCTTCTCTTAGTCTGGTCAGATCAGAGCGATGGAGGAGGTGAAGATTTCAAAGAAGAGCAAGGTGGGAATCCTTTCCTTTGTGACCGGGTTTGAGGAGTTTGCCGAGCTGGCGGAAACCATCTTCCGTAACGCAGAGCGTCGAGGGGATCTGGACAAGGCATACGTCAAACTCATCAGAGCTGTCTTCATGAACGGTGAGTCTACTATTCACCCATTAGATTGAATACAAAAATGGCCTGCTGGTTTGTATGTTATTTTAAGCAGAGTGTCGTTCTAGCTGGTAATCGGTTTTGATGGTTGGAATCTGATTGGTGTTTTTCAGTGGAGAAAGTGGCCAATGAGAGTCAGAAGACCCCGCGGGACGTAGTGATGATGGAGAACTTCCACCACATCTTCTCCACGCTGTCCCGTCTGAAGATCTCCTGCCTTGAGACAGAGCGGCGAGAGGCCAAGCACAAGTACACAGACCACCTGCAGTCCTACGTCATCAACTCACTGGGCCAGCCTCTGGAGAAACTCAACGTGAGGAAGGGGGATGGGTGGGGGGGGGGTTGATGATGATGCTTAGTGGGGGTTGATTCAGTGTGTGCCTGGGGTTAGGGGGGCTCTGAGGTGTAGTGTCACAGGGTGTACTCCAATATCCACACTAGTCTACCGTTTTGAATGACTCAATGTATTGGACGCACAAAATGCGAGTGTTCATAATTGAACTCGGCCAACGAATTGAATGCAAGCCATTGAATTTGACCTTGTTCATATTTCCAGTCATTCATGTTTACATCATGAAACCTCCGCCAGCATCATGAAACCTCCGCCAACAGTTGTTAAGTCTGCCGCTCTGTGCTTTTTGCAGCATTTCTTTGAGGGAGTGGAGGCACGTGTGGCCCAGGGGGTGCGGGAGGAGGAAGTGAGCTACCAGCTAGCGTTTAACAAGCAGGAGCTGCGCAAAGTCATCAAGGAGTATCCTGGCAAGGAGGTGAAGAAGGGCCTGGACAACCTGTACAAGAAGGTGGACAAACATCTGTGTGAGGAGGAGAGTCTGCTACAGGTGAGAGAGAGAGAGAAAGAGGGAAGAACATTGGATTGTAGTGGCAGTCCAAAAACAGCTTTTGTGTCTGTCGTTTTAAAATACCCTACGATATGACCATTACAGAGATTGAACTGTATCACGGTAGGTTGTAGTTAAAGGTAGTATTCCTATTCTAACATACACCACTGTACATCAGCTCAGTTGCAAAGTTGTTGCTTAATAAGGTCTCACTGTAACAGTTGCATTCCCCGTTTTGTCCACCAGGTGGTGTGGCACTCCATGCAGGATGAGTTTATCCGTCAGTACAAGCATTTTGAAGGTTTGATCGGCCGTTGCTACCCTGGATCTGGAATCACCATGGACTTTACCATTCAGGACATGTTGGAGTACTTTTCAAGCATCGCCCAGTCCCATTAATTACAAGCACTTACAACATTACCCAAGCTCCCTAATGCTCCATAGTGCCTCACACACTAAAGAAACAGTTACTGAAAAAAAACTATGATCTCTGTGCAACTAATGAAATGGATGAATTAAATTCTGCAACACTTGGCAGAAAATGAAATGAACAGTTGTTAAAAGTGACAACTGGTTTGGAGCATATAGATCCCTCTTCAAATTGTACAGGTGGCATGCAGTCCATGAAATTGTTGGGGTTACTGTATCAACTCTATGTAATAAGCCCCTTTTCTCAATCACTCTTTAATCATATTTGAGTTAGATCATTTGCTTCTCGAAGTCATATTATTGTAACTGTTTGTAAGAATGCCAAATGTATATAAATAAAACTACAATGGCGCCTATGTTGTTGTATTTTGTTATCATTACCATCTGTATACTATTGGCACGAACCGAACCCTAACAGGTAAACAGCTGCCTCGGCTTACACGTGTCTCGTATCCATGGAGATGTTGAAGCGAACTGGGGTTGGTCCTCGGCGCCATTTTCAAACCACTTTACCGCCGTCAGAAGACGGCCAACTGTGAGGGGAGGAGAGAACTTAAGGAAATTGACGCGTTTTCCATTTAATTCATCAAATTCATGAAATGTCCTTGTACTGACTACAACAACAAAGAAACGACTTTTTATCTCGGAAATATCTTCCACATGGCGGTAGACTAAACTGGCGTCTGCAGAGTTGATTGCAAGGTTTGTCACCTAGCTAAGCAAGTTAGCTTTCTAGCTATCTAGCTAACTACATAATAACATGTCACGTCGTGTCAATCCCTAGCTAACTAGCCGGTATCCTGCTAACGTTAGCTGCTAGAGTTGGGGTTGGGGGGATCTATTGTGTAGCTAGCTTGCTTGCTTGCGATCTAATGACTGATGGTTATCATAACATGTGATGTCTTTGCCTTTGGATTGTCCACTTTCCACCAAAATAAACATCTTCCATACACTGTATTGCACTAACCTGTCCTCTGACTGAGTGGACACACGGGTTCAGGGGTCTTATATAGCTAGCTACGTAGCCAAAATAAAGTCCAAATTCTTTATAGCCTCGTTAAATTGTGTTGTACTGTGTAGACTGTCACCATGAGTACCAACGCAGAGAGGAAATTTATCAACCTTCGGAAACGTCTCGACCAATTGGGGTACAGACAGCCATTGGGAATAGAGACCTTGCCACTGGTGGAAAAACTGTTCAGGTAAGAGCCATCAATGTTTGTTGTGTATGTGTGTGTTTTGCTTCCACTCCCAGGTTTCACAGATTAGCTTCATCCAATGACACCCATCAATACAAAGTTATCTTGGTTTAATGGGAAGGTGTGTGTCTGGCTGTTTTACAGTGATCTGGTCCACACCACTGAGAGTCTGCGCAACTCCAAGCTCTCAGCAGGGAAAACAGAGAAGGAGGGCCGGAATCTGGATGCACTCCTAGAGCCGTACAAGACAGAGAATGCCCGGCTGGTCAGAGAGAACAACGAGCTGCACCTTGGGATTCTCAAACTGAGGGAGGAGAAGGACCGGATTAGCAGAGGTATCAGTCCACCCAATCTTTTGGAAGAACAGCCAATTCTCCTACCCTTTGTCCTGCCATCACAGAAACACAGTATCATATCGGTGTTTTCTTTCTTCCATATGAAAGATAACAGTAAATGACTCCTAAAGATAGTGTGCTTGGTCTTGACAGAGTGTTCCTCTTTCAGAGCTCAAGGCCTTCATCAGGAAGCTGGACCACGAGACATCCGACCTGAAGTTCCTCAACAACCAGTATGTGCACAAGGTGCGCGCCCTGGAGAAGGACAGCAAGGCCAAAACGGAACGCATTCAGCAGCTGCAGGAGAAGAACATGCAGGCTGTGGTGCAGACGCCAGGTAGGACACGGACCTGTTAGCCAACATGCTCCAGTGTCAGCCTCATTGAGCAATTCCACCATTCTACCTTCCTCCTACTCACTGTAGGCCTATTCATTTCATCTCTTAACATCTCGCCACTTAGGTTGTTTTCTGTCCATATTCAAGTGTTACTACTACCCCCTGTTTTTTTCAGTCATGGATATACAGTCATGTATTGAGCTTGAGTTGGCAGGTTTTTGCTGTCAGATTAACCTGGGTCAAGTTCTGTACATAATTTATGCAAGATATGTCATTTTTATTTCAATTAACCAAGATATGGACAGTAATTCATGTTCTTGTATTCATTCATGTGATTTGATTTGACAGGAGGAAAAAAGCGCAGCATTCCTTTCAGACGCCAGAGGATGCAGATTGATGACCTCCTCCCTACCCCTGCCGGTTCCACACAACCTGTGGCGCAGCCTGATGACCCGTACATTGCAGATCTTCTGCAGGTGGCTGATGACAGGTGAGGTCCTGTTTGTAGTAAAACTTGCCTGTAGTTTTAAAAAATGTGATTAACCGTATTTACAACATGGAGAGCAATAGTGGTGACAGTCACATGGAGGTGGACATGTATTTGAAAACATCATGTTGAAGTAACTGTCAATGTGTGACTTTTTATGATTTTACCGTAGGATTCAGGAGCTTCAGCATGATATCACCAAACTGAAACTAGACCTGGAACGAGGTCAGGGAAGTATCAAACACCTAAACACTCAGGTAACTTACTACAATACACACCTGAATCAGTGATGTGTTTAACCTAGTTTTATTCTGTGTCTGTATAAATGGTGGTGCTTATCTGGAATGCTTCTGTCTGTCATACTGGTAGGTTGCAGAGCGAGACAAAGAGATTGAGCGTCTAAACCGTGCGCTTGATGGCGGCCGTCCTCATGATGTCATCTCTTTAGAGGCTCAGGCCATCAGCAGTGACAAACTGATTGCCCACCTTAACCTGCAGGTAAGGACCAAGCCCTGACTGTCCAAGCCAATGGATGTTAACCACTCATTGAACTTTTCTCCATAACCTGCAGGCTATCTGTGTTACTGACCACTCTAATCCACACACACACACACACCTTCATGAATCAATTGATAGTACAAATGACAGCTCACTGGAGTCTGTAGGCGCAGACCATCATATTCAATCTAGGCTCTAGATTCAAATTAAGCCTACTCCTGGACTGAATCACACTTTCAATGGAAATTCTCCATAGAGGATGCTAGTCTAGGTTTAGCCTTAATCTGTGTCTAGGAAACCAGCTCTCCAGGTAGTTTGGTTTGCTCTTCAAAGGTCTTTGGGCTCTGTCTGACCACACTTTGAGCTGCGTCTGCTTCTGCTCTGCAGATCGAGTACCTGCAGGAGACCAACAGGACGCTGGAGCAGAAGGTGCAGGGTCTGCAGCAGAGGAAACAGGACGCCTCCAGCGAGGTGGCGGACCTCAATGCCAAGAACCAGGAGCTGTGTCAGGAGCTCACCCACATAGACCACCTGGCCAAGCAGCTGGAGAGGGACAAGGACCTGGTGATGGAGACCGCCGACCTGGAACTACAGGAGGCCAAGGTGGGAGGAGGCAGAGGGGGTAAAGGATACGATAGGAACCATAGGAGGGATTCTTAAGACAATCATGGATCGAAGTCATACGCACGTCCCCAAAAAACCTTGTTAGTACACATAGTACAAAAAACATAGTACAGAACGAAAAGGGTATTAATGCATATTAATGCTCCCCAGTGCTTTATTGCTGCACCATACACAACAACAATATTTCCACTTCAACAGAAGTCTTCGTCAGGTCGTCAGGGATTCAGAGACACAGGAGATTTAGGGAACTAGGTCAATGTGAGATTAATGTTGTCAAGAAATCAGATTTTCTCTCTCTCCTCCGTCTTTTCGACAGACAGAAATTGAAAGGCAACACAGAGCCATAGAAGACTTGGAGCATGTCATCACCAAATTAAGAAGGGTATGGTATATATAGAAGGGTTGAACAATATTTCTCTCATGACTTTATAACTCACAAATCTGTCTCCCCAGATTGTCTGACCAGTTAGTTATCAATGACTGCGTTTTATTCCTCTGAATGGGTATTTCAGGACCAGTCTGAGGGCGACCATGAGAAAGACCGTCTGATGGACCAGCTGGCAGACCTCAGGGAGCAGAGTGAGAAAATGGAGGGACTGACAAACTTCCTTGAGGAAGAGAAGAAAAGGCTTCAGGACAAACTCGAGAAAATGACAGATGCTGGTGAGCAGCAACATTGTGTCTCCTCTCCTGTTGAAACTTTGGTGAAATGACACTGAGTGCCTAAGATGTGTACGGGGTAAGCTACTGGAGAATAGCACAAGAGAACCAATACCAATATCTCTCAATGACCGAAGGGCGGAGTGCAATATAGGTATTATCTATGTGGCTGTATGACACGGCTAACGTGCAATGTATGTATTGTTTATATGTCAAGTGTGTAGTGTACAGTGTTTATTTTGAATACAGCACTACTGTGTATCCAAGAAAATGTTATTTTCGGGGACATTCAAGTTTAACCGACCGTATAATGTTAGGCAGTGTTGACTCACAGACTGCTGCTGTCCGTCCCTAGATAAAGAACTGGTGATGGAGTTGGAGAGCTGGCGGGCCAAACACGGCGTGTGTGGGAGGGAGCGCTCGCCGTCTCGTCTGGATGCGTTTGTCAGGAGCCTGGAGGAGGAGCGAGACCATTACAAACAGGAGGCGGAGCGCTACCGGAGGACCAGGGGGGCCGGGGGGGGGCGCGACCTCAGCCCCAGGCGCAGCAGCCCAGGCAGGAGTCCCAGGGGGAGAGGAGGAGGCGGGAGCGGAGGAGACAGGCACGGCAAGGTGAGAGAGCCAGCATGTCCAACACACACACACACACACACAGTTATATCTCTCGTACATTCAAACTGAGTCACACATGCCAAAACAATCCATTGACTCTGTTTAATTGTGCATTCACATGTTAGGGGACTTAAGTGGAAGTTGATGGTGAAAGATTCAGAATTCAGGAGTTTACTTGTTTAGATAAAGATGAAGGTGTAACGGTTTATTGTTTGTGTGTTGTTCAGGGGGACAGTCTGGAGATGGAGCTCTCTGCCGTGGTGAAGGAGAGAGACCAGCTCCAGGCCGTACTGCTGGGCTTCGAGAGGCACATGGAGGACATCCAGACCAACGTGAAGGCCCTGACCGCGGAGAGGGACCATCTCAGTGCACAGTACAAACTGGTGAGAAAGCACAGCTAAGTGTGTGTGTGTGTGTGTGTATGCTCGGTGCAAACAGTTGGAGATACCAACCTGTTGCACGAAAAATCTCTTCCTAGTAGTAACTGTGTGCGTGTGTGTGTGTGTGCGCGCGTGTGCAGGTGCATGAGGAGCTCAGGCAGGCCCGTGGAGGAGCACAGCTGTCCGATGAGATCCTGCGGTTGAAGGAGGAGAGGGAGCAGGCAGACGCTGACCTTCAGCAGATGGCCTCAGAGAGAGACACAATCCGAGAGCGACTAAAGGTCCACACACACACCTATTATTACTATCACCATGCCTTTCCATGAAACCCCAGAGTCCCCCCCCCCCCCCCCCCTCATGTTCACACCACAGGCATTTACATTTACATTTGGCATTTAGCAGACGCCTTTATCCAAAGCGACTTACAAGCAGGCGTCCTACAGTTGATGTTTTTTTAGACCGTTGCAAGACCAACTGCTCAAGTATGGGACAGTAACGTTTTTTGGAGTCAGAATCTGTGGTACATAATTGGAATTTGCACATAATAATCACTTAAGGTCTGTTATATGACTCTGTTAGAATGGTGTGTGTGTGTGTGTGTGTGCGCGCCTTGTGCAGGTGGCTCAAACCTCAGCTCTCACAGACAGACAGGAGGAGGAGAGGAGAATCTTCAACCTGGAGAATACCATTAAGACTGTAAGTCCTGATGGACTTTTCCGCAACTTTTACACCGAAGTGATCCTAATTATGTCCATCACCTTAACATACTTTGTTGAGATTCATCTACCTTTCACAACTGTCATATAAGTCTGCCATTATCAATGCTCTTGTAGCTGATCGTGTGTGTGTGTGTGTGTGTGTGTGTGTGTGTGTGTGTTTGTCCAGTTGGAGAGGGAGCGGTTGGACCTGCGTTCACAGGTGGCGGTGCTGACGGAGGGCAGGGTGGCAGTGGAGGAGGAGCTGAAGGCTCGCTCCAGCGCCCTGGTGCACACCTCAGAGGAGACGGCCCAGCAGAGAGCTGAGTCCAACGCACTCAGGTCTGCATCAGTCTTATCAATCTATCACACATTCCTTTTTATAGCACACATCCTACACTAATAATAATACACTTTATTTCTATAGCACATTTTTAAAACAATGTTACAAAGTGCTTTACAAATAGATAAAACTGATATGCAAATAAAACTAATAAGTAGAAGCGGTAACACACAGACACATTAAAAAGAATAAGGGCAGCATTAATTAAAGTGCAATACAATGCAATATACAGGAAAATTGGGTTGATAATTGATAATTGTATGACGTCTACCTGGGTCATTGTCCCACTACTTGTTCTGCTCTTCAGGCTGCTGCAGGAGCAGATGGAGCAGTCCCTGTTCGACATACAACACCGGCTGTCTGTGAAGACCAACGAGCTCCATGCCGCCCACCAGCAGATTGAGAAGCTGGAGGAGAAGATCGGTAAGGGGTTTATGGATGAAATGACTCGTTAGACCTATAGGTAAACATGTCACTGTTTTGTGTATGGTTCATGTTCATTGTTTAATCAGGTATGTGCTGTTTTTGTTGTTGTCGTCGTCGTTTTGATGAACCAGGTGAACTGAGTCGCCACGGTTCAACCCAGAGGGAGGAGGCGACTTCTCTCCAGAGGGCCGTCTCTGCTCTGGACAGGGAGAAGGACGCCCTGCAAGACGCCGTGGACCACAAGACTGAGAGCATGGCTTTGCTGCAGGGGGAGCTCTCCGCCAAGGTAGGCCCCTACCACCACCATCACTGAGCTGATCTGTTCTACCTTCACACAGACACACAAAACTGTTTTTTTTTTTCTCTCTCCTTCTGCAGGAAAAGCTGCTAGTCGAAGTCCGACTCACTGTGACAGACATGGAGAACTCTCTAGAGTGAGTGCACTCTATTTATTTTTGTAAATGATTGTTAGAATGCTTGTGGACTCTACCAAAAAGAAAGAATAACAATTTTAGCAAATGAAATGACCAGAAACCACCACAGTTTACTGAGTGTTACAAGTCAGTCAGACTGTGATGGTCATTATGTGTGTTTACCTGCAGCCAGCTGAAGGGGGCGCTGAGCAGCCGCGAGAGGGAGCTAGCCAGCCTGCGTAGACAGCTGGACACGGCACAGGAGGAGCTGGCTGGAGTCCTGAAGGACCGAGAGATCGCACTGAGAGAGAACAGGAGGCTACAGGATGACCTGGTCACTATGACCAGAGAGAATCAGGTACATGTCAACTCCAACCCACTGAGATGGAACGGTTCTATGTGTTGTGTCTCTATGCTCAAACCCACTGAGATGGAACGGTTCTGTGTGTTGTATCTCTATGCTCAAAGCTGCCAGATGGGAATCCTAGGAGCTTGACCAGTGAGAACCAGTTTGGTGTGATCATGTCTAGCGTCAGTTTGATTGGTCTACCTTGCTTGGCATCTTGTCGTGTCAGATTTGACCATTATACAGGTCAAGCCAGCTAACGTTCTGTTCAGAATACCCTCATATCTTATTTGGGCACAAACATTGTACGAAGCATTCCTTGGCTTAGAGAGGATGGCCAGGTCATAGCCAAGGTTCTGGGTCAAACCAGTTTAATGCCCTGACTGCACTCTGACTATTTATTGTTTTGTGCATATTGGATATAAATGGTGTCCATGCATGCCTGGTCCAGCACTATATACATAAAACCACACTGCATGGGGGAGCACCAGTGTAAACAAAAAAAAAAAAAAAACTGGCAAAGAATAAAAGAAAGCATTTGTTGGCTTCATGTGAGGTTGTGTGTCCAGGCTGTACACGCTGAGATGGAGGAGGCCTTGCATGAGAAAGACGACCTGAAGATGAGGGTCCACGCCTACATCTCGGAGGTGGCCCGGATAGAGAACGTGATGGCTGCAAAGGTAAAGCCACCACCCCGCTCTACACTTGACTTGTTAGTTTTCATTTGGCTGTGTAACTACTGTGTAAATAAAGCACTTGGTAATGGTTTGTCTTTCCAATATGTAGCGAACACACGTCTAACTCTAACCGCCCACATAACTGTCTTCTTCAGTGACTGTCACCCAAATATATATGTAATTTTTTTAACATGTAAGTTCCTTACCTTGAAGGAGTCTACAGGAGCAGGAGAACCTGTAGTCTAGACAGCCACTGTTAACTTCAGATGACCCAACAGGAGCAGGAGCACCGGGACATGCTGGAGCGCTTCCGGCTGGCCCACTCGGAGGCAGAGGACCGGGAGGTGAAGCTGCAGAAGGTCGAGGGCCTCAACAACTCCATCCGCCTGGAGCTGCTCTCCTCAGACACAGAGCGCAGGCACCTCAGGGAGACGGTGGGCCACCAGGACAGAGAGATCCAGGAGGTGAGACTTGAAGGCCCCTATTATTTTCAGTCTGCAAAGCAGCTTCCACAATGTGCTTATTTGTGTTAGTGTACAAGGGAAAATGGAGGGTGGAGAGAGAAGTCCATTTCTGGTCCTTTTCTAATTTTCAGTCTTTGCTGTTGCAGTGATTGATGATGTTATGGTGCATTCAAGTGCTCCTCGGAAACTCTGAGGGTCCCACCCAAATTTAGCGGAGGCTTTTCCCTTGGGCTCCCTATTGGCTAATTCTGAGATGGCTCCAAGTGAGAAACTCAGAATTCTCAGAGGTACACTATTTTGCAGGGTAGAACATTTCTGGAGTTTCCTAGTTCCGAGGAGCAAATGAATGCACCATTACAAAAAAAAAGATCTAGCACCTGTTTGAATACTCAAATGCCTCCTTCATCCTCTCCCTCCTTGAGCAAATCACTGATCTCACATGACTTGATTGGTCAAAGCAATGCAGTGAAAAGCTCGCTTTGACCCATCCCAATGGTGTGTCCCCCCCCTCCCAGCACATGAGCGCTCTGCAGGCGTACGATGCCCAGGTGTCGTCCCTGGCCCGGGGCATGTCCCGGCTAGAGGAGGAGCTACAGGCGGTCCGGGGGGAGAAGGCAGCCTTGCTCTCTGATCTGACCTCCGTCAGGGAGCTGTGTGTCAAATTGGACTCCAACAAAGAGCTCACCACCCGCCATCTCACCTCCAAGAGCATGGAGATGGAGAGGGTGAGCCCCAGCACCGGTCACACACACACACACACACACACACACACACACACACACACTCACTATCACTATCACTCTCACTATCACTCAGTCACACACACACTCACTCTCACTCTCAGTCACACACACACTCACTCTCACTCTCAGTCACACACACACTCACTCACTCTCTCTCTCACACACATTCACACACTCACACACTGCAATGGAAAAATTGAAACTACTGACATATGATTGAACTTTTGCACTCCGAAGTAAAACTGTTGTTTTGCAAACTGCCTAACCGCAGACAGATACACTCCGGGAGGGGGTTTCTGTTTGCTTAATCTATCTGCTGCAAACAAAGGATTGTGTTGTTTGTGAACTCTTAACCTATCTTTTGCTTTTATCTTATAAAAGGCATTCTGTAACTGACATCCTCATCACATTTGACAGATTCCTCTGACTGTGATCTTTCTGCAGAAGCTTATTCAGTAAAAACTCTCAAAGAGAAGAACTGATTGATTCATTATTTCAGATTTCCACCACAACACTCACACTCTCTCTCACTCACTCACTCACACACACACACACACAGACCACACACAGACAGAGGAACCTGTACACGCACAAGATTCTCACATAAACAAGTGAATGTGGTAGCGTGTGTGTTTTTACTCGAAAGCTGCATACAGCAATATCTTGCTAGCCATAGTTAGCTCCGCTATGCTAATGTACAGTATGTTTCAGGAGCCCTAAGCTTTGCACAGACCCCTGTGCTGTACTGAGAGTGTAAGCTATACCCTTCTTATCTGTTAGTGTGTGTGTGTGTGACTTGACTCACCTGACTGCGTCGCTCTCACAGGTGACAGGAGAGCTAGAGGACGTGCGCTCGGAGGCGGAGCTACTGAAGAAGCAGCTGGCCAGCGAGAGGCTGACCGTCCGTAACCTAGAGACGCTCCTCTCCACCAATCGACAGAAGGAGTTCCAGACCCATCTGAGCGCCAGCGAGAGGGAGTCGGAGCTGAAGGTCCTGCGGGACAGACTCGTCCTCGCAGACAGCAAAACGTACGAGGAGGAGGGCCGAATGAAAGGCCCCTCGGGCCGATTGATTTCTCACCAGCGAATGCCATTGACGCACATTCTTTAGTCCAATTGTTTTGATAAAGATAAGTTAATTGTGTGTGTGTGTGTGTGTCGTGTGTCGTGTGCAGGGCAGGGCATGCAAGGGAGCTGTCCCAGCTCAGAGGGAAAGTCTCTCAGCTGCAGACAGAGATGGACGTGCTGAAGAGACAGCTGACCACCGAGCGCTTTGAGCGGTGAGTTCATGACCTTTTTATTTGCACTGGCAACCTACAGGACACGTTACCTTCCTTAATGAACCCTCTTCACTTGGAATAGTTACTCACCAACTAAGCCAAAGAATTCCAGAACACTCACCACCTAGAGTGCTGAGTGTTTTATGTGGTATTTACCTAGCAACAATACTTTGATTGGCTACAAAATGAAGCATCATAATGTATGCGTTTTGGGTGAATAAAGTCACCCTTGGCACAATTTGGGCGACTTTATTCACCCTCGGCACTAAATGAGTGAAAGGCATTGAACTTGCAATGAAAAGGGCTGTTGTCTCTTGTCTCATGCCCTTGCTGTCTGTCTCTCCTCCTCAGTGAGAGGGCCGTGCAGGAGATGCGCAGACAGGGCGTGTCTTTCTCCTCCCTGCGGAGCTCCTCCCCCCTCAGCGCCTCTCTGAGTCCCCACCCCCTCAGCCCCCGCCCCCTCTCCCCAGAGCGATCCATCCTCCGAACTCCACAGCGATCCTCAGACATGTCACCAGAGAAGTGAGTCACTCCTATTTCTACTGACACTGTACTCACACACACACAGATACGCACACGCTACACACTCCGTATCCCGCACTACTACTACTACTACTATACAACTATATCATTTAGAAAACAAAAAGAGACTTAACAATTCACACTGACTGTATTGAACTCTGTAATTCATCTCTTGACTTCTCATTTTCTCCACAGAAGTGTGAGCTTTAAAGAGTAGAGAGACCAAGGACAGGGAGACAGGAGCTGAAGTGAGTGACTGAGAGACCGGGGCAAGCATTGGGTTACGTCTGAAGTATGTATGGGACTCTTAACATAATGGGTGTGTCCAACAACATCACTGGCAGTGGTCTGAAATGTCAGATTCATTGTTTTGAGTCTGTCCCTATGAAATATGCACTTAGCTAAGACTCGGACGGTGTCAGAAGTAAAATCATGCTGTCATCTCACCACAAAGACACCAGTTTGAATAATCAAATTATGACTAATAGCCTATATTTTTCTAGGAATCTGTTACTACTAATTACTTAGTGTCATCTAATTGTAATATTCCGTAGTTCAAGAGGCAATCTGGGATTGGTACATCAATTGTCTGACTTAATGATATATAGCAATTGATTCTTGAAGAATGGAACTATTGTATAAGTATAAATGCCTCATGAACTTATGGAAACTGTTACCCCGTCAGAACCCAAAATATAAGCTTGTTTTACTCCATTGTTTGTCAACAATGTGACTATCATGTTGATCTTATGGATGGTCAGTCCTCGTATCCATACCTCCATCTATGAAATTGAGAGAGGTTACATTTCTGCAGCCCCTATCCCTCAGCTGTTAACCAAAACAAGTGGCAGGGAGAACAACGGTATTGTTTGAATCCCAGATTGCCTCTTTTCGCATGGTCAATAGTGGAGGACTTGGACTAGGAGTCTGAGCTGAGGCAGTGTTTTACCAAATGTATTTATTTATAAGAATCAGGTTTTGGTTTACTTGACCATTTTTCTGTTGTTGTTGTTGAAGCAGAATTGTTTTTGTTAGTTCATTCCTGTGTTTACAGTGTTCTGTGGTATTTGTGTGTTTTTAAATGTTACATTATGCTTCTAATGACACCTAAATTATTAACTTATTCATTCAAATAAAGTATTTTGATAAAATTCACTGCACTGTTCTGTACCTGACATGGGGATGTACTACCGCCTTGGTAACCATAGCTGCCCATTCACTACTGTTATCAAGGAGGGGAATTCAGTGATACAAGATGCAAATGTGGTATTGGGACTTTAATTTCCAAAATGTCTTTGTTGACACTTGGGTTAGTGCTTGGCTGAATCTCAGGTTGCGTGCATAGCTTACAGAGATATCGGACAGTAACATTTCTTTGTAAGTAAGTGGACACTGGAATGTGAAAGTCTTATTTGATTGTCTGTAACATTATCATTTACATGCTTCTAAAATACCTTTTGTTTCCAGTTTTTTTTAGTGGTTATTTACTCAGAAGACACTTAATAATCCCCCAATACTTACAAATAATTTCCCAATGCTTAAAAAAAACCTAATGTAAAAACGGATATCAAAACTGCTTGTTCCCTAGGAATAAAAATACATGGAGTGTAACAACATACTGTATAAAAAAAAAAAAACATTTTACAAAAAATACAAAATACCATCTTGCAGTTAATGTCTGCAGTATTCAGTGGTTGTGTTGGGGAGGGGGTAAGTGAAGAGGGAAAAGTCTAGAATGTATTTGGGCAGAAGTTCCCTGAGAAGCTTTTGCGGCAGACTGCATAGGTAGTAGTGCAGCGTCTCCGTGGTGACTGGCTTGTACCACGTCTGGCGCTCTGGGAAGTGGATGTGCGGGGGCGCGCTGATGCGCTGGAGAACGTACTCCGCATCGCTCTCCAGCTGCTCGTAGGAGCCGATGAAGTCGTAGGACACGGCGCACGGCTGGCACAGGTTGTAGATCGGCATCCAGTGCTCGTTCATGCGCTCCACGTCCTCGTCCAGCAGGTAGCGCACGAACTCGGCGAAGGTCACGTCGTTCCCGGCCGCCGACATATCCTTGGCGTGGCCCTTCCTGTAGCGCCGGACGATCTCGGCGCCGTACTTCTTCTGGTAGGCCTGGATCTCCCCGAACTTGTTCCTGTAGGCTGAGAGCAGTCGTTCCATGGGCTCCCGCACAAACATGAACTTGAAGTAATGCTTGAGCCGGTGGCGGATCTCGACGGGCTTCATGGCGGACAGGAAGAGCAGGTCGCTGCGGTGGTCCATCTTGATGTTGACGTTGACGCTCTCCAGGGCGCCGCTCAGGACCTTCAGGACCCTCTTCCAGTTGGAGCAGGCCACCTTGGGGACGTAGCAGTACAAGAAGCGGTGCTCGTCGTTCACCAGGATGTGCTGCAGCAGGTTCTTCCTCTGGAGGGGGCTCAGCGACCACACGCTGTGGGGCATGTTCTTATGACCGCACACGGTCCTGATGGTACGGTTGCGGATCTCCTGGAGAATCTGAATGGAGGGGAGGGGAGGGGAGGGGTGGGGGTTATTAGTTAGGGTGACTGGGATGTTGAAGTAGAAGCCAATCATTTAATGACTGACAATACATGCACCAACAGCCTGTTTCACTAATGTAGCAAATAAAGAGTCACCTTTCACATGCAGTTGCCCTGTAGTTATGTACTAGCTCTGTAATTACTCTAGTAACAACATTGTGACACTAGGCCAACGGCTTTGTTATTTCATTGCAGTGTGGTTTGTCTGATTGCACAAGTGAAATGAAAGGTTTACCAAAGTATTGCGCAAGTAGGCCTATCACAATATAGGCTAGTATCACAAAAGTATAATTCCAACATATCAGTTTATGCAATGAAGTTACAATTGTATTACACACTACATGTGTTAAGTTAAAATTGTATTACACACTACATGTGTTAAGATTGCTACTGCATTCCAACTGGTTTGTAATTCCGTTAATAAGAGGCTGTGATGTTTGTATGGCCTTGTGTTAGAGCCTGAGATAATGGTGAAATACTGCAGCAGCCTACCTGGGATTCAGCCTCCACAGCTGGGTGTTGTTGTCGGGCTGGTCGGAGGTAATCTGACCTCCTGACGGTTCCCCGAGGTGGAGGTGTCTCCATACTATTCAGCATTCCTTTCTCTATCATGAGCAGAAGGCCTCCGGACGCCACGATCACAGCGAACGTCAGCACCGATGGCAAGACAGCGGAGTTGCGGCGCAAGGAGCCCGAATTGACTGTTGTCCTGAAGTTCATCACGGACCCGCTCCTTGCACTGCCAGCCCTTTTCATCGCCAAGTCCTGCTTCCGCGGAGGCATAATCGGTATCTGCGTGATGTCCGACGGCTGGCTGGTTTTATTGTTGTTTATTTTCAAGGGAAGAAAAAGTTGTAAACTACCACGTACTCATAACTTCAAACTGCACCAAACTCCTTCCTTGCAAAAAAAAAAAAAAAAAAAAAGGATCAGTGTCGATCACGGAGGGGATTGTGGGAGTTGTAGTTATTGCACAAAACTGTATTTCACAGGGTGGGCAGGCCGGGAGATAGATGGGAGGAATGGTGAATATTGGATCATGGAAGTCACATAGTGAGTCACATAGTAATGTCAATATAGCCTACACCGACTCCCACTGGAAGAATAAACTACAAACAATCGTAAACCAGCTATTTTAGTGTCTAGCCCTAGGCAGGACCTGCAAGTATAGTCTGCAAATATACCTATTTGTATGGAGGGGGTTTATTCGGCAGAGAGATTTATGCCATTAAATTTGTATTTGAGGGAGATTTGTGTTAAATCACTGGGATTGGCAAATTGTGGAGCCTAGTAGCCTATGTTTTTATGAAGTATTGAAGCACCCACTCCATTGCAAGTAAAACACGTTTATATTCAGCTGTTTCTCATGCGCACAGCAAAAGCTGTAGGTCTCTGGTTTGCCAGAAAACCTACGCGCAACGAACAATGACGATGTATGATAGGATAAATAGACAAAACATTTCGACAAATCAATTTATTGCGGCTTCCAAAAAATGTATTTTACATGAATTAGGTTCACGTTGAACGAATCAGAAAGGTTGCAGGCGATATGGGCCACTTCACAAAATGAATGATACACACAATAATAATATGCTAATCACTATAATCACTGATTATCAATTGAACGATATGTTTTTTTTCTTTGCCGTGTTCGTAGATATCGGTCGGTGATATTCGTGCCAGAACGCAGTCTCAGCCAGCCACACCCTCCCTTCTCCCGTGCGTGCAGCTGTGCGGGACACCGTTCCTCCTCGGTCTGTGCGCCTGGCCGTGCGTCTGTGGCGAGCACCCGCAGCATCAGCAACACAAAGAGGAGAGCTGCGTGGAGATACGAGGCGCCGCGAGGCAACTTCAAGGCCGATCGCGTGGAAACAATCACTTGTAAGGTGGTGTGAGCTTGTTTTTCTTGCCTATTTTGCTTGATCATTCAGGATGGCTTCATTTGCAATTGGCTAATGACCTTGTCATAGCCACTCATTTTCATTGACCTGCAAAAGCTTGCTCCATCCTTCACAGATGTGTGTGCGCTGTCTAAGAACAGGGGCTTGTGTCATTTTATCTCATTCCGATGCGTTAACGTCTGTGCCGTGGCTCAAATAAAGGCGATTAGGTCAGTACATGGAATTTTTCTGAATCAGATTATCTATGATTCTTAATAATCGACCATGTTAACTCCGCATCTTTTCGTTCATGTAGTCTACAATTGCAACACCCATCATATTTGTGACAATAGTAAATAAACGGATATACTTTGTTTACCATGTTACGCATACATTTACCCCGTAGCAATTTGCAGCGCCGACGTTGTACTGTATTATAAACCCATTTTGTCGTGGTGCCGACACCCCATTCTCTCTCGGGTCCGTCCCCGCATCTCTTTCATTATGTAGCCTACCTGTGCCACATGCTGTTGTCATTTGGAACCCAGTGATGGCACCATGGCTTTCACACACTGTTCGATCTCTATCCTCACTAAGGAATCTCTCAAAAAGAGAAATCCTTTTGATCAGATGTTGTGTTCACCGGAGGGCTGTAACGTGGGATTAATGGTGTCTTTAAACCTAACATGGTTTTCTTCAATGCTGCATTACTGTTAAATGGCATCGTTTCACTCGACGATATTGTATGAGACATAAGTGGCATTATGCCAGCAATTAATTCGTATACTCATCGTTGAAAAAACATGTTATTTGATTGTTATCTGCAATTAATATGTAAGGTTGGGCCAGGCCTAGTTGTATACATATCTGTTATGGCTGACTTCTTTCTAGAAGCTCATTACTCATCATTGCAGTGAGCAATAAGCAGATCTAGCAAAGCCTCGTGATTAGAGGTGTGATTTAGCCTGTGAGAAAACAAACATTTGAATGGTTATTCATATTTGTAACACCCAGCTGCATCTGTTTACAGATGGCATGTTAGAGACTTCCATACTTCACAACACATGTACACTATCTTACCCTGAATGAGGTTTGAGAGCTTCCTCCCATATCCTATGTGCAGCCATTGTACTTTTGTGAGATAAATGATCCCTTCTCAACATCATAAGGTTAGATGACAGATGGACAAATGAACAGATAGACAGATAGATGCTGCTCTCCTAGCATTGAATGTATGTAGTCATCAAAATGGAGTGCTGTATTTTACTGTCCAGTCTCCTGCAGTTCAAACTCTAGAGAACAATATTCCAAAGCTTCACTTTCACCATCAATAATTCATGAAGCAGGAGGGGTTTTTTATGAAAAAGTACTGCAGTGATAGAAATTAGACCATGGTGTGAACTACTTCAGCTTTCGTTTACCCAAGTGTTCATGGTATCTTTGAGCGTATGGTCAACTTGCCTCTTGCTTGACTGAGAAAATCTACACAAAGGTAGAAAGACATTTGTGTAAATGACTATGTTATAGGCTACTTACGGCCAAGGTTCTGAGACGCCATGTCTCAATGGTGCCCAATGTAATTACATCACTTGATTCCCTCCATGGTTTGTCCCAATTGTTCTGGCCCTCTCTGCTGTAAGTATGGCATTACGCTTAGATAGATTTGGATCAAACTAAATAGCAGCCACAGAAAGCAAGAACTTAAGAGGGAATTCTATGGATGAAGGAAATCAATTGAAATCAACAGTATACCAGCCTCCCTACATATTCTATGGGCTCCCTTTGCCATAAAGTTTAGATCTGTGAGATTTTCCTACAATGTCAGTTAGTCCGCCAGTCCCATTCTAACCATAGAGTTGGATCAATCATTCTGTTCTTTACATTGAATTCCCACACTATTTTGAATCAATCTACACAACACATCGTCAGAGAGACCCATCTTTTGGGAGCAATAGCATTTAGATTAATGCAAGTTTGTATTTTGATTATAACCGCTTGGCCCATGAATGAATGCCTTATGAAATACAAGCAATGCCTGCTAGTACTGCTTGACTGGGAATTGCTGAGGGCTGTTGATCTTGGCCTGCATACCTCTCTGCTCGTGTGTAATGTCAAATGATTTATTCTTATTCTTCTCTCATTCCCTGTGTGTGTGTGTGTGTGTGTGTGTGTGTGTGTGTGTGTGTGTGTGTGCGTGTGTGCGTGCGTGTGTGTTTTGTGTTTTGTGTTTTGTGTGTGGGTTACTATTAATAAACAGTCAGAGAAGAGAGCAGGCTGTCTTTGAAGTGATATGCTGCTGTAATGTAGCCAGCCTCAAGGCTGGTGAAGCCCCATCATTACCATATCCCATTGAGACTGCAGAGGGATTCTGCCAAGAGGGTTTTATATGAGTCTCATACAGCCTTATTAGACTGTAACACGACACTGTTATTATTACCACCCTCATATGCTGTTGAACAAAAATGATCAGGATAACTATGAAATAATGACTGTATCTAGCTACTCTTTGAGCCTGCTGTCTGAATAGGATTACTGTAACTCTATGAGATTACTGTAGAATTTGATCTCAGATTACGATGATATGTGTAGCATCCATGGCATCCCTAAAGGCCAATTTATAGTCCGTGGCCGGCCGCAGAGCCAGAAGAAGAGAGAGCTCGAACTCTCTTGATCGTTATAATCATATGAAACTGATAATGAGCCTCTCAGAATCCTGATATGGAAATGCCATGATGGCACCACAGCGCATCTATTTGCTGTAAGAATCTGCTACGCAGTAGGCTCAAAATTCCACAAGGTTCCAAGATAGGTAGCTACCGTATATGTCTAGCAGATACATGGTGCCCTCCATAAGTATTGGAAAGAAGAAACATTTTGTCTTCTTTTCGCTCTGTACTCCAACAGTTTGGACAAACAACAATTACCATGAGGTTAAAGTAGAGATTCTCAGCTTTTATTCATTTAGAAATTACAACCCTTTTCATACATAGTCCCCCTATTTAAGGGCACCAAAAGTATTGGAAAATTGTCTTGACAGGGGTTTCTAGTTAGTCAGGTGTGTTCCGTCACATCATTTGTGCAGACATAAGAGAGCTGTCAATGTCTAGTATTGATTACAGCTTTTACGTTTTCCTTTGGAGTCTGCTATGGGTGTCTGTCAACATGAAGACCAAAGAGTGCAAGTCAGTGAAGCCATTATTGGGCCTAGAAATCAGAAAGAAGCTATCATAAACATATCCAAAACCTTAGGCTTGCCAACAACAACAGTTTGGAACATCATCCAAAAGCAAGCGCGAAAGGCCTGGCAGGCCAAGGACGATTTCTACAGTGAATGACCGAAGAATGCCCACCATAATTAAGAAAAAAACCAAAACGACTGTCCCACAGATCAGGAACGCTCTCCAGGAGGTAACCGTGAACGTGTCAGAGACTACCATCCCCAGAATACTTCATGAGCAGAACTATAGAGGCTACACAGCAGGTGTATATCACTAGTTAGCAACAGAAACTGGATGGCCAGGTTACAGTTTGCTAAAAAACTACCTAAAAGAGCCTGCAGTTGTGTAAAAAGCTCTTGTGGGCAGATGAGACAGATTAACATATGCCAGAGGGATGGCAAATGTGTGTAGCTGCCACTGGAACTGGCCCACTTGTCTTCATTGATGATTTTGATTTGATTTGATTTGACTTTTGATGGCAGCAGAAGAATGAATTCTGAAGTGTACAGAAACATCTTGTCTGCTGAAGTAGAAGCAAATGTTTCCAATCTCATTGGATGTTGCTTCATAATACAGTCTGACAATGACCCCAAACATACTGCCATAGCAACTAGGGAGTTTTTCAGGGCCGAAAAGTGGAAAGTTCTAGAATGGCCAAGTCAATCTCCAGATTTAAATCCGATTTAAATCCAACTAACAACAACTGAAGACAGCTGCAATACAGGCCTGGCAGAGCATTACCAGAGAATATACCCAGCATCTGTTGGGGACAATGGATCACAGACTTCAGGCAGTACATGCAAAGGATTGTGGACCAAATACTAAACATGAGTGCTTTATTTGGGCATTATTGATTTTTCGTATTATACGTTTACATTAAAAACAAAAAAAGTACTTTCTAAATGGAAGTGAAACCAATCTGGAAGACAAAAACATTGAATTAAAGCCAATAATCTCTACTTTGACCCCATAGTAATTGTTTGATTTCAAATCCAAACTGTTGGAGTATAGAGCTAAAAGAAGACAAAATGCTTCCTTTTTCCAATACTTAAGGAGAGCACTGTATAGACCAGTGATGTAGTGGAGCAGGGGAGGCTGGTGGAAGTAGAAATCGGAGAGGACAGGCTTATTGTAATGGATGGAATGGTATCAAACACGTACAGTATTTGATACCGTTCCTCATTCCGTTCCACGCATTGCAAATGAGCCTGTTCTCCGAATTCCATCTCCACCAGCCTTCCCTGTAGTGGAGGGTTATCCCAACTCTTGTTTTGGTAAATAGGCTTTACGCACATTTCCTGATACAATGTTATTTGCATTCAATGTTATTTGCATTAGGGTTAACCCAGCTATTCAATCCACGGGGGTTCAGGGTATTTTTACCACTACATCCTTGATATAGACATGATGATAGTCCTATATGATGATGAGAGATCAAGAGATTATGAGATTGCTCTATACAGCACACAGACTATACTATGGTCACACACGCACACACACGCATTTACTGTTCATTTACAATGATAGCCTTTGTGTGCCATCAGTCTGTGGAAATGATGAATGCCACTCTGTTCTCCCTCCTCCTGCACCGGCTCTCTGGCTAGGAAACAAAGTGTCACTTTGTGCTTCTTTCTTCAGTCCAGTCAGGCAGCAACAGACACAGAAGAACACGGCCCGTCTCTCCTCACACGGCCCAACCACCACCTCTCTTCTCCTCACACAGGGACACCTTCTCATACATGTGTACCCACTCACACACGCATGTGGATTCTCGAAACCCACACGGGAAGTTCTCCACACACACACACACACACACACACACACACACATACATACATACATACATACATACATACATACATACACACACACTCTACAGTCTCTAGACAGCAAGAGATGACCGCGCTCACACAAAAAAGTCATTGCTTGCATCTCAAATATTGCACAGACATAAGTAGAACACACTCTCACATGCAAGGATACACACATACACACACACACACACACACACATATACACACACACACACACACACACACTTGAGTGCTCACTGCATCTGCGCAGTGACACCTGACTCCAGGTAATGCCCTACTTCCACAGTAACAGCAGGCAGGTGGAACGGACACACACACACACACTCGTAGAGTTCTCTTCTCACATTGAAACAATAGCGACCAGGTAAGACCGCATTTTTATACACAGAGTGGGACTTTTGCTCTGTCAACATCAATCCATTGTCAAATGTAACATCAATGTTAAATTGACATTTGAGCACAGTGATGCTCCGTTCTCAGATGTACGGTTACCGTGGCTTGCTCTTTACTTATCAACACTTACGTTAGTCGGTGGTCTCAAACCACATATGATTCACACATTTGACATTTCCTTATTGCTACGGAATTCAATAGGCACAACGCAATTGTACTAGATTCTACCAAGTTATCCTAAGTAAGAAATGCTATGCTTTCAGTAGGTAACCTAAGAAACTGTTTGTACAGTACATAGTGTGTAAGCCTCACATCACAATGTGTTGTGTGAGACGGTCCGTGAGAGAGAAAAAGGCCTTTTGTTTTTGTTGTTGTTGTTGTTGTTGTCATCGCATGACACACTGCAGTCTATTACTTCACCACTGGCCATTGTGGTAACTGTAACCCCGATCATGTCATGTGATTGCTGCT
Organism: Argentina silus; assembly: GCF_951799395.1. Taxonomy (NCBI): domain Eukaryota; kingdom Metazoa; phylum Chordata; class Actinopteri; order Argentiniformes; family Argentinidae; genus Argentina; species Argentina silus. The sequence continues at coordinate 22,322,518 of NC_139660.1, read as the reverse complement.
TTGTGTATCTCTCACACTCCCCCCCCACCCCCCCCCCACCCCCCCCTCGCCTCAACGCAATCTGTTATCTTTCATTCTTTCTTCACATCTATTCCTCTACAGATGTTGATTGTTTTCTTCATCTTTTTTTCTCACCACCCCTTTGTCTTTCTCTACCCAGCCCTTCTTCATAGCTTCCACTCGTACCACGATGTTATGTAGCTTGTGTGCTGGCATACAGTCCTTACTGTATGTGCTTTACTCTAGCAAGTTGTATGCAGAGCGCCGCCAGGCCCGTCATTCAAGTCTCTCTGAATGTACGTATGTGTGAAGTCAACGACAGTTGAGTCTATTTCCAGTGACTGAGGGACGAGTCGTGTTTGTCTCGCCGGTTCATTCCCTTTGGTGTCTCCTTCGGTACCGATTTGCAGAGAATCTGTTACCATGGAAACCCGGGGGTTGCAAAAAAAAACAAAAAAAAACAACAAAAAAGGAGTCTGATCTTTTTGATGGAGAGAGAAAAATAGAGGGGGGGGGGGCATTATATACAACTTATACTGGCACTGAAGTAGCCTATCTTTTCAACAATGTTCCCCCCCCCCCCCCCTTGCTCCGCATAGTGATGCTGCATTCCATTTCTCCACCCTTTTACTGAAGTACGCACTTGTGCTCTTCCCCACATGGATTGGATTCGAAAGGGAATAGATTGGTGTTCAGAGCTCTGGCTTAAACCAAACCCGAATGCTTTCAAATCGGTGTGGGGGAGTGCACAAGTGCGTACTTCGGGAGAAGGGTGGAGAAATGGGACGCAGCATCAGTGTCTTTCTTGTCCCCTCGTCACCCGCCCTGCCATATCTAATGCTGCTGACTAAGACCGCTTCCTCATCCATACCTCCAGACACACCCCTTCATTGCACACCTAATCTCCATCATGTAACCTAGCTACCCCTGACTCTCATTAGAGCGCCTGACGCAGCAATCCTAACAACCCCAAAAACCTTGCTGTTTATTTCTGTTTTTCTGTATTTCTGTTTGTATTTTTTTTTTTCCCCTTTGTTTCTCCCCAAAGCCACAGAGGAGGCAACCAGCCAGCAGCGACGCAAGCTCGTCTGGGTAAAACAGGCATTGTTGCAGAAGGGGGCAGATCGATGTTTCCTAAGGTTTTGCTGCAGTGGTGCGCAGCCCTGTCGAGCTGTGCAGCCGAAATAGGTAAACGGTTAACACAGGTTCCACCGCGTCCGTCCGTCTGTGTGCTTCAACAACAAAGCTGCCGATATGCTGTTGAAGCTAAGCTACTCCACTTAGCCGACCCAACTGCGCGACTAATGCTAAAGCATTGAGCTATGGCAGTTAGCTTTAGCTGTCCCACTGTGCTATGGCAATGAGATATGCTATGAAAGCTACGCTGTCGTGGCACAGGGCTGTGTCACAGTGGAGTGATGTTGTTGAGCTGTTGGGTCGTTATACGGCACTGCGATACAGCGTCTTGCTGCTATGCCACCGCCCCGCCATACTGTGATGATGCAGCTGTACCCTTGTCAAAGGCATCCCCCCTCTGCTTCTGCAGAGCACATGGCCACTCCGCGTGCTTCTCTCATCCCATCTGCAGCTCTGCTCCCAAGTCTGTCTGCTGCAGCACACACACACACACACACACACACCCACACACACACACACACACACACAGACACCTGCTCATAATTTACACTCATGTGGTTAACGCACACAGCCTTCTGTACTCCGCTATGCTCAGCACGCACACGTTCACTTCACAAACATACCCAAACACACACACACACACACACCCAAACACAGACATAAACACTGGCATCACAACCACACTCTGTCAATCTAGTTTTGTATAGGACACACACACTCAGGATGACTAACTCTCTCTCTCTCACTCACACACTCACACACACACACACACACACACACAGTGTACTGTAACACATTCACATACACTTCCATGAGCACACATGCTTGCAAGCATACTCCTTGTTCTGCGCTAACTAGAGTCAGTCAGGACAAAGAGCCATTCTGGGTGAGACATTTCTGAGAGGGTCTGTCTGTCTGGCTGTCTGTCAGGCCCCTGTCGCCCCGGAAGGAAGGAAAACCCACAGCCTTGCCTGCCTGCCTGCCTGCCTGCCTGCCTGCCTGCCTGCCTGCCCATCCCACTGGGGACGGGAGCGGAGTGCTCTCTCAGTACTGTCTCACACAATCTGGTGCTCGTCACGTCAGGCTTCCGGCCTAGCCGCTTGGGAATTCACATACAGACAAACACACACACACACACACACACACACACACACACACACACACACACACACACACAGACAGTGTGTTTTCACTGTTCATCCGAAAACCTGTGGCTCGCTCACTCGATGTGCTGGAGGCAGGTGTTGGGTAGGAGGTGTTTCGAGGGCTAAAGATTGTGATAGATGTAAGATTGAAAGATATGTTTGCCATAAGCTGTCATACAAGCAATCCAAAAAAAAAAGGAGAGTAGGTGTCGCATCAGAGAGCTGTGAGTGAGAGGTGTTTCGTGGAGTCACTGCAGTTTGTATCACCACAGAATGACCTGTGTTCCTTATTGTGTGTATTAGAAGTGGTCGGTGGTTTTGTGGTGTGGTTTTTCTTCAGAGGAAGCAGTCGTGGTGATTATCCATACTATCCCTGCTGCCTAAGCGGAGGACCTGTAATCACATGCACATCTGGAGGAACAAAGGGCTTCCCTGCGGAGTTTTAATACGTTCTCCTTAGCTGCTGTGAGAGAAGGAGAGGTGTGTGTGTGTGTGTGTGTGTGTGTGTGTGTGTGTGTGTGTGTGTGTGTGTGTGTGTGTGTGTGTGAGATCTGTTCAGCTATGTCAATTCTCTTTAAATACATGGTGGGGGGGTTGTGTTTGTGTGTGGGGGGTAGAGACTAAACATACTACTGGATTTGGTATCAGACTCTTCGCTCTTCATTGAATGACTGGCCTACCATTTTCTCAGCAATCTAAGGTGTGTGTTTGGCCTTTTAAGGACACTGTACATAGATACTGTACATAAATACTGTATATAGATACTGTACATACAGTTAAAAAAAATAATAAGAGAAAAAAAAATAGGCTGTATGTAACACAGTGGTCCCAGAGGGTTCAGCTTGCCTTTAAAGGCTCGTCAGCAAAGGGCATTCGGAGAGGAGCAAAAATCATGGAAGAGGACCAGAGGGCAAGAAAGAGAGAAAGGCAACAGAGGGAGGGAGAGGTGTGTCAGTTTGACTGCAGCTCAAGCTTCGAGAACCAACAGAAACGCCCTACGCTTCAACTCTCATGTTCCCCCTGTCTTCAGCATCTCCTCTTCTCCCTTCCTACCCGAGGCACTTAGTCACTCACTCTAACAGTGAACCAGATAACAACAACACCCCTATGTTCACTACCCTTTTTTTCCCACCACAGACAAGGTGTGCGATCACCATGGCTACGGACACCAGGGAAACTAAGCGCGACGCTCATTTAGAGGTAACCGTATCCGAAAGCCCAGGTAAATAGGAAAAAACGAGTGCTTTTTTAGGCTTGGTCTTCTTAAAGAGACAGGACTGTGATCAGAATGACTGATAACATGATGGAGGTACAAGGAGGGCTTTGTTGTTTTGTGTTAACAACAGCTCTGTCTCCTGTCTCTTTAAGAAGTGCATGGTGTGGCATTGATGGGTTGGACTGTAAGTCATAGCAGAGATGTGTGTGTGTGTGTGTGTGTGTGTGTGTGTGTGTGTGTGTGTGTGTGTGTGTGTGTGTGTGTGTGTGTGTGTGTGTGTGTGTGTGTGCTTCTCTTCTCTTCTCTGTTCTAGTTGTTTCCAATGTCAATCGATACATTTTCAACTGATGATTTGATTAAATCAAGACAGCAAGAACTCATTAGTAACCAATAGCCCCAGGGCAAGAGATGATGGAACATAGACAGGACATAATGGAGATTGATTGACATATTTCATTTGTTTTAATAGATGACTTACTGATGTGGAAACAATAAATCAATACATGGCCCATGTCACTCAGGAAGTTCAATTTTTCCACCCTATATCACTTTTCTTAACTCATGCTTGAAGTATTGTTATGGAGGAAGTTTGCAGTATTTCACCTATGTATTTACTAACTGTCTTTCCGTTTAATGTTGGGGCACTGTTGAAAATGTAGCCTAGCTCTGTGTTGGGAGTCAAATGTAACTGTGGTAGATAAGAGACAGATATCTGTATGGGGCCACTTGAGTGTTAACCTCTGGTGTTGGGGCTGCTGGGTAGTATAGTCCCCTGGTGTTGGGGCTGCTGGGTAGTCCTCTGGTGTTGGGGCTGCTGGGTAGTAGAGTCCTCTGGTGTTGGGGCTGCTGGGTAGTAGAGTCCCCTGGTGTTGGGGCTGCTGGGTAGTATAGTCCCCTGGTGTTGGGGCTGCTGGGTAGTCTTCTGGTGTTGGGGCTGCTGGGTAGTCCTCTGGTGTTGGGGCTGCTGGGTAGTATAGTCCCCTGGTGTTGGGGCTGCTGGGTAGTCTTCTGGTGTTGGGGCTGCTGGGTAGTCTTCTGGTGTTGGGGCTGCTGGGTAGTAGAGTCCTCTGGTGTCAGGGCTGCTGGGTAGTCCTCTGGTATTGGGGCTGCTGGGTAGTAGAGTCCCCTGGTGTTGGGGCTGCTGGGTAGTAGAGTCCTCTGATGTTGGGGCTGCTGGGTAGTCTTCTGGTGTTGGGGCTGCTGGGTAGTAGAGTCCCCTGGTGTTGGGGCTGCTGGGTAGCAGAGTCCTTTGGTGTTGGGGCTGCTGGGTAGTAGAGTCCTCTGGTGTTGGGGCTGCTGGGTAGTAGAGTCCCCTGGTGTTGAGGCTGCTGGGTGAATCGTTGATGTGGTGGAGTGCTGCTGAGTATTGCTACTCTGCAGAGAAATATGTCCTTTCCAGTTTTACGCATGAGTGTGTGAGGACACCAGAGGCAGTGCAGAGCAGTACAGACCGGAAAAACAGAGCAGAAACGCGAGACGGGCCCTGATGCTGACAGAGCAAGCATGCTTTGGGGAGCCTGACAGAGAGAAATAGTGTAGAGCAGGTCATCAATTTGTTCCATAACCGGCTGTTTAGAGAGTCTCTGGCTGGCTAAGCGTATCGTGCTTCCTGGGTTGTCTCAGCAGTCTGGACCAGCTGAGGTGGAACACTGTCTAGGGCTTTACACACTGGGCCGACCAGAACCATACTGTGCTGGTTTGGAAATTGTCCTTTTATGTTTTCTTTTCTAGTACAGTTCAAGCCACTAAGTATGCATGACCAGACTAGGCCAGTACAGCTCAGCACAGCAATGTACATAATGATTTGGTTGTTTGTACACTGTTAGTGTAAGTGTCTTTCTAGATTGCACCAGCATTAAGGTATAATTAAGATAAATCATGCTTGAGATATGGGTAATTTATTTGAGTTAGAGCTTGGCAGAGGTGATGGAAAGCTATTGACCATTTGATTGGATTTATACGGTCAGCAAGAGTTAGTGGGGACATACTATATTTAACACACATACAGTACATACACACACATACACACACACACACACACACTCTAAGGAGAAGTCGTGCTGGTGTCAGGGGCCAGAGAGTGGAAATTTGTTTATTAGTTTACTGTATCATTTCCCACAATGCCTCTGTGCAGCAGCAACACACAGAGTGAAATCCCACACTGGCTGCTACTTATAGCTCTGAAAGGGATACCCACAGAGTCCAGAATGCGTTTGTTTTCACAGTGGTGTAGAGTAGCCCGGTAACCTCACCCACTTCAGTTCATCTACAGGACCTCCCACTAACAGTCAGACACACACACACACACACACACACACACACACACACACACACACACACACACACGCACGTTCACACTCACAAAGACACACACACGACAAAGACACGCGCACATGCACGAACAAACAATGACAAAGATAAACACATGTTCACACATACACAGACACGAACTCTGACAAAGATACACACCTTTTCACACACACGTATTGTATACAGACATGGACAGGAACACATGGGCCAATACAACACCCGCACACACTCATTGAAACTATCGAATTAAATTCTATTTCTATATTTGAAACACACAAATTGTACACTCATACTGGTAGCCAATATGACGCAAAGGCCTTGCAGGGCAGAACAGAACATGATAACCTCTGTGAGATAAATGCAGATATATCCTGAGTTGATTGTGTATCTATACCGATAACCTTATGTCAACAAAACTGCTCAAAGCATCCCTTGGAGACCACAAGTCAGAAGACGAGTTTCATTTTTACATGCATTTTAACAACGTGTGAACATATTTATCTTACTGTATATGACGTAGAGCTTATAACTGCCACCCAAGTAAATTGAGATATAAACCAAAGGTCCACTTCTTATCTTGAGATCAATTCTGACATGGAACATTAAGAACAACTCAAATCATAACTCACCACTTGGATACCAGGACAGTGGTTTGCAACAGCTACTTTAGTTTAGAAGGTAGGTTCACTCTTCTTTGTGTTTTGGACAGTAGTCAGGTGACAACATTTCAAACTTTAAATGCTGTTTCCTCTTCTAAGGTTATGGTTATGTTATTGTAGGAGCAGTAACCTAACGTCTTACAGATAAATGACCATGTGCTACGTTATGATTTGTGCTTTCCTTTTCAAAATAATACACTATTTATGTTTCAAGAACATGTGAGGGTGAGGATCATCATATTGGAATATGGATAGAGAAGGCAGATGGAAACTCTGTGTTGTCCTTGATAATGCTATCATTGACATTTCCAAAGAGATAAGCGTCTTGCAACTCTGATATCCAGGACATTCTCTTGAGCATAGCTATTATTTGCTGTCTTGAAGAATTATAGCATTCAATATAGCTGCAGTCAGAGGACTGTAGATCTACATCAGTGTGGATGGGTTTGTTTGTGTGGCTACATGGCGGCTATTTTTTTACAACTCTACACATCTCTTGAGCATTATGTTTCCCATCCACCTTAATGGGGGATCTGTTGGCGAGAAGACGCGCATCAGTTCAAGAGGTATCTGACAAGGTCAGACACTGTGAATGGAGGAGGCGGGCATGATAAGCATCACTGCCATTTCCTCCTACATTTGTCGTAAACGCTTGACTATGCAAACATAGCAAGCCATCTTTGATTTCTCCTTGGAGCAATTGACACGGTTGATTGGAATGATTGAGTACTTTTCACAGTGAATTATAATTGTTTTTGAAGCCATCGGGCGCATGGCAGTGCAGACTTTATGATGTGAAAACAACTTTTTTGACCAGCTGTATTGTGAAAGTGCACAGCTTGATTGTGAACTATCAACGTTTCTTTGGATAAAACAATAAGAGTATCTGTTTATTCAAGTCAAAATGTCTTGTCGTATTACATGTTGACCAATGTATCACAATAAATAGTTGCATTTGAAAAGTAGGTCAGTTAAGGATAGAGGGATTAGATGAGTCAGCATGATTGCACCTGTTTTATGAGCAGCTTTATCAGACAAATTGGACTGCTGGTATTCCATCACCTCTTTCATAGTATTTATACTCCTTTCGACATGGTAAGTATTGATAACAGAGCCAAGGTTTTCCCTTCATCTCATCTGCTGTGTGGAGTTTCATTTTGATTCACATATTTTGTGAATCATACAACACACACACACATACACACACACACATACACACACTCAGCACTCTCATTAAGGGAGGTCTATACATCAATGATGGTCGTAAGTGTGATATAACAAGAGGTACACTGATAGTTTGAGGCTGTGGTTATCACTTCCTTCGTCTGCCAACAGAGAAGCGACGACAGGGAAAATTCCAGCCCTTCAGACGTCTGTTTGGGAAGAGAAAGAAGAGGGAGACAGAGAGGGGCTTTGATGCAGCAGAGCTGAAGGCTAGCTTTTCCACCGGGGAAGTGTGCAATGGTGTTGTCTCAGATGATGAGGAGACCAACCAACATCTGAGGTAATACTGAACACTCAAGGTTTTTATTTTAACATTTTACACTGATAAAAACTCTTGTCAGGATGTTACGCAATAGAGGTGTACGTTCCTCCTTGACATCTTTTCTTTATTACTTGTACAGAACTCCCGACACAAGTCTTATCAATTATTCAGTCTCCATGGCACTGACCTCACGATATAACTTTAATCCCTGACTAAAGACTATAAAGGAAGCCTAGAACACCTTATCCACTGACAGCCTACACAAACATGGATCCCACACGTGTATATATACTGTATCACAATGTGGCTTCTCATTTGACTTGATAGCTTTGTTTGGTTATCTATTTCCATGCAAGTAGACTTGACTACACTACTGTGTTACGGTCTGGTAAGAAAAGGGTGGGGTGAAACATGGTCTATAAACTGCTTGCCTGGCTCTTTAGCCTTTAATTGGTGGACAGAGAGAGAGAGAGAGAGAGAGAGAGAGAGGAGATATGGGAGAGTATGTGTGGGGTAAAAGGCTCTCTGTGTAAATGGGTTTACTATGTGATACTACACAGTGACATGACTGAATGATTGACTGTAATGACATACTGTGACTGTATAGCATTCATGATGTTTTTGTAGGGAGCTGAATCCCATTGGATCCCGAGCCCTCTCCCACGACAGTGTCTTTATCCCAGAGGAGCCAGTGAAGGAGTCCAGCCCAGAACAGACCATGTCCCAGGAAAACGTCTCAGACAAAGTCAGGAACCTGCAGGTGGAGCCCTACTAACAGACTTGTTTACACTAACAGTTTCAAATCAGCATTGTATATTATTTTTATTTTTGGTTTTTTTGTGTGTGTGTGTGTGTTAAATGTGCAGAGGCAGATAGCACAAAGTATCAAGTTTGGCCAGAAGCCTCCTTCTCTGAGGAAGAGTGAGGACGATGATGGCAGCTCTGATGAAGAGGATGTGCCCAGGAGTCCACTGAAGGTCTTAGCCCAGGTGGAAGCTGAGCCAGTTGAGACAGAAGAGCCAAAGGTAAGGCCAGATTTGGTGACAAACTGATAGCATCATCTTTGGTACTAATGTTTGATGTGTATCAGTTGAGACGAATGTCAATGCTCTGTTTCCCTGACAACCAGGGCCATGGGGTCAGCCACGTCCACGGGACCCAACAAGGTGAGACTGGGACACACAGCACTCCGGTGAAATCTCCCAGGTCCAAACGAATTCTTCCAGCCACCGGCACCATTGAGTCCATCAACCTGGATGCAGTCCCGCAGTCTGTCCCTCGACTGGACAACACTGCTGCCAAGCATAAGCTGTCTGTCAAACCCAAAAACCAGAGGATCTCCCGCAAGCACCGCCGGTTTACACAGGTGAGAATGGGCTTGGGTCAGGGGTAAGTGTCAAAGGTGTGCGCTGAGCTTATAGGGGACTTTGTCCCGTGACACAGTAAGGGGACTGGGATCCATGCAATTGATTCGATATTTTTCCTATGAATGTGTATGAAGCAGAAAAGACAGAGATAGACTGAAATAACAAAATATTATATATATATATATATATATATATATAAATATATATAAATATATATCTGTCCCTTTCCAGGATCTCCAGGAGGTGTCTCTCCCTGGTATACTGCAGGAGGAGACAGACGCACATAGGGACCTAGAGGCAGCTGGCATCTCCGCTGACGAGGAGCACCTCTACGAGTCCCCAGAGAAACCTAAGAAGCAGAAATTCCATGATGAGGAGCGACGGGAGTCCAGGAGGAGGAGAGAGCTTGAAGAACAGAGGCATAGAGAGGAGACACAGGAGGAGGAGAGGAAGAGGAGAGCAGAGGGTTTGAGGATGCGAGAGATGGAAGAGGAGAGATGTCGTAAACAACATCAAGAGGATGAAGAAAGGAGACAAAGAGAGGAGGCAGAGAGGAGGATGGAAGAGGAAAGAAGGATTCGGGAGGAGGAGGAAAAAAGACAGCGAGAAGAGGAGGAGAAGAGAATGAGGATGGAAGAAGAGAAGATGCAGAGAGAAGAAGAGCAAAGAAGGATGCTGGAAGAAGAGGAGCATAGGCAGAGAGAGGAGGAGAAGAGACGGGAGGAAAGAAGGAGGAAAGAGGATGAGGAGAGGAGGCATCGAGAACTGGAGGTGGAACGTCTTCGTTTGGAAGAGGAGAAGAAACTGAGAGAGGCCAAGGAGGAAGAAGAGTGGAAGAAAAAGCAGGAGCTGGAGGAGAAGACAAAGCAGGAGGCAGAGGAAAAAAAGAAGAAGGAAGAGGAGAAGCAGAGAATCTCTGCAGATGAGCCTGATGGTAGTTCTGACCCGGTGGAGAGGAAGAGGAGGGCAGAGGAGGTTCGCTGGAGAGAGATGGAGGAGAGACAGAGGCCTTTCTCCTTCAAGGTCTCCTCTGGGGAGAAGCAGATCCTGTTTCAGAAGGTCAACCTGACACCTGTTACGCCGGCCTCCAGTCAGCAGGGCGGTGGTGGTGCTGCTGCTGACCTGAGAGAGGGAACCAAGGCCTCCTCTACTCCTGGAGGAGCAGACTCACCAACCCTCCTGTCTTCTCAATACATCCCCCACACAGCCATCTTGGTGACGGGGGCTCAGCTTTGTGGCACTGCGGTCAACATGGACCAGATCAAAGACACAGCCTGCAAGTCTCTCCTTGGTCTGGGAGAAGATTGGAAAGCAATGGGTACCCCGCCACCAAGCAAGAGCAAGACGTCACCAGAGCGCAAGTCTGGGAAGACCAAGTCCCTCAGCGAGTCTTCGCCCTCCACAGACCAGTCCAGTGCAGCCATTCTGGCAGAGTGGGCCAGTATCCGATCCAAGATCTTCAAGGGGGCTGAAGAAGGAAAGTACGAGGACTACACAAACCCTGGGGGCTGCAGCCAGAGCCGGCCAAGCAGCGAGGACCTGAACCAGACTTCGTTCCCACACACCAACCTCAGGAAGACCATGTCTGCCAGCGCCAAGTTCTCCATCACTCCGGCAAAGAAGAAGTTCGCCGACTCCTCCAACAGGAACTCTGAGTTGATGAGTCCTGAGGACAAGGAGGGAGGAAAGACTGCTCCCACTGACACTCCCTCTCCCCAATTTTCTTCAGCTTCAGTGGCCCCAGCCAGCAAGGCCCACCAGAACAGGGGCGGTAAGACAGTCCGGATCGCTGATGGGACCGAGGGGTGCATGTTTGCCAAAGACCTCCCCTCCTTCCTGGTCCCCAGCCCCTCCCAGGGATCAACCAAACATGGTTCTGAGGAGGGGACCGAGGTCGGGAGCCAGGAGGGCGAATCAGAGGACTCGGACTGGAGGGAAGAGGGAGAGGGGCAGGAGAGGGGTCAGGGCAGTGAGGACAGACCCTCTCCATTCGGGATCAAGCTGAGAAGGACAAACTATTCACTCCGCTTCCACGGCGAACAGTCCACAGAGAAGAGGAAGAAGAGGTACAGTGCTGGGGACAGTTTTGACGGTGTCCCTTCGCCTCTCACCCCCATGGACCCTGATTCAGACTCCGCCTCTGTGTTCTCGGATAGGTCCAGCCCCGCTTCACCGCTCCGCGAGAGTGACACTGCTGGGGCCAACAAGCCCATGCATGCTTCAGCTGGGTCCGCTCCTGAGCCCCGGGTCAGAGGGGGCAAGGCTCCCACCACCCCTGCAGCCACACACAGCTCGGAGAGTGACAAGTTGCCCTCCAAACCCTCACTCTACCAGAGGCCCACCGCATCTCCTAACCCTGCTGATGTTGCCTCCACCCCTCCTCCCTCTCCGCTGCCCAAGGTGGACAGAAGGGGACCCAGTGATCTGCTGGCCCAGAGGAAAGTGGGGCCAAATTCACATGGTGGCCATGAGGACGAGCGGGGTGAGAGGAGGGAGTCCTCCTCGGCTGTGGCCCAGCTGCACAGGAATGGCCAGGGTCAGGGGGAGGAGGAGTCCAAGGAGAAGAGGTGCTTCTTCCCCTCCATCAGCATCCCCTGGAGGGAGAAGGCAGACAGGAAGACAGAAATCATCAGAAAAGGTTAGTGTTTCACCTTGGCTTGGGCAGCTCCTCTGCTGCTTCTGACAGAGATTAGAGAGAGATGAAGATAAGATAGATTTTTTAACAGGTTTAACAAGAGTATCACACACGCCTGTTTTATCGACAAATATCTTGTTTTTTAAAACAATAGATACTAGGTGTGAATTTCCAGTAATCTGTATTTTCTTTGTTAGTCTTCTCTTGTTGTCCTGAGGTCAGTCACTAAAGAGCCAGTGTCTTGTGTATGTAGTCAAGTACATAATGGATGGTTGTCTCTCTCTCTCTCTTACAGAGAAGCCGTCTCTGCAGAGCAGGCACTCGTTGGACAGCGCGCGGGTTGGTCAGGACAAGGACACGGGGCCTCTGTGGATCACCATGGCGCTGCAGAAGCAGAAGGGCTTCAGAGAGCAGCAGCAGAGCCGAGACGAGCGGCGCAGCCAGAGAGAGACCAAACTGGCGGAGAAACAGGCCAAGGATAGAGAGAGTGTATGTAACACTTGTAATCAATAGTGTGGGCTTATGGCTGCTGCTGCTGCTTATGGCTGTTGTTGTTGTTGTTGTTGTTGTTGTTGTTGTATTGTATTGTGTTGTAAATGTGAATGTTGCTGCTACTGTGCATGTTGGCCAGGGATCCTTTGAAAAAGAGATGAATATGTCAATGGGACTCACCTGTATATATATATATTTTACCATATTTGACTCTGAAGAAGGTCTCTTGATTTTTTGCAAGTAAACAAAGTTTTGCATGGAGTTTTTCTTTTCAGTTTCATTTTTTTTCTACTCCTCTTGCACCTGCAGTTTCAATATCAGGTGTGCAGATAATTTTCATTACTCGCCTGTATAAACACAGGATAAATAAATAAGCTGCTTATCCATGAGAAACACACATCAGGAGCTTGGCCCTGGGTGCTATGAGTTGATGAGAGTATGTGTAAGTTAGTAGTGGGTTCTCATGGACATGATTGTATTAGATATAGCAGTAGGAGAGAGTGACTGAGACAGTTAGCTAAAGGGGTGCCTGTCTGTCTTTCACAGGGTGTGCTGACCAGTCCTTCTGAAGGTAAGGGTAATGGCAACAGCAGTCATCCTAAACCGCAAACCCCAGAAGAGCCCAAGAGACCTGATAGCCTCCTGGCCCGCTTCGATCGCCGGGACCACCTGAAGAAAGCCAACACCCTACCTAGCTCTGTCACAGGTAAGAGTCTGCTGTGCTGCACCATGAAAACTGCATCGGTCAGCACTGTATTCACATTAACCATTAGTCATGTGTTTCACCCTGTCTAAATAATGCTGTGTCATCATACTTCTAGGCTAGGTTGCGTTCCTTTCCTGTATGAAACCACTTTCATATGAAACATTTCCCAATATCAAAGCCTGATAATGTTCAAATTATATCACACCTAAATCATAATTAAAAAAATGTTATCCAACCTACCGGAATGTGGATTACACACTGGATTACACATTTACAGACGGATGCCTTCATGGTACCATTAATGTGGGTTAACTTAACCCTTTGTCTCTGTTTGGGAACCTTGTGTTGCAGTCGAGATAGCAGACTCCACCCCGTCGCCCCCAGCAGTGAAGGAGGTGACCAAGCGCTTCCCCTCCAGTGACTCTCCCCAGGTGTCCACTGAGCCGGCTTGGCTAGCACTGGCCAAACGCAAGGCCAAGGCCTGGAGTGACTGCCCTCAGATCATCAAATAACTACTCCGTCTCTCTCTCTGCTCTTCCAACCAACGTCCTACCCCTGCCCTGCATCAGTACTAACTGTACACTGCCCCATGAACTATGACCCAGAGTCCCAAACCCAATCCCCTGACCTCTCCCCTCTCCACCTGATATGACCCCTAATCTGCACTCTCTCCTAACCCCACAGACCAGTAACCCCCCCCCCCCACCCCCCCACCCCCACTTCGTCAATACTCTGTAGCCATGCACTTGATTGTGTGATGATTCAGTCAAAAGTGCATTTCACATTCTTATTCTTCAAACACTGTCACAGATTTGCAAACACTCAGTACAAGCATGCACTTATATGAACTTGAACACATGAAGACACATGCCCACACACATTTTGAAGATGACCTGGCTGTTTACTATCATAACTATATAATACAGTATCTGCCAGTACCAACAAGTCAAAGAGACCCCCAATCCTTCAGCAGCCAATCACAGCCATTGCAATAACCAACCCCAACCCCTTCCTTCCTTTTAGTAGCCAATCAGAGCACCATGGTTGTAAATACATCATGCACTAAACATAATACAACATAATGCTCATTATTAATCCCAAGGCTGTGGAAAATCATACAGCGATACATAAGGACCTGAGAAATTCTTGACCACTTAACCTGTCACATTATCAACATGTAATTCAAAGCTTATCCCCAAGGTGGCACTGTATGTGCCTCCACACACCAGAGAGTTAGAAACAGTTTTCACACTTTTTTTTATTTATTTATTTTTGTTAAATTTGCTTATATGATTGGAATCCTCCTGTGAACATTAGTAAAGGAGAAATGAATATGCATTCTGGTTAAAGCTTTGGGAAAATGATGGGTCTGCAACTTGTATGAACACACGGTTTGAGAGAGCGCTATGTCGTCCTCTTGTCTTGGTGCTGGGGGATGGAACTGCAAGAGAAAAAACAGGTCAAGAATTCCTCTGGTCCATACCGATACAGTGACAGATTCAGATTCTTTCTTTACTCAAAGTACTTTGAGAACAGAGTTTTTGTAAGGGCTAACAGCTAACAATAACCCCACCTGATACACGATCAACCGGTTAAATCTTCCTTATGACCTGAAACAAAAGTGTTTCCGTCATATGTTCTGTTACCGTATGTTGTGGGTATTATTAGTTCATGCACTGTTTTTAATAACATGTTGAGTCAATAGATTTTGTCATCTCTGAGCCTTGTCTGCAATGTACAAAAAGTAGCTTTTTTTTTACTTGTATTCAAAAACCAGTACTTAGTACAGTATAACAATTCTTCTCACTGTGTCCGTGACGACTGTGACAGCTGTCAAAGAAGCTATATTGTAAAACTTTGCCATGACAAAAGGTGTTCAAATCTGTTTGTAAATTAACACAAAAATATCTGTCATCAAATGTCGACTGCACTGGAACACAAGATTGACTACCACAGTGTTTGATGGTTGTGAGCTGCTCAGTATTCTCACTACTCTGTAATGATGTAACCTGGATTTTGCTTCTGTTATGGAAAAAGACTACCTGCTTGCTGTAACATACATTTTCCTGTCGCTAATGTGATGATGATCCGTTAAAAATGTCTGCCAGCATTGGGAATCACATTCTGTGAATCACCATTATGGGATAAGCCATCATCACATATCATTTTCTAAACGTGATCTGAACCAATCAGCCTCGTGACAACTTCTGTTTAATAGGCCAGGTCAGTCGGTGAGTGACATCATATGGATATTTCTCCCACTATGAGGTCCGGGATTCTCCCATCACTACCTTCCTCACTACTCAATGTAATGATCTCTATGTATGTATGTAAGTATGTATGTATGTTAGAGGCGGTTTTACCAGGACTGAGAGAAAGAAAGGAGCCCCTAAGGTGCAGTCACTTTGTCATTTTGTTTTTAACTTAAGTCGTGTGCAATAGTGTAGTGTACACAGTGTTGTATGTAACAAAATATGTTTGGTAATAATTGCACTTTTTTTGTCCCACTTAGAGATATTCTTGAGAACATTCTTTAAGTGATGCAAATGTTATGAATTATGTAAATTAAATACTGATGTCTGGACTCAAAGCCCCAAGAGTCTTAATTTTCCTCCTCCAAATTTAGTCAGGAGTGTCAGAGGTTTAACACAAAGGCTATGTTCCAATTTCCACACTAGAGTAGAGCCATGTATTGGCCGTGCATTCTAAGTTGTATGCTAGACACTGAAACGGAGCCAAAATCTTGTCTCCCATAGGCCTTGTCTGTCTGTCCTATACTCACTGGTCAGTCTGCCTATCCACCTCACTGTTCTGGCCACCAAACAGACAGACAACCATTTGTTTCTAGAAATCCTTTTTAATAAATCAGTACAAAAATACACTACATAACGTCATTCAAAGAATCTCAGGAATTCCCCCGATCCTCCTCCTCCTCCTCCTTCTCCCCATTGGTCAACTCGACACAATACACAAAGTCGTTACGACATCCCATCACAAGGGAGCGCTCCCACACCACAGGAGATGAGAAGAGCTCCCCGGGGAGAGGGAGTGAGGCTCTCAGTGTTCCGTCCTCTCCGTCCACCACCCAGAGTGTCCCGTCTGTGGAGGCTAGGCCCACCAGCGGACCCCCCCTCCTGCCCTGCCAGGGAGGGCCATCGAACACACAGGGGCTGGAGTACACCCGACCCGAGGTCTGGAAACGCCACACCAACGAACCGTCTCCACAGTCCAGGCAGTACGCGCACCCGTCATGCGACCCGCACACGACCCTCCGCCCGTCTAACGCGAGGCACGGGGACGAGAAGACCGGCCCGCCGGTGGCAAACTTCCAGAGCTGTCGGAGGAAGAAACAGAATCAACACCCGAGTGTGAACTCAACAGAAACAGGTTTTGTTGGGAAAATATGATGTTGAAGAGAACGAATAAATGACCAGAATATTTGGTGCGTCATCGGTCCTCTCTCCTATCATCGGTCCTCTATTCCTTGCATCCTCCCTTCCTCACTTCCTATGCATTGAAGGAGAAGATCTGAAGGTTCCTCAACTTAGATCTTCTCCAATGCTTTTTCAGAAGGAAGCGAGAAGAGAAGATGCGACGAATAGAAGAAAGACGCCCCCCCATACGTCTCAGACGAAGCCTCCCCTCTCACCATTTCCCCCGTGAGACTGAAGCAGCAGATGTTCCCGTCCGTAGAACCGATGAGGACGTGACTGGAGGAGCAGCACGGGGACGAGAAGAAGGGAGTCTCTCTGGAATACGTCCACAAGACGCTACCACTGTCCTGTAACGGAGAGTCTCTGTCTTTCTTACTCACTCAACAGCAGTGCTGCTTCTGCGCAGCATATTAAAAGAGCACTTCACCAGTTATTTCCACAGACCCCTAAATAAGCATGTGAATGACAGGTAATGTTGGCTGTCACACAGTTGTCGGTTTGTACATCATGTAATACGGTCAACAAGACTAACAGAGTCCCACTTTTCCCACTCACACACCCCAAGTACATGTTGTGTATTAGTGTGTGTGTGTGTACTCACAGGGTTGAGACAGAGGAGGTTCCCCCCCAGCGTGGCCACGTACAGCTGTCTGAGGGAGGGGTGGAGACGCGGCGAGGAGAACACAGCCCCGCCCCCACAGTGGCGCTTCCACACACACTGGCCAGTCTGTAATACACACACACATCGTTTTAACATGTTATCTTAAATGTACACTTGGAAGAAAGGTGCGCACACACATACTGTACATACACGCACACACAGTACTTGTGGGTTCAGGACAAACAGGTGAGCCCACCATCACCCACCCACCCACCCACCCACCCACACCCACACACCCACACCCACACCCACACCCACACCCACACCCACACCCACACCACACACACACACACACACACACACACACACACACACACACACACACACACACACACACACACACACACACACACCTGTGGGTCCAGGGCATAAACGTGTCCATCATGTGAGCCCACCACCACCAGGCCTGTGAGGGGGTCTACGGTGGGACAGCTCTTCACTGCGTCTCCCGTTTCAAACACCCACCTCTTCTCCCCAGACCTCACACACAGGAAATACACACTACCGTCGTAACACCCTTAAAACAGAAACAATAAAAACATACCATGTCATCTACCAGCAATGTAGAATGGACATCTAGGGGCTTGGATATTTTCCTTTCCTTTGAATTGCGTAACCAGCCCAGCCTCAGCTCAGCTCAGCTCAGCTCGGTTAGGTTAGGCTCTGTAGTGTAAATCACGGTATAGACACTAAAATACAGACTCAAAGGGGATTTACACACTACAGGGCCCACCCGAACCATACTGTGCTGGGCTGGCTTCGATATTTCCTACTATTTCAGCAACTATGGTGGATGAGTAACCAGACTAGCTCAATACAGTACAGCTTAGCTTGACTCAGTTTGGTTTGGCACTTTAGTGTGAATGAGGCTTTATTGTGGATACTGACCTACCACTACAAGGGCTCCGCATCGGGACACAGCGGCTGAGGACTCGATCCTGTCTCCTAATACCCGCTCCCACAGGAGCCCCCCGGTGGCCAGGTCCAGGGCCTGCATCCTGTGGGAGTGTGAGCCGATGAACACGGTGGTCCTGGCCGGGCAGCTGCCTGAGGAGGCCCCCTCTGGTCCTCTCTGCACCAGCAGGACAGGAGAGGCGTCCACACACTTGCCTGTGTCTGAGGTCCAGCTCACCCTCAGTCCCAGTCTCACAGCACTGGCCTCTCCACCGCCACTGACACACAGCTCATTGGCTCCCACTGTACAGGAGTGACTGGATTCTGTACTCTCATTGGCGACTGTCGCCTGCTGTGTCGGTGTGCTTTCTGTTCTTATGATTGGTCCCTCTGCGGTGTCGGAGTGGGAGTTTTCATCGGTTATTTTAAAAGAGTCTGAGTGACTCATCTCTACGACCTCCCCTGCCCTCCTCAACACCGTGTATCTCACCGCCGTCTTCACGGAGGAAACTTCATTTCCCAGCAGCCTCTCTGCGGCTGTGGTAGAGTGAGGGTCCGTGAGCTGTCTCTTGGGTCGTGCTGAGGAGAAAGGATCGTCAGCTCGCCGTTTCTTGACCACGGGCTGGGATGATGATGATGTCATGGGATGAGTCAGCGTTTCCATGGAAACGTGGCGTAGTACGTCCGAGAAGGATCCGTCCAGTAGAACCTCCAAAAGTCCTGATGACGAGGTCCCTCCTCCAACAGTGTTAGTGATGTCATTGCAGAGACGCAATGCTTGGAGGGAGTCTCCTCCGCCGAACAGGAAGTTGGAATCCTCCTTGACAGCCGCGTCCTTGGCAAGGCCTAAAGTCTCCTGACATATAGAAGCATACCCACACCATCAGATAAACGTACCAACGACATTCGAACGAACGGGAAAACGTTATCGGCACCATGTTAGGCATTATATCAAACATGAAAAAATAATCTGATCTAATGTTGGATAGCAGTTACCCTCCATAGAGCCTTAAGTCTCTCTCCCAGAGTTTCTACGTTCCCCAATGGACCACGGGACTCTGCCATTGCTCTTTGTCTCTGGTAGATCTTCAGAAGTTCACCCATAGACACTTTTCCTGCAAAAAAAACAACAAAACCGAGAACAAGACTACCATGGACATGATACATACAACACTCAAATGATCCAAGAATCTGTGAAATTTATTTCAAGAATGCAGCGTTTGCAGAGGACGGGGCCTAAGGTGTGGTGGTGGGTAGGGATGAGATGTTTGTTGTTGCGACAGAATGTTGTCTCACCATGTGAGGACAGCGGTAAAGCTGGGACCAGCACCAGAGTGTCTGGTACGCTGTGACTGGGCAGGAGTTGAGATAACCTCTGAAGGACGGCCCTCTGCAGGTCTCTAGTAGCAGAAACCATCTCTTCATGGTCACGATGAGCTGGGTAGGGGGAGCGGGTGGCCAGGTCTCCCTGATCACCACTAGGGGGCAGGGAGGAGCCGCGATCTGCCTGCTGTTCTACAGATGAGGAGGTAGGGGACGCCGATGCCTTTGGGCCCCCAGGTGGAGTGGTGGCCACAACAAAGGCGACCAGCCGAGAGCCTTTATACAGGTCCACTGCACAGGCCTCCACCTGGGGCAGACTCATGAGAACCTGGGGGAGGTGTGGAGGATGGAGAGAGCAGTGAGGATGGAGGATGGAGAGAGGAGGGAGGTATGGAGGATGGAGAGAGGAATGGAGGATGGAGAGGGAAATGAGGATGGAGAGAGGAGGGAGGATGGAGAGAGAAGGGAGGTATGGAGGATGGGGAGAGGAGTGAGCGGAAGTGGGAGGATACGACAGCAACATTGATAGGACTGGATAACATGAAGTTATTATTATATTATTCTTGGATTTAAAGAAGCTAAATGGTATTTTATGTATGATGCTATTCATGCAAAATAGCATTGTACAATCTATGCCACTAATCTGTTTAGAGGAAATGAGGGCATGCTGATTGGAGGCGTTCTCACTTGCTGCACGTTGTCCAGGTGCACACGTTGTCCGTGGCGTTTGGCCAGCCGGTCCCGCCGGCCCAGGTAGTAGAGGTGCGTGTCCTTCACCTGAACCCAGTCTCCTGTCCCCCGCATGGTCCCAGGGAGAACGGTCACCTCGTCATCTAGAAGACACACTCTGTCCTTTCCACCTGCACGGAAGATCGTTGTTATAGCACAAACCGACAGGCGAATCGACTGTGTGTGTGTGTGTGTGTGTGTGTGTGTGTGTGTGTGTGTGTGTGTGTGTGTGTGTGTGTGTGTTTATGACTTGTTGGTTCATGCTCTCTTTAATATCTAAGGCAATAAATAAAGGCGTCTGCTAAATGCCATAAAAGTAAATGTGTGTGTGTGTGTGTATGTGTGAGACTTGTTGGTTCATGCTCTCTTTAATATCTAAGACTGAATCCACTGTTTTTGTGTGTGTGTCTTTCTGTGTGTTGTTGTGTGCATGCATGCATTGTGTGTGTGTGCCCACCTATGAACACCTGGCCTTCGCCCTCTGTGATAACACAGCCATGTTGGTCTCTTACTTCCACAGTCGTGCCCATCAGTGGGGCTCCGAGGGGCACAGAGGCTTCTGGACTGTGAGATGGACATGTACAAACAACTACATCACCACCACAGTCATACAATTGGGTAAAACTGAACTAGGATACGAATACACATCTGATACACAGTTGTAATTAGTTGGAGAGAAGAAGAATGTTGTGTTGTGGGGTTTGGGGGCGCATGGTCGGGGGTTTGTAGGTAATGACCATTACCACCAGAGGTCAGGGGTGTCACTCACAGACTAGTGGACTGCAGGAGGTTCTCTGGGAACTCGTAGCAGCAAGCCCAGCAAGACACCTCCGTGATGCCGTAGATGTTGTAAACGTGAGTACGGTTCCCCTCCTGCCTCCAGCTTCGCAGCACGGCCGGGGAGGGGCAGGCCTCGCCCCCCAGGGCTAAGACACGCAGGGAGGAGCCAGCAGACAGCACCTTCTCCTGCAGGGCACGCCGACCAAATCGCCCGAGCAGAGTGGGTGTCACCTGAGGGGGATAAAACACACATTGTGCCCCTGAAATACTTACATTGCTACAGATATGGTGAAAACGTAGTTAAACATTCATGTTTATATTTATTCACCTGTAAAACGGTCGTCCGGTGTGTCGTGAACAGCACATGAGCCAGTCTGTTGGGCATTCTTTTAACCACCGTGGGGACGATGAGGAGGCGTGCCCCTGACGACAAGGCCAAGAATATCTCCACCACCGAGGGGTCAAAGGTCAAGGGAGAGGCCAAGAACACCACGTCGTCTGCAGTCATCTTATAAACAGAACTGAAGAGGAGGACAAAAGAGAAAATCCTTTTTACAGACAACAAAGAGTGAAAACTGTCAATACAAATCAGTCACACAAATAAAGACAACAGAGACATAGGTATTACACACATGAAACTTGAACGGGGGATTGGCGTGCTTAACTCACTGAAAACATTTTGTTGGGTGCAGGGTCTGGAATCTTTGTTTTAGTTCTAATTCATAATAATAGCAGTAGTCAAATGGACACATTTCACCTATGCCTTCCTCATTGTTTCATTACACTGGTGGTGCCATCATCTCACTAACTAAACAGCTATAGAGCTTGTATCGATCCTACACGTACCATTACAAAAAAGCCAACAACACATTCATATCAATGACAAACCTGCACATACTAACCGGAGATGCAATATGTTGGGCACGATACACTTATGTGGTACCCTCACGATCTTGGGAAGCCCCGTTGTTCCAGATGTATGTAATATGTACGCTAGCGCCCCCTTGTTGACACTCTTTGGCACTGCAGCTAGTGCAGAAAAGTCTACATTTGCCTCTTCTCTGAGTGCTGTGTTGGTAACTGCCTTGGCTTCTGTAACTTCATCCTGGACATGGTCTGTCATTAGACTCTGCTGTACTCGAACGAGGGTTAGGTTGTGTTTAGACCAGACTGCACGCACCTCTATTAACATGAGGTTGGAAAATGACCTCTTGAATTTCTAGGGAAAAGACAGAAAAATCATCAGAAATTACACCATATGAATATACGTTACACCATCATTTCACTGGGGGGTCGTAAAATGAGTTCATGTTCAAAGGAGTGTAGAAACATGTATGATCAACTTTGAGGTACACACTCTTTTTACAAAGTCATCCATTTAGTTCAACAGCATAGTCATGTCTAACAGAGTCAATTTGATTCAAGCTGATGTGGTCTGGTGACTTGGTAAAAGGTACTTTGCCATCAAAATTGCCTACATCTCTATGGATCTTGTCTGAATAACCATTAGAGGAGCAGAGTCTTCCATTCTGCTTATCTTTTCAACCTCAAATATATATACACATTCAGGTATATACTCATTAATGCTTCATGTAAGCACCTTACCTGCAACAGATCACTCTGAAGAACACAGAACTCCAGCCCACACCGTGCCATAACGCGGGCAGACAGCTGTGCCGGGGCCTCTGGGTTAAGTGGTACATATGCAGCAGGTAACTGGAGGATGCTGGCATTGACAAACACATTATTATTCACTATGGGCAATGCTTACAGTTCATTTCACTGTAGATGAATATGCACTACACTTATATCATATTTTAAACTACAAGTTTAGTATTACACTCCATTGAGTCCCAGCCTGAAGTGTTATCCTTCGGCAACCTGATTTATATCTGTCTATGTCTATCTATGGTTAACTTACTAGCTACGTCCTACGGTGATGGTCATGTGGCTAAACATACCTCAGAATCCAAATAGGCAGGTGGACATCTGTGTGACAATACAATGCAATTACATGTATATGCATGCACTGCTTCTGTAGATGATGAGTTAAGTCATTCCCAAGCGCAACGATGTCGTTGTAGCTTAGAGACACAGGACCTGCTGATGAGCCACTGTCGTATGTGACAGCTATTCTCGCACTATGTAAGGAGGCCGCTGCGAGCACCATATCTTGAAGCATTTTCCGTTCCATCTCAGAGCACTAATTAGCGGCTGTAAAATGCATGTTATAAACAGCTTTGTACGTCTAATAATAATTTTAAAAAGTTGAACGCTTCTCGATGTGATAGCATAGTATGCGTATGCGTTGTTGTGATGTTGTGTCGCGTAAAGATGACAGTGTTCAAAACGTTGCGTCATACTTAGGCGCTATCCAATCACGTGTCTTTATTTTCAAAATGAATTTTTGCCCGCGCAGATGTTCTTTTTGAGGTTGCGACAGATTGACTTTTAGTAGTTTTCATCTTTATCTTTCTTTGATATAAAAGAAATGGAAACCGATGAGGAAATAAGTAAAAAGTTGAGCAAGGGGTTTGCTGTCAACTTGGAGATATACAAAAATACTTTGGAGCGAATTATCGATAAGGTTTGTCACTTTTGTTTTTGCTGTTGCTGGCTAGCAAGCTGTGTAGCTAGCTAGTAGTTGATGATGGGTCGTATTTGACGGATTTTAATACGTTTGGTCGTTACTAGCAAGTTAATATCGGTTTTATTATTATTATTATTATTTATTTTTTTAAATCTCTTCTTAAAATTATTTTTTATAGACTAGCCTTTAATTGAGGCTGCCCTTATTATTTGTAATGTGTTGTGTTTGACTGTTTTCTACTTATTTTTGTTTTTTATTTGCATATCAGTTTTATCTGCACCTTTGTGAAGCACTTTGTAACTGTTTTTAATAAGGTGCCATATAAATAAAGTGTATTATTATTATTATTATTATTACTTTGTAGTTAAACCATAACCACATTGAACCTCTCTCCTCGAACAGTATACGAAGGTTCATGGGGGTAAGGAGCTGTGCCTGCGCAACACGACAATGACAGGTAAACGTCCCTGAGACCGTGAGGGGTGGAGAGTGGACCATTCAAGTACGATGGGAACAGATCGGGCTAGCTCCCTACCTGTTTAGAAGGGAGAAACGTTCAGATAGACATTTCATATAACTTTGAGTGTCTTACATAACGTTGTCATTGGATACACCCCTAATCTGACTTGTGTGCTGTGCTGCTGTCCTGCAAACAGTGAAAGTTTAGTTTAGTGTATTAGGGTCCACATTAGCTGTTGCTCATGTAACTCCGACGTGACACTCCATATCATTTAATCGATTAAATGATATGGAGTGTTGCGTCGGAGTTATTGCTCATGTAGCAGCTACTCTCCCTACTAGGGTCCACACTAACATACAACACATGATACGGAACAGTTATAGACAAGAATAATACAAATACAATACTACATTAGTGAGGTAGATCTGATCTCATGGGTTGTTTCTTGTCTTCCATGTGACCATACCATTAAAGAGGTGGAGCAAGTTATGGAGCAGCAAGACTTGGAGGTGTCGAAGGTGGACGCATCAATGGTTAGGATATACATTTGCTGTCCTTCTAACCCACACAATATAATGACCTTGGAATTGCAATGTGGTCCTCTGTGGCTCAGTTGGTAGAGCATGGCGCTAACAATGCTTAGGTTGTGGGTTCTATACCCACTGGGGCCATATATACTGAAAAATGTATGCACTCACTGCAGTGTAAGTCACTTTGGATAAAAGCGTCAGCTAAATGGCATATATTGTTATTATAGATTAATTTCCTTGTCCTTTTATATTCCCTGTAATATCAACTTTTCTCATACCACTGTTCATCTTACTCTCCTTCAGATGTTTTCAGATTTGGGGGAGCAGTCTGACTTTATTGTTCCAGTCCTGGACATAACTGGAGACTTTCAGGTAATAACTTGGCACTGATGAAATTCAAAATGATGTCCATTATATGATTTTTCCCAACAGATGACCACAGCTTTGTGTTTAAGTACCTCATGTTTTTAAACAGATGGATATCTCACACCAGGATGATCACACTGATGATTGTGTTGATGAGAGCAGCCACTGTAAGTTTGTTTTCATTCATTTCAGTAACTTATTTTGATAGGTTGTGTTGAGCACTGTAGGTAAGGTTACGTGTCCCAAGACAACAACTAATTGTATTTATATTGCATTTATCAGCGGTGTCTGGAGTGGATAATTCCCAGCTAACGGTGAATTCCCAGCTAACGGTGAATTCCATGAATGAGACTCAGAACAGCCTGTGGGGACCTCTGCCTGAGGATCAGGATGAGAGTCTTGATCAGACACTGAGTAGTCAAGGCAGCACTCTACTGGACCTATATCCCAGCATGCTTAGCCAGATGGGCGAGGCGTGGCGTCAGCAGCATGTGTCTCAGGCAGCTGGTTCAGTGTTGAGAAGGTACCATCGGCAGCGGTGGAACGCCAACAGAAGCACCCTTGGGAACCGCACCTTCAACACCACCCTGAGATCTGCTCACAGAAACCCAGCGATTACCCTCAAAAACGACAACTCTATCCTCCAAAACTCTCAGAACTCTACACTGAGTGTGAGCTTCCCCAAAAGTCCAGACCACAAAAGGACAACAACCTGCAACCCTTCTAGTCTAACAACCGTCACCAACCTCCAGGATTGGCAAGCAGAGAGACAGTCCCCAAGGAAGGGGAAATGTACAAGGAATAGCGGACAGCGTCGCCCTGCCTTGGTGATGGACTTCTCCACAGCTCCCTCTGAACCACTTCTCTCTCCAGAGGAGTGTTCTGAGCCAGATGAGACTTCCCTCAACCAAACCTTCACGGTGTCACAATTGTCCTTTAGTGAGGGGCCTTCTGCCCTTATCTTCAGTCCAGCCAGATCTATGAGCCTGTCTCCAAAGCCTGTGCCAGGCAGGTTTGCCTTCCTCACTGTCCCTCATCCCTCGAGTGTTCAAACAGCACCACTTCCTGACGTCAGCACCAGAGCCACCCCAGTCACAGAGAGCCCTGTCCACCGCTCCCCAGCCAGGCCGGGTCCCTACAGAGCCTCCCCAGTCACAGAGAGCCCTGTCCACCGCTCCCCAGCCAGGCCGGGTCTGTACAGAGCCTCCCCAGTCACAGAGAGCCCTGTCCACCGCTCCCCAGCCAGGCCGGGTCCCTACAGAGCCTTCCCAGTCACAGAGAGCCCTGTCCACCGCTCCCCAGCCAGGCCGGTTCCCTACAGAGCCTCCCCAGTCACAGAGAGCCCTGTCTACTGCTCCGCAGCCAGGCCGGGTCTGTACAGAGCCTCCCCAGTCACAGAGAGCTCTGTCCACCGCTCCGCAGCCAGGCCGGGTCCCTACAGAGCCTCCCCAGTCACAGAGAGCCCTGTCCACCGCTCCCCAGCCAGGCCGGGTCCCTACAGAGCCTCCCCAGTCACAGAGAGCCCTGTCCACCGCTCCCCAGCCAGGCCGGTTCCCTACAGAGCCTCCCCAGTCACAGAGAGCCCTGTCCACCACTCCCCAGCCAGGCCGGGTCCCTACAGAGCCTCCCCAGTCACAGAGAGCTCTGTCCACCGCTCCCCAGCCAGGCCGGGTCTGTACAGAGCCTCCCCAGTCACAGAGAGCCCTGTCCACCGCTCCCCAGCCAGACCGGGTCCCTACAGAGCCTCCCCAGTCACAAAGAGCCCTGTCCACCGCTCCCCAGCCAGGCCGGGTCTGTACAGAGCCTCCCCAGTCACAGAGAGCCCTGTCCACCGCTCCCCAGCCAGGCCGGGTCCCTACAGAGCCTCCCCAGTCACAGAGAGCCCTGTCCACCGCTCCCTAGTGTTGCCCGGTCCCTACAGAGCCAGGCTCCTGACCTTGGAAATGCAACAGCGCGCATCTTTGAACGCCCACCTCAGAAGCCCCAAGATAGGCTCTGCTGGATCTCTACTAAGATCTGCCCCGACGTCTCCATGCTCCTCTCCACAGAGGCCAATCATCGTGTCACCCCGGAGACTTCCCAACCAGTCCTCCCATTGTGAGTTGCACACTGGGGCAGGCCAGCCAAGGCTTCAGCGACGGCTCTCCCTGGACTCCTCATCCCCAGCCTGCAGTCGCTCACGTTCCCTAAAGAGAAGGACCGAGGACGAGTTTCAGAAGATTTACCACAAGTTCGTCTGCCAAGGCAAGTCCTCCTCCCGCTGCACGTGTCAGTGGAGTGCTGAGACCACCAGAGGCCCCTCATCCTATGCTTTGGCCGCCCTGGCTCTGTCTCCCCATCACTCCCTCATGAGGAAGCGCCGTGTCGCAGTTGACCAGGATAGGCTCCCCCAGTCCAAACGCTTCAGGGATGGGCACTACTCAAACTACGCAAACTCCCCAGGGTCCCTTCGCCAGAGGGAAGAAGTGTTGGGGCGTCAACGTCACTCGAACAGCTCTCTGTCCTCCACAGCATTGGAGCCCTCCAGTGGCTTCCTCACCTGGAGCCCCAGATGGGTCGTCCTGGATCAAGCCTCCAGCTCTCAGCGACCCTCATCAGACACAGGAGCCAGGAAAGCTGGAGGCTCCACGTCCGGCCTGCATGCTCGTCAACGCTCTACTGCTTGGGTAAGGCTCTCTCAGAGAAACGGTGTGTAAAACAACAAAAAAAGAAGTTAGGATTCCCCTCTCCTACAAAGTTAGAAGTGGACTGGAAACTGTCTATCCTATCTCATACTGTATTTGTATTGGTGAGGTATTGGTTCTAACATGGCTGTTCTGTCTTTTTCTTTGTTTAGAGAGAGGAATACAACAGATTTGTTGGAATTCAAGGTTTGTTTATTTTGTTTACCTAGCAGTTGATTCAAGTACTATGTATTGTACTAATGATTACATGATTCCCCACCCCCCCACAGAAAAGTCACCAGCCAGGGCAGAGTGGCAAAGTGGCTATTCTTCACCAAGGTAACTACACATCCATTTCAAAGTAGTGTACTCCCTAGTCCTCAAATAAAAAAAAATGACAACTTTGAGGACCTTCAGAGAATATGCTGGTCATTATTTTTTTATTCTCATTTGGTAACCCTCTTTGTCTCTTCTTCTTCAGTATGTCTAGGAGACGGCTCCTGTACAAATGATGGCATCCCGCAAAGAAGGCAGTCCCAAAGTACTCCTCTTAACCTGACCTTTTAATTTTAGCATGCCAACCAATATCTTTATTTGTGTTCAGTTAAAAAGTTATGCATTTAGCTGTTAATGTTAATCTAATAAAGTATCGTTCAAGAAACATTTAATCAATTGAGGGTATTCAGCAATCGTTTATTTTATTTATACACTGTACCATTTTCATTATCTTACATATTCATGGGTTGTTCATTACAATGGGGAGGCAATTACAAACAAAAGGAAATATTCAGGGAAGTCATTTCTTGATGCACAATTACAGGAAGACACACTGGTTAGTCAAAGCTAGGGAGACAGGGAAGAGCTTGGTCCCTTGGTGGATATTAATGTAAAATATAGTAGCTTATAATATAGGTATTGAACATTTACAAGCCAAGTTGGCGGTTTAATGTGGAACGGAGCCACTTCCTCCACTTCACATTAGGTTGTTGTGCGTCTTTACAGTAGCTAATATGGCAAACATGTTTTGTGTAACAACGGAACACTTTTACTGTTTCACATGTATCAGTGGAGTATCAGGTGGGATGAAAATGCTGGGTTTTAATGTAAACTGCATTGGGCTACTGTGTGGCAGTGTTAGCACTCTTCAGGCAGAAAGGAAGTACAGCATTCCTGGTCATTTATTACGTGTTAAAGTGAAGCAGTGTCCCAGTCAGCAGCACTATTTACTGAGCTCAGGTGGCATTTGTTGGAGTTAGCTAGATTAGGTTCACTCTACACACGTTAAGAGGTTAGGTAAGCAGCGGTAGGGACTGTAGTGTAGTCATGTCATGAAAGGGTAGGTGGTTGTGGTCATCCATGGCACTGCTGTTCACACCTCACTCTCCCCATCCCTCTGAGTTGTACTGTGGTTTTTTGGGGGGGCGGTGGGCTGTGTTGTGGTCACCACTCCAGCTCCACAGGGTATTTGGAGGGGGAGGGGGGGTGTTGTGGTCACCACTCCAGCTCCACAGGGTATTTGGAGGAGGGGGAGGGGGGGGTGTTGTGGTCACCACTCCAGCTCCACAGGGTATTTCCCCGTCAGGCAGGCGGTGCAGTGACCAACTCTCCTGCTGGCCTTACTGTTGGAGTTGATCCTGTCGTCTTTCTCCTGGAGGGAGGTGATGTCACTCTGGACAGCTGATAGCAGGCCTTCCACTGACAGGTACTGCACACTGGTGGCACCTGCAAAACATCACAGCAGTATTAGCCTAGGTCACACAGTATCTCAGTGGCGTCAGAGAATGTGTTGTTAAAAACTCCGAACTCAATTGAAGTTTATTAACATTCCTCGCTGCCAACACATTCCTCTCACTGCTACATTACAGCAGACACATTCTGTACATAAAGTCTCCTGTAGTCCGTAAAACACCACATCAGTGGAAATGTTAAATAATCGTAGCTAGTAACAGGATGATGGGTCCGACTCTCACCTATGTAGCCAGCGATATCCTTAAACTCGGGCCTGTTGGCGATGAGCTCCTCTTTGGTTGGAATGTTAATGCCCATGTAGCACGGGAACCTGATGGGTGGAGACGCAACGCGAATGTGGACCTATGGGAGGAGAGGACAGCATTCAAAATAAAAGTAGTAAGGCGAGTTCTCTTCTCCCCCCCCCCCCCCCCCCCCCCCTTACAATGCGAGCGCTTTGGGTGTCTTGAAAGACACTTTCTAAATGCAATCAATTCCATTAGTCACTAATATGCAGTACATCTAATGAGGACAGACAGACTGAGGTCAACCCTGCTCACCTCAGTTGCCCCGGCTTCCTTCAGAAGCTTGATAATAGGAGAGATGGTGTTGCCCCTGACGATGGAGTCATCGATAAGCACCACACGCTTGCCCGCGAAATTGTCGGTCAGGGCCCCAAACTTCTTGGCGACTCCTAACTGTCTAAGGCGTGTGTTTGGTTGAATAAATGTTCTCCCGACGTAGCGATTCTTACACAGAACCTCCACGTACGGTAGACCAGACTGCAGAGATAGAGCAGAAGAGAGCAGGATGAAGCCCAACAAGGAGAGAAATACACACACACACACACACACACACACACGCACGCACGCACAAAACCAGTGTAACCTGAGAAACCTTAACCCATTTAGTGCCGAGGGTGAATAAAGTCGCCCAAACTGTCAACATTCTTAACAGACTTAATGCCAACCACTGACAGAAGCAGCAGGTACAGACTTGTTCACGGGACTGAAACAGATGTGGTATTTCCTTGCGGGCCTGATCAGTCAGTCGTTAGACCTCACCTCCTGGGCGTAGCCCAGAGCGGCGGGCGTGGCCGACTCGGGTACAGTGCTGACCACATCTGCGTCTGTGGGGGCTTCAATGGCCAGCTGGCGCCCGCAGCGCTGCCGGACTGTGTACACCATCTGACCTGCAACACCAGGGAGAGAGAGAGAGAGAGAGACAGACACACACAGTCAGTAACTACTACAACTGGAACCACTTTGGCATTAGAGAGATTGCAAATCATCATCTCATTTTCCAGCCAAACAACCTCTACTCTCAATTACTTATAACCAAAAACTTGAAGCAATATACATTTATTTTTTTTACTTGCTATAACGCCATAAAAAAGGTATTAAGCAGATGCTGCTTTCTAACTGATAATAATGAAAAAAAAAAAAAAAGGCCTCAATATTTGTTCTCAGTCTCTTTTTCAGCGTCATCATTTCAGCAGTTCACCTTTGTACGGCAGTATTGAGCAACAAATATATGACACTGTAGGCCTACCTTCAAATATGGAGTCTGGCCTGGCAAAGTAAACGTATTCAAATATGCAGAAGGCAGGGAGGTCCCCCTCTGGACGAGAGACGATGCTCAGGGTCTTCACTCCATGTTTTGAGATCTGCACGATCTCACCGGGCAGGACTTCTCTGTAATACCTGAGAGACCACAGAGAGAGACGCTTATGAGCCACCGGATCCGATGTTTCCATTGTAATAAGAGAGAGAGGTCACCGTGGCGATGATGAGATACTGACTTGGCACCAATAGACTGGAAGCTGCAGGACTCGGATGACACCACCCAGCCCTCTGTGTCCCCCTCTCCGGCGCCTGACAGAGATTGCAATCACAGTTAGCCAATAATCCATGCTCTACCTCCTCTTTATTACCTGTTAATGTGAAGCAGAGCCAGTCAGCAGCACTATTACTGAGCCCCGTCAGGCTCCGGAGTTAGCTAGATTAGGGTTCGCTCTACAAACACGTTAAAGGTTGGGTAAACAGCGGTAGGGACTGTAGTGTAGTCATGAAAGGGTAGGTGGTTGTGGTGGTCCATGACACCGCCGTTCACACCTCACTTGCAGTAACAGTTAGCTAATGATCCGTGCTCTACCATCTCTGACGAGATGTTATCTCGTCACGATAAGGGTCGGCCGAACGTACGTGCTGCTCAATTTCACTGATCTATAAATCAACCCCCCCCCAAACAACTAGGCATGACGGGACCCTTATATAGATTAGTGAGTCTGTGCTAGTCTAACCCCTAAACCTTCTGAATAACAAGTTCAGTCCAGTTTGACAGGACTGTCTTCAAAACACAAACACTAAGGGCTAGTTTCCCCTCACAGATTAAGCCTCATCCCAGACAACGTCTGACAGTCTGTTGAAAGTGTGATATTTAGGCCTGGACTGGAATTTAATGTGTGTCCGGGAAATGTGCCCCATGATGTCTGGGAAACAACCACAGTTTGACACAGTGCTTGGAGCTACATTGCGAGCTAACTGCAGTCAGGAGTTTTCGGGTGAGACGAGACAAACAAAACACAAAAACAATGGCGAGCCTGAATACCTAGAGTGTGGAGTTTAGAAACGGGGACGAGGCGTCCCAGGCTGAGAGGTCTGTTTCCGTACGGGTCACGGATAGCGTAGATGACGTCGGTGTACATCACCAGCAGGGAGTACGACGTAGGGGTCTCTGTCATCAGGTTCTTTATCCTACAAAAGACGACAGAGATATTGAACAAATACATCAACAAGAGAAATTCAAGTTCTTGCCTGGGTCTAATCAGTACATACAGGGCATTTCTGTGTGCTGGTATCGCTGTGGTTTTTTTGGCTTTACTATTCTGCACGGGCAATGACCAAATTAATGGATTCAGTTTTATTGTATGAATAAGCCACGGAACTGACCTGGCGACCCAATCGGGGGCGTCCAGCTCCTCCATGGGCGGAGTTAGAGCCAGCAGCTGGGTGATGAGCTCACTGTCAGAGCTGGTGGACAGGCCCACACCGTGACGCATCACCTAGTAGGACACACACACACACACACACACAGTGGTTTATGTTCCATATACACATTTATTAATGTGTGCTTGCTTTTAAAGTTATTAATGTGTGCTTGCTTTTAAAGAGGGAACTAAACAAAAAAAGAAAGCGGCCTACCTTTTTGCGTAGCCTGGCAGCGTTGACCAGCTCCCCGTTGTGTGCCACAGCGATCTTGCCGTGGAGTGTGTCCACCACAAAGGGCTGGCAGTTCTGCAGCTCACAGCTGCCCGTGGTGGAGTAGCGTGTGTGCCCGATGCCCAGGTTCCCAAAGCGCAGCTTTAGAAGGTCCTCAGGTGGGAAAGCATTGTTCACTAAGCCCATGCCCTGAGGGACACACACACACATCAGAAATGCACACATGCAAAGGTAGACAGTACTGAGTGAATAAGTAAGTAACTAACTAACTAACCAACCAACCAACCCCCCCCCCCCCCACACACACACAAAATACTATGTAGCTGACACAATTGTGGGGTCATTTTCATTTACATACTACAAGCCAACCTTTTCTGAGAAAGAGGACAATGTGAAAAGATACTCTTTTTTTGTTATCATCTGGACTGGGTGTGTTATTGTAACCATATTTCTCTTTTGTATTTTTATAACATACTGGGGGAGGAGGGGGGGGTTGTATGTCACACAGTTTACCTTGAGGGTTGTGTACGTTGGTGGGTTGGCGCCATTACTTGTGACCATTCCGGCACTTTCCTGACCCCTATGTAAACACAAACAACCATAAAATGAGGCTTAGTCAGGGGGGGGGGGGGTTTGATTCAAACAAACTGTGCTTGAATCAACCTGCTTCATGCAAGCTTTTCTCTTTGAATAACGCTCCAGGCAGACCAAACTGGTTTGATGTGAGTAGCAGTATTGGGAGAGGGAGGAGGGGGGGAAAAAATGTGGTAAGTGCTTCTGCAACGGAGTTTCCTTATATGGAGTGGCAGTGCACTGCAGCCTCAGCCCATTTGCCAAGCTGCTTCTCAGATTACAGTCAGTCCCGCCCCCACACCACACAGCTTAAGCCAGTAGTGAGGCTGCTTTGATTCACGTGGGCGTTCCTCCCGGGCTTAACCGCCTGGTTGCCTAGGGAACCGGGCAGCAGGAGGGAGGGGGGGCCGGGCTGAGAGAAGGGAAGCGTTTCCAGGTCAGCTCAAACATGGAGAGAGGAGCAGTGAGACAAAGAGGAGGTGAAGAGGAGGTGGTGGTGGAGGAGACGGGGGCAGCGGGGCAGTGGGGGGAGGGGGAGGTTCTGGCTCTCCTCTCAGTGTGGGAAGAGCTAGGGGGAGCTCAGCATGCAGGTGAGAGCAGAGCCACGTTTGAATGCATCTCAGAGCGTCTGAGGGGGCTCAGTGTGCTGCGTACTTGGAGGGAGTGCCAGGCCAAGTGCAGGAGTATGGGACTCCAGGGAAGGAAGTCTGAAAAGCCAGGCACATCCACCGTCTACAGCCAGGGGGCGACAGCCATAGTGGACGCCCAACTGACCCCTAATGGGGGGTCAATAGAGGAAGACTGGGAGGAAGAGGAGGAGATGACCAATGAGAAAGAGGCCTACTCTTCCTCAGTCACAATGCAGGAAGGTAACTGGGAGTTAGTGGCACAGTGTGAAGTTGGCCGTGAAAAAAAATATTACTTACTCAAAAAAACGAAAGAAAAACTAATCGTAAGATCAGATGGCAAATTTGAAACATTGTAAATTGCAAATTGGAGCAGCTGATAGGGGAGGAAGATTACAACTAATTATCTAAAAGGAAACACACACACATACATACACACAGGCCTGAGGAGATAACAAGTGAAGATATCAGAGGAACAGTGGACCTTGATAGCTTAATTACTGTAGACTCAAACAGCAGTTTAAGAGGTGGTCTAATTTGCATAATCTTTTAGGCATACTTCATTTACATATTGGTCTAATACACTGCTATACAAGATACAGTAATTCAATACCCATAATTCAAATGTTGTCCAAACAGATAACACAGAATTTAGACTATATCGAATTGTATTTGCAACAAAAGTTGTCCGATATAGTCTATATTCTGTGTTATCTGTTTGGACAACATTTGAATTATGGGTATTAAATAAAAGTGTGCGTTTGAATAAAAAAATAAATTGTGTGTGTGTGTGTGCGTGCACACGCAGGAGGCCCATGTCGGATTCGGGGAGCTCTCTCCTATGCCCAGTACGTGGGTCCAGAGGGAGGCCGCCACTGGACCGATGAGGAGGTACGGGCACTGCTGTGTGTCTGGGCGGACCGGCACGTTCGCGAGCGCCTTAAAGGGACGCTACGCAACAGAACCATCTTCCAGGAGATGGCCCGGCGCATGCAGCGGAGTTTCGGGGTGGCGCGAAACTGGAAGCAGTGTCGCACCAAGTACAAGAACCTCAAGTACGAGTACAAGACGGCAAAGAGTACCCACGCCGCCGTAGGCAGCAGCGGCACCGGCCCGGGAAAGTACATGAAGTTCTTTGAGGAGGTGGAGGCCATACTGCTGGACAGGGGGCTGGATGAAGGGGCCCAGGAGACGGAGACGCAGACGCAGAGGAGAGGACCTGAAGGAGACGTGCCGGGGAGGATGGGACCTCTCGGAGGCCAGAGGACCCAGACCAGAGAGCATGAAGGTGTTCAGGTCATAGAGATTGACGACGGTGAGGTGTTCCATAATACGCTCATTTTGGATGATCACTCACACATAGTCCTGTTTCAAAACATACTGATGTAATGCAGTCCGTTTCAATATTTTAAATGTCTAAAAGATTAAAAAAACATGGACGTCTCTTTTTCAGATGAAAACAGTGACGATTTTGAATTGGACGCAGAGATGGAACATGAACATAGAGATACAGGTAAGTTTGAACAAATAACCTATAGGAAAACAAAAATCATGGCCCCGTGTCTGAATGGCGTGAGGTGTGTGCAGTGCATGGATTTGATCCGGCATCATAGCGTGGGTTCCCTTCCCTCTACCCTCTACTCCCACCCCCAGGAGCCCATCCGTCACCGCTGGATCCACTGAACTCGCCCTCCGAGCAGTTCCACATGGTCACCATGTCCGACACGGGCCGCAACTGGAGCGACCAGGAGGTGCGCGCCCTGATCCAGGTGTGGTCCGAGGAAGGCGTGTGCCGGCAGCTGGAGAGCTCCACCCGGAAGAGGGACATCTTCGTGCAGATCTCCCACCGGCTTCAGCAGCAGGGGGTGGAGCGCGACTGGAAACAGTGTCACACCAAATACAAGAATCTCAAGTACCTGTACCGCTCCCTTCAGAGGGGGAGGGCTGACGGCGCTGACCCGCGACGCCTCATGAGGTTCTACGACGAGGTGGACGCCATTTTGACCAGGATGGATAACGGCCCTATGATGGGATACGAGGAACACGCAGAGTCTGGGATCCCTTTGGCTGAGTCAGGGGGAGTGGCCATGATGGGTTATGAGGGCCACGGCAACGCAGAGGCCATTTTCCGGACGTCGGAGAGAGCGACTGCCATGATGGGACATGTGGAGGAGAGGACTCACCCCGTTAACTCTTACAGAGCTCAAAGCTATGAGGCCGTCCTCAGCAATGCAGACCAAAGAATATACACAGGCAAGGAAGTCATTTATAGCAGCCACTAACACACAGACCCATTTAGAGGCGTCCTTCAAAATCATGAAAGAAGTCACTGACACAATAACCCACTAACCACTAGTACATACAACCCACACACTAGAAAATAGTCCATTCTTCATAAAACATTTTTTTTTTTCTTAAACGGAGCTGGTGGTCTGAGCAAATTGATCGTAATGGAGAGGAGAAAGCTATGGTAGTCTTGGCCTAATTACTGTCTCGTTTCATGTGTGTCTATTCCTCAGGCCATGGTGATAAAAGAGAGGACTTAACGGCAATTAGAGGACGGAAGAGGAAAGCTTCGGATCAAGGTTTGAAGTGCACCTCCTCCCACAATAACTATCTTCATCACAAGGATGTCCTCTTATCTAATTTAGTAATCCACACGCGACCACAGGCCCAATAATGTCACTAACTACGGACGGTGTGATTCTGTCCTGTGACTCAAGAGTGAATCTCCTAATCAAATCATAGGGATGGGGGTGGGGGGGGGGGGGGGGGGGGGGGGAGAGAGAGAGAGAACGCGGGGGGGAGATAACGTGAAAAAATACAATAATTAATATTTTTATGACACTACCCTAGTCCTAAATACAACTTTGTTCGTTTCGTAAGCTTCTTCCAGCACACTGCTCCATTCTACTGAGATTATGCCTCTTTCTAATTAGAACTCACAATTGAATTGGCTGGAGTTTTACAGGACGCATAA
Source organism: Argentina silus (assembly GCF_951799395.1). NCBI lineage: Eukaryota > Metazoa > Chordata > Actinopteri > Argentiniformes > Argentinidae > Argentina > Argentina silus. The sequence continues at coordinate 22,285,807 of NC_139660.1, read as the reverse complement.
CCGTGATCATTTCTTCCCCATTAGGTTGAATTCGGTTTCCAAATTATCAATAGCCTCTTTTGTGCATCAGTTGTGTCAAGCTAACATTAGACTGAAGTGATGCTGAATCTACAATAAGAACTGTATCTACAATAAGGAATGACCTCGACCCCATTGACTGGTCCTCAAGTGTGTTTTTTTCTTTTTTTCTTTTTAGATGCCAACAGACCTGTGAAAAGATTGGACATTGAGGGTTGCTATGTTGACAATATCGACCTACAATGCAAAGAGGAACAAGAATACATCCCGATTATAGAGATCAATTCCGTCTGCTCGATGGCAACCCCCGCCCGTGCATTCCCAGAAAAACAAAACGAGGCGTTGAGAGACATGGGACTGGTATGTGCGAGGAATGCAATTGTCTAGTAGTTAGTTGCAATTTCAAGGTCAGATATGACACTTAGACATCCTGATCTCGCAGCTGAACAGGAAATACCACAAACTAACCAACCTTTCAATTAACAATGTAGCCCATGATGTAGGACAAGCACGGCTCATGCACGTCACAGGACATAACAAAAGTAGGTTTTGATACTTTCATGTATGTTTTGATACATGCAGTGGTTGATACTGATAGTATTCCCTCCTCAGTCATGAACATTGTGCCCGGTAGCCATTTCAGGATTGTCGCGAAGTCGTTTTGTAAATCAGCTACAGATAACAACACATCATCAACAACACCTTACCTGTGCTGTAGCGCTACAAGTCCTAAAGTTAATACTTGGGCAACCTCTAGTTGGGTGGGCCACTCTCCTGCTGCCACACAGCCGAAGACCCCACATTCTTCTCCGATCCCATTTTCTTCGAATTCCATTCTTGATTTTCAGTTCGCGAAAGTGTGGTGCACTTCAAACAGCGTGAAACTCCACACTACTCAGACCACGTGTTGACAGCGAAGATGCTTAGACGGGCTCAACCCACTAGACTGCAAGGGGAAGCTGTAAAAAAAAAGAAAAGAAAAAAAAAAAAGTAGAATTAGCACATCAGAATACAGATTTTTGACTGAATGCTCCTTTACAAAAATTGCAAACAGAGTAAACAACAAAAAAATATCATATTGACTGACTGCTGATAACTTATCCAAGATACGCAATATCAGACGCATTCTGTGATAAAATACAACAGAAAATCAATCAAAAGCATTGCAAGAGATACTATGTACAAAGCAGACGTTTCTGACTGGCCTTTAACGTGTTTTGCTGATATGTAGCGAAGACAAAACGAAAAGTGTTTTTCACCTCACGTGGTGAGGACTACATCACTCTGATTGGTGTTCTCTAAATCGATAGTGAGTTGTAATTGGCCTTTCTTGAGTGTCAAAATCGTTCGTTTCCCTCCGTGCTTTTCTTTCTCCGCTGAGTTCTCCACGAGTTGTGAGTAAAGTGCCTTGAATTAAAGATATAACTAAGACTTTACAAGCACGCACATTTTCATGATGGTTGATTTAGCTACGCTTTTGTTTTTCAGGCGTGCAGATTCTCGAGCATCGTCATGGCGTCTGCATCATCAGGTATGTTACTCAAACTTATTTGTGTTTCATTGTTTTTTTGTTTTTTAAAGTTGCAATGTGCAAACAAACAACGTAACATCAAACAGATGCTGGTAAAGCCTTGATCTAAGTGCGCCGTTGACGTTTCATCGTCACTTTTGCGTTCTCACGGGATGTCAATCTGCTTTCTGTCGAAGAGCTCAAACTTGGACAGAAACTCAATGAGGGAAAGACCAAGCAGATCTTCGTGCTGCCTGACCAGCCAGGTCATGTCCTGGTCCAGTCCAAGGACCAAATCACAGCTGGAAACGCCGTGAGGAAGGATCAGATGGAGGGCAAGGCCGCCATAGCGAACAAAACCACGAGCTACGTGTTCAAGCTGTTGCAGGAAGCAGGTGAATGTTTAGGGCACTAAACTGAATATGATGAATACTGCCTGCATGTATGTAGTATACATTTCATCACATTATAGGTAAGAAAGACTTGAGATGGACACTTACTTCCTCATTGATCACTATCACTACAGCTCCAAGCCAAAAAGTGATGGATTGAACGCTGTAGGTGATTAAATGTATACTACATGGGCATTAGTTTCTGCGCTATACTAACATATACACCCACTAGAGAGTAAGGCACAACTGTTTATAAAGTCTCACACACACATTAAATATCCCTAGAATTGATTATCCTCTTCTCTTGGTCAAGAAAGTGTGTCAATTTCAACAATGCGTATATAATGTATTACAAACACAAATGTGCTCTGTCATAACTGAGCTGACCATAGCGGGCAGCTGTCCTGAGTATTCAGGTCAAGTTGCATTCCTGTGTTTGACCATAGAATTACAGTATCTCAGTCCCAATTTTAAAATGACTCTCCATGTTCCAGCAATTTTAAGGCGTAAGTGCAGCCCATGCGTCCCTCATGATGTCAGCCGAACCATGGAAATTGCTTCCTTGTGACCCAGATAGACATGCTTCTTTTAATCAAACAGAACGTGACCCACCCAAGCACCCGACTTGCATCCCTTAATTTCAGTACAATAGCACCTCTGACTAGCTGACATCTGTTTAACCATTGATGGTTAAACGCCCATGCCAGCCAGTTTTGCGTCCTCACTTTTCTTGATACGTTATTCCTCGCTTTTCTTGATACGTTATCATTCACTGAGCTATTTGGGAAAGTAACCCCAGGTATCGCTAGGAGCAATTCTCAATCAAATGTGTCGAAAGGTGGTTTGATTCAGAAGCAAAAAAGCCAGTGAAGCGGGTTTGGGGGATTATATTTGCCTCTGGGTGCTAACTTTACAAACAGGCTAGCCATGTCACACTTCGGTGCTCTATGGCTGTGTGAAATATCATTTCATGCCATGGCATGTCACGGCATGTGGGAAATCGTTTTAGGACAAGCTAAGAAAATAGAATATCACCCCAAAATACACATTCTGTACTTTCACCTAAATGGCAGTTTTCTGGCTTGAATCATCATGCAATAACATTGTGTAGCACCAGGATGTCATATCAGCAAAAAAAAAGTTTTTGGGCCTTTAAAGAAAGGAACAATCTGCTGTTTAATGGTCAGTTTCAATTGAAGAAATATATACCCATTGATTTTCAAATAATAATAATGTGACTGATAAATGCGTAATAAATTTAGTACAACTGTCCTGTCTTTATCATACAAAACCAATCATACTTTGAGAGTGGTCGTGTTTCCCTAGCCCCATCTCTCAATTTTATACCAAAACAAGTGGCGCCCCAGCCATTTGGCAGAAGAACGAATGAAGGGATTGCACCTTTTTAAATAGATCTTTGTTTGGGCCGTGAAGCTTCCAGACTCACAAGTGTTGTTTCCCTGTCTGTCAGGCATTAAGACTGCCTTTGTGAAGCAGCATTCGGAGACTGCGTTCATTGCAGACCACTGTGAGATGATCCCCATCGAGTGGGTTTGCCGGAGAGTGGCCACCGGATCCTTCCTCAAGAGGAACCCAGGGGTGAAGGAGGGCTACAGGTTCTCCCCACTAAAAATGGAGATGTTCTTCAAGGTGTGTGTGTGTGTAACCCACATTACCCGTATGCCGATTTGTCCTCTCATCCTCATTAGAAAACATCCAATTAAAATCTTGTTTAATGATTATTCATGCATATTCATTCATATACACTCTCTCATTCTCACCTATCCATCCCATTCTCACCTTTGAGTGAGTTGCCTGCCCTCCCTAACTAACCACTCAAGTGAACATATTAAAGCTACCCAGTCTATCCGTAGATGCGATCCATATCCTGCTCCATTTTTACTGTCGACCACATTGGATTAGAAATCAATCTCGGCCATTTTTTCTAATCACTCTCAGGATGACGCAGCCAATGATCCTCAGTGGTCGGAGGAGCAGCTGCTCGAGACTAAGTTCTGTCTTGCTGGGCTCACCATCGACCGCTGTGAGGTGGACATCATGAACCGCAGCACTGTGGCCATCTTTGAGATTCTCGAGCGGGCCTGGGCCACCCAGAACTGCACCCTCGTGGACATGAAGGTAAGTGATGCGGCGTCGCCCTCTGCTGGCCAGAAGAAGACGCTCCTCCACACTTGACGCTCCTCTCTGTTCCCTAACCAGCCAGTGAGCGTTTTGAGGCACATGAGTTATAGATACAGTATATGACGCTATATCGTATTCTTTGAATTCCATGGCAGCCCCTTTGACAGGCAATGTTTCTGCTATTTTGTTGACCAGATTGAGTTTGGCGTGAACATGGCCACCAAAGAGATTGTTCTCGCTGACGTGATTGACAACGACTCGTGGAGGTTGTGGCCAGCAGGGGATCGGAGCCAGCAGAAGGACAAACAGGTGAGGTCATCACCTCTTTAGCTGGCACTGTCTAATGCTCCAATGACACTCCTCTTAAAATGGCTAAAATCCTTACTTGGAAGTTCCAGAACCACATTTTTTTTTTTTTTTTTAGTATCATCTTGTGGCTTTAAAAAAAAATAAGCCTGCGTCCTCTCACCTCTCGTCTCCTCTCCAGGTTTACCGCGACCTGAAAGAGGTCACACCTGAGGCCATGCAGGTAGTGAAGAAGAACTTTGAGTGGGTCTCTGAAAGAGTTCAGGTATGTACACCCGACTCATGAGTCCTACTAGCCCTGTGCCCTTTGCTCCCTAGACCCTAAAAGATCTAGTGTTTGTGTTGAATCAACATGTCGTAATGATAAAGGTCTGGTAGTAGTTTATCATTAACTGGTTGTATCTGTTCAGTGTTGATTCTGCTCCACTGCTCGTTATCCCTTGGGTATTATCAGATTCACCTCGGTAAACTCTGGTTTTTGTTGAACCCCAGCTCTATAAATAGATAAACCTGTTGTGACATCAGTGTTTGATCAAACCTAGCAACGTGTGTGTGTGTGTGTGTGACATTCGGCAGCAGTTATGTAGAGGCTTGGGGGGGCTTTCCATGCTACAGGGCTGATCCTAACCTAGGCTCCCAGTGTTTCTTCTTACCTGGTTTGGAAAGCCTCGGGAAGTTGGAGGCAGAAATGCAAAAGAGAGGTGGAGACCTGTGTGATTGCCACACTCCCGACCGTCAACAGGCAGCTCAAAACGGAACAGCCAAAAGTCTTCACTGGTCCCCTGTGGGTAGTGTTCTAACAATAATTCCAGGAAGAAGAAAAAATCACTTCAGAAATGTTTTTTAAAAAAATTAAATATAGCTTGTTAGCTAACACTTCTGCTCAGAGCCAATCAAAATGTGACTGTTCGCAGCCCACGCTCCATTCAACGCACTTGAATTTCGCCATGATTTTCTTCCAAAAGATGAGTTGCTAACGAGTCTGGCAAGGTGAGGACTAGGCCGACCCAAACCATACTGTGCTGGCTCAGATATTTTCCTTTCACAGTTGTCCTTTCCAGCACAAATTCAAAGCTTGACTCTGGAGTATAAAATGAGTTTCTGTACTGTGTCTTCTGTGTCTACCTAGCTCCTGCTCGAGTCTCAGGCCAACGGTAGAGTGGTGGTCCTGATGGGCTCCACCTCTGACCTGACCCACTGTGAGAAGATCAAGAAGGCCTGCTTGGCTTATGGGATCCCCTGTGTCCTGAGAGTCACCTCGGCACACAAAGGACCAGACGAGACTCTCCGCATCAAAGCTGAATACGAGGGTACGCAAAGTTTAGCATTTTAAAGGAGCGCTACACATTACATTTTCACTGTACTACATCGTGGTAGGGGAAAATATCTATATGGTTGAGTATCACTCATATATACACAGACTCACCGGGCACATTATTAGGAACACTATATTAATACTGGGTAGGGCCTCCCTTTGCTTTCAAAACAGCCTCAATTCTTCGTGGCATTGATTCCACAAGATGTTGGAAACATTCCTTTGAAATTCTGATGATGAACAACATGATGACATGATTGCATCACGCAATTCCTGCAGATTTTTCAGGTGCACTTTCAAGCTCTGAATCTCCCGTTCAATAATGTTCTACACATATTGGAGCATATTCAGTCCACAGCATCCATACCTATTTGTACCTTGTTACCTAACTAATACATTTTATTTCAATTCAATTCCATTTTCACAATTGGTCCACCAAAAAATGGTCTCTTTCTGACAGAATGTTGTCGTTAGAGGTAGGCCTCTGGTGTAACTGTTTCCCATCATCAAATGAAAACAACTTTTATTTGTGACACTATTGAATCTCAATATATCTAGTGTTGAATCGCAATACGTTCAGAATCGCAATATGTATTGAATCACAGCCTATGTATTGTGCTAATATCGTATCGTGAGATCCCTGGCAATTCCCAGCCCTAGTACTACAGCATATAATGGCCTTGAAAAATCTGCAGGGATTGTGGAGCGATAATGTTTCAGTAGGCTATGTTATTAGCGTATTGACTTTTCCTCTCTTGACTCTGTTCTCATTGTAGCTTGTTACAGAAACTTCTCAATGGTCTGGATAGCGGACTTTGTCATGGACGCTAGCTAGTACCAATGGCTAGTGTAAACAAGTTTGACTTTTGGCCACTGAGGCGTCAGATTTCACGTGTAACTTTAAAGGGAAAAGTTCACCCAAATTACAAACTTGGTAAAATTGTTCTTTACCTTGAAAGTCGTCTGTGGGCCAGGAGAAACTGTCGTCCACAGTTCACGATTCAGATTTGTTTAGATCTAAAAAAAATGGTATTTAGGTGAGCTATGACAGCAACTTTTCCACATACTTAAGCCCTTGCTTGGATTACATATTCATTGTCAATGAACAGTCTTCAGATTGTAATTTGGAATTTGACAGTGTTACGCTGAGTAACAGCATGGAACATACCGATAATCTATATTACATATGAACGTAGACTCGTCTTAATAGATCATGTGGCGCAAATGTTTTCTCAGGCGACGGCGTGCCAACAGTGTTTGTGGCTGTGGCGGGCAGAAGTAACGGCCTTGGTCCAGTGATGTCAGGAAACACTGCCTATCCAGTCATCAACTGCCCTCCTATTACTCCTGACTGGGGAGCGCAGGACGTATGGTCATCCCTTCGCATGCCAAGTGGTAAGCGTATGTATGTGTGTGTGTGTGTGTGTGTGAGTGTGTTACACTGATGCATATGTCAGCATATACTTAGCCAGTGTTTTTTTTTCTCTCTCTCCCTCTCTCTCCTTCCCTCCCACCCACAGGTCTTGGCTGCTCCACAGTCCTCTCCCCAGAAGCTGCTGCCCAATTTGCTGCTCAGATCTTCGGGCTGAGCGACCATCTGGTGTGGTCCAAACTGAGGGCTTCCATGCTGAACACCTGGGTGTCTCTTAAGCAGGCAGACAAGAAGCTGCAGATGTGCAGCCTCTGAGAAGCCCCATTTACCCCCCCGTCCTATCCACGATTGTATTGTCACCAGCCTAGCGCTTCACCGTAGTAACATTTTATGTCATGTTTTCTGGCGGGGGAAAAAAAAACCTGTACTTATTCTAGCTCGCTTTCGTTCTCACTCGGTAGCTTAAAGTAGATATCTTTTAGAAGTTACATAGGAAGGTCAATAAAATCGTGGATCCCTCCAGACCCTCCCACCACAGCTTTTAGGAGATGTGCTAACTGTAAAAGGGTCTCTGGCAGTGTCTCCATGTCTGTTCAAATGTCTCCCACGGTAGTTAACTAACACTACGATCAGCACTACAAAACATTCCTCTAATCATTCCCTAAATAAAAAGATATTCCTACAAACTCACATGGTCAGTATTGTTCATGAACGCTTCATTTTTCTGATACATGTTTCTTGAAACTCAACTAATGTGTTGTTGGTATGTTATCTTTAGTCCTAGCCTATAAAGTAGCTGTTTCATGCAAGCTTGAAATGACACGAGACTGTATCCCTGTGTTACTCTCACTGTTAAAGTATGGAGTACCCAGGCTCTTGTGCATATAAGCCTGGAATAACTTACTTGGCCTTAGTGGGAATGAATTCCCTGAGCAGAGTCATTATTATACATAGTCATTATTTAGATTTCAGCGAATCACGTGACTGGGAGGCGTGGCTTCTAATCAGAAACATTTTGTGCGTGAGCCAAAGGGAGGAGGTGATTGTGAGATGATTGGTTGTTAGCTAATGGCTATGTGACGTGATTCTCCTGTCCTTGTACTCTAAACCAAGGCCAAGTTGGCCGGTTGATGAGTCGGTCCACTGGGCCTTCTGAGCATTTGGGCAGTGAGCAATTCTTACACCTGCATTCTTGTCTCATATGAATGAAGGTCATATTATATAGGAGAAGAGACAGGGAGCCTTCCCTCTTCACCCCCACTACCCCCCTGTGCAATTTTCTCTCCCGTTAATAAAAAAAAAAAAAAAAGAATATATATATATTCTTCTAGCATTGTGACTGCCAATGGCCCCTGGTCTGAGCATTGCTTTATCTTATGATGACTGATGGATAGATGATTCACTTACAACAAATACATTTGTTTAAGTAAGTCGCTTTGGATAAAAGCGTCTGCTAAATGCCATAGCTTAGCATTGCAACCAAAGGTTGCGTGTCATGTTATCGACTGCGTGGTCGGAGGTCCTATATCATATGGTTAGCTAGTGTATTAAACAACTATCCGGGTGCTGTGAGGTTTGCCAGTCGACTGCCACATCTTCGGCCTGAAACAGTCACTACATACATATCTGGGTCAGTGCATTCATCCAACCACAGGGGGGTGCCTGTTAGCCATATTGTAGATATCCAGAAGCTATCCAGTATCCACCATCCACCCCCTCTTCTCCCTTCCAGTGGTTTGGAGCCAGGGGAATGAGTCACACAGCGAGACATCATTTCATGCCATCATTTAAGAGGGTTGGTCTTTCAACTCTGCTTTTCCCTGATTACAGCAGAGTTATCCCCCATTCTCTTTGATATCATATCCATTACCATGATGGGATGACCTTTCATATAGTCGATGTCTCTGCTCACAGCGTGGGAGTGAGTGGGAGTGGATTGAGAGGGGTACAAAAAAAGAGTGGTACATGTAGTGGTGTGTGTGTGTGTGTGTGTGTGTGTGTGTGTGTGTGGTTGGTTGGTTGGTTCCCAACAAACAAATACATTCTCACATCCTGTTCACCCACCCAGCTGTACCCCAATTTATGAGAAAAATGAAGAAGTGGAACACACAATGCACAGAACTCATTGGAACACAAAGATTCTAGGTCTCCTTGACAACAGTAACCTGGCAACGATCACTCTACATACAATAAATCTGTGCTCCATTCTCCATCCCCTCCCTCGTTCTCTCTTATGTCCTCTCTAAGTTCACCCCCCCTCTCTATCTGCACATGGATACAAGATTGGCTGTTACACTCAATAAAGCACGTCCAAAAGCATATGAATCATCAAACTACTGCAAACATCATGTAACTCAGGATCAGCTACTGTGACTGGGTTTGTTCTTTTGCACCTGGGAACAGATGTTTTAAGTGCAAAGAGCATGTGGGGAAATACGGTGAAGTCTCCCAGCGGCAACAGAACCAAACCTGGGTTCAAATAGCATTTGCTTTGCTTGATTGATTCCATTGTGCCAGGCAAACTCAATGGGGGCATTCCCAGAAGAGCAAACACCGTTCATCTGGCACTCCAGGCAGGCTGAAGAAAACGCTCAAAGTCCTTTTGGACCCAGGTCTGAATAGAAGGCCACACAAAACACTTATGCGATGAAGAAGAGACGTTTTTTTCTTTTTTTTTCTGAAGACGTCTAAAAAGTATTTTATTTTTTTGTCCTTCGTGAAAACAATGGAGGTGACAGGTTAGTGACGCCACTACAATACGCTTAGTCAGTGTGGTATTTACAAGTGTTTTCAACTCTAAAACAGCTCTGAATTCTTGGGTCATTTTAACAGGCATGGTAATCTCTAGTACAAAATCTCTACGTGAATAAATAACCCAGACGTATCACAACCTTGTTGTTGTTCTTCAGTTCCTGCTCTTCTCTGTCTCATTCATGTGTCATCCCTCAGTATCCCCAGTATCATCATTCTCTCTCTCTCTCTCTCTCTCTCTCTCTCTCTCTCTCTCTCCTCCTCCTCAAGAGCATAATGGAGCTGCTGGGTCTCTCTCTCAGCCTTACTTTGCATTAATTTGCATGCTATCTCCCTCTCTCTCTCTCTCTCTCTCCCTCCCTCTCTCTCTCTCCCTCTCTCTCTCTCCCTCTCTCTCTCTCTCTCTCTCTCTCCCTCTCTCTCTCTCTCTCTCTCTCTCTCTCTCTCCCTCTCTCTCTCTCCCTCTCTCTCTCTCTCTCTCTCTCTCTCTCTGTAGACACCCATCTCTCTTTATTCCCCTCTGTCCTTCCTTCCATTCCTCCACCCATCACCCCCATCATCACAGGGCCCCCAGGTCGTGGCAGGAACGTGACTTCTGTCGCAAGAACTTGCCGGTGTCCCGTTCCCTCTCTCTGTGGTAGTGCGGGACCAGGCTGGACAAGAAGCGCTTGGCCTTGGAGGTCATGCTTTCCCGCTGACCCCCTCCGCCCATGTCTCCCCACCCGCAGGCTCCTCCGGGGGGCCACGGACCCTGGCCCCTGGCCGACCTCACGGCACACTCCAGGAGCTCCGTGGTCCGGTGGTCCAGGGAGGCCGAGATCTCCAGATACAGACAGTCAAACAGAGCTGCACTGGAGATGGCCTCTGAGAGAGAGAGAGAGAGAGAGAGGGAGGAGGAGGAGGAGGAGGAGGAGGAGGGGGGGGGGGGAGATAGGGGAAGAAAGGGATAGGGGAGGAGAGATAGATAGATAGTGAGAGGGAGGGAGGAGAGGAAGAGAGAGAGGGAGAGAAAGGGAGAGGTGATGGAGGGAGAGAGACAGTTACAGTACACAGAGCAAAGCTAATTCGCTAACTTGACTTCCTGAACTTGAAGACCGGAAAACAGTGTTTACTTACAACCTTGCTGAAGAGGAAGGGAGGGAGCGATGGAGAGAGATTCATCCATGAATGAGTACAGTTGTCAGGGGTAAACCCATTTCACAGTGAGAATGAAATTATTGAGTACACAGCCATGTCACAGGTGCAGCCATATTAGTCATGTGATGAAGCATCTCCCATTCTCTCTTGTTACTGTGACTCACCAAAGCTCCGCCTGCCTGACCTCTGAAAAACACTACAATATCCCTTTCCTCTTCAGATGTATTGTATCATTAAAGAGTATCCCCAGGACACGCACACACACACACACACACACACACACACAGCACACACACACACACACACACACACACTCACATACACACACACACACACACACACACACACACACACACACACTGCATGTACAGTACAATTCTCTGCATGTACAGTACAATCCCTCCCCCCATACTCCCACACTGCCACTGCAACTGAAGCTCTGTGCCACTTTACATATTTCAATAGTTCTCCCTGCACCACCGTCCCCCTGCAGAGATATACAACTGGACCTGTCAGAACACATTACAACCATGGAGAGGAAAGACAATGAGACGGGTGAGAAGTTGGAAGTGAGAAACTGTAGGGAGAAGTGTGAGCCAAAATACCGCATGACTCATGAAATATGTATTTGAGAGGGAAGAAATCACTGGGCATCGTCACTCCGCCATCGTGCTTGAATGACCCGATCAGGAATTCAAGAGACGTCCTCACCTTGAGCGCTGACCTCGCGTGAACGGACCAGGTCGCTCTTGTTGCCCACGAGGATGATGGGAGTTTGGGGTTGGGTCTCCCTCAGGAGGAGGCGGAGCTGGGCGGTTGCGGTGGAAACTCCGCCTGTCCGTCACGGAGAACACCAGGACACACACCTCACACTGCAAAAGCTGACAGGTCCTGGGAGATGGAGAGATCAGATCACCACACACACACACGCACGGACAGAAAAACACACACACGCACACACACACACACACACACACACACACACACACACACACACACACACACACACATACTGAGTACACCTTCATTCAGTTTACATGAATACATTGCAATGAGAAGACACTGTCCTGTTCACATGCTCCTTTGCATAGCTCGGTCTTGTCTGAAAGAAAAAGGGTTCATGTCCACTTGGGGTAGGGCAATTCTTTCAAGTTTACCGGCATGTTTAAATGTTACTTCTTCTACATCATGCAACAGAACATGATTGCTGCAGTGGTGCACATACACGTATTTTGGAGATGCAAGTACGCAGGATCGCTATTTTGCATAGCTAATTGTGTTCTTGCATTGTGTACACAGCATTTGTGTACACACATAGGGTATAAACTAGGCTTTATGGGCCAGCCTAGAGTGAAATATTAAAGGTTGGTGGATACACACACACACACAACACACACACACACACACACACACTACACACACACACACACACTACACTCAGACTCAGACTCAGACTCACACTCACACTCACACTCCACTCACACTCACACTCACACTCACACTCACACTCACACTCACACTCACACTCACACTCTACTCCACTCTGGCTCTGTGTGCAGGACAACCACATCCATCTTGTTTGTTCCTGTGGTAATCTTTTCTGCCAAGGTTCTGGGAACATTGGGGTCTGAGGGGGTTTGTGGATTACCCATATAGCTCTATGACAGCCAGCAGGCAGACCTAATGAGTCATACAGGAATGTGCTTTTTGTGTGTGTGTGTGTGTGTGGGGGGGGGGTTTCATACAAATGATTACATTATTGTCGCAGCCATGCATGCCGTGTGTGATAGAGTGGAGAGACTACACTCTCTGTCAACGATGCCCCGCTGCTTGGTGACTAATCACCGACTCAACACCAACTTCAATTCACGTCAATTACTGGTGACACACGCAGAGAACACACACGGCACAAGTTGTCAAAACACGCACGTGCGCACGCACCCCGCGCGCGCACGCACACACGCACTCTGGAAACCTTTGAGTGACTCCATTCAAAAGTCACTTCCAATGCTTTCGCGTCAATGCGAATTGAGCCAAATTGATTTGGAAATAATACGCGTAAAAAAAGAAAATCGATGCATGCATTCGAGATGACAATCTGGAGACTGAACACCGAGCAGAAGCAAATGGTTATTTGTGACCTCTGAATAAAGACAGAGTATTTTCATCTCTTCTGAGTACAGATAGTGCAGCATCACCATAACGATAAGCATCTGCATCTCCGATAAGACAACACCCACTGAACAACATCTCTGCAGATTAAGGTCAACTCCCGGGAAAAGGAAAAAAACAAGCGACGAAAAAAAAAAAGTGTTTGATTGCAAACTGTGTTTTTTTTTTTCTTTCTGCAGCTACAAAGACAACATGATGTTGCGCTTTTACCAAACCCTCCACCTGGGTCACACATATTAATACGAACAGAAACAGAAAAAAATAAAAAAAGTCTACAGCACATCTGCTCCGTGAGCAGCTCTCTCACACATTAACACACAGATGCTTTAGAAGTGTGCCCACGGGAAAAGAGGTGAAATTGCGGAAAATGACCTGATAATGGGCTCTCGACTTTGCAGCCAATCAGAGAGTCCCCAGCTGGGTATTTGAATGTCTCCACTGCCTTGTGTGTGTGTGTGTGTGTGTGTGTGTGTGTGTGTGTGTGTGTGTGTGTGTGTGTGTGTGTGTGTGTGTCTGTGTGTGTGTGTGTGTCTGTGTGCAGACTGAGAGATAGATAGGCCACTGCTTTATGGCTAAACACACAAAAATCATTCTAGTCCAGGAGCAAAGCTAATTTCTTCACACAAAACAGAGGCGATAAGACCCATAAAGGCCAGCAGCTACAGGCAGACAAGGGAAGATGAGGAGATGATGCTGGGGGGGGGGGGGGCGTGTAGAGAGACAGTGCGTGCGTGCGTGCGTGCCGTGGCGTCAGGTTGTTGAGTCGGAGCACGAAGGTGTTGTTTGGCTCACCTGCCTCCAGTTGTCAAAGATAATAATGGTGCTGTCCTCGGTCGTCCACGGTAACTGTGCGCACATAGCCTTCCCCTGGGGGGAGAGACACCCAACAGTCACGTCTCAGGGGGGTGATGGGGGCCAATGTAGACCTTTAGGTGTGCTTTATTTATTTGGTATACTGTACATTGCACTGACGTTACACACTCATTTGTTTCTATTCTACATCCTCGCACACACACACAATCACACACACCACACACACACACACACACACACAGACACACACACACACACACACACACACACACACACACACACACACACACACACTCACACACACCAATGTACCATCAGAATCCACCGATGCAGTTCTGTCCAAATCCCCAGCCAATGCAATAGCAAGAGATGACTTCCCCACCCCATTCTGCCCCAGTAGTGCGATCCGTAAGGGCCCATCAGGTCTCCCCTCTACCCCTGGAGTGATGGTATCCTCCAGCGCCGGGCTGAAGCTGATAGGTGGAGGAGAGGAACCAGCCAATCCTATTGTCCAATCACAATCATCATGGACGGCTTCCTCCCGTCTGAGCTGGTGTTTGATTGGCAGAGGGGTACTCCCTCTACGCAGAGGCGGGGGCACTAGACAGGGTCATGCCGTCACACTAGAAGAGAGAGACAAATACAGTGCATTTGTCATTTATGTAATGTGATATACAATACATACTCATTTATCAGCTGCATTGACCAACCCCATCATGATTTTGAGTACATTTCCCATCAGTTCTCAGCAATCCAACGTCATTCGATCAACTCTACATACACTGTAAAAAAAGAAATCTGTAAAATAACTTCAAAATGCTTGCCAACAGAGTTTCCAGTAGATTGCAGTAAAATTATGATACAATGCTGCAAATGCCATTACATGGAAAACCCATAAATATGAAGTAATGTTCAGTACATTAAAGTTAATTCTTGTTCATTTACTGATATTGACTCTTATTTCACATATGAATTCACTTCAATTTGACAGGATAAACATTCAAGTAATAGAAGAACTATGGAATTTCACAGAACTAAAAAATAATTTTGTATTTAACCTCAATATTGTTATTTCAATCTCTCACTAGCAAGTGGTCTCTATTTCAGTTTAACAGCTAAGCGATTATAGAGATTTCAAAGATCACTTCCTGATCTTGTTCTACCAATAGATGGCTTGCTAACACCACAAGACACTTCAGATGTATGACATTGTGCAGCAATTAACTATCTGGAGAGGTGGAGGGCCCCACCTATAGACATGCACTGACTTCACATCAATGGGTGGAGGACCGACCACTCCGATAATGTAAACAAGAGACACAGACATAATACAGTCAGAATTAAACAAAAACCAACACCACAGGTATATTGGTTAGTGAGATAATGCAACACAAAAAACATATATTCACCATTAACCACAATCCCATTGCAACAGGAGGGAGCAATGTTTTTCATGTATAACTAAATGTGTGACTATTTAAACAGATTGAATTGCCTTCAAATAACAGCACATGTCATTCATTTGTTATTACTGTAGTTCACTTAATGGGAATGTTTGAAATAAAGGTTTATCTCTGTGCTTTCGATGGCATTTTCTTATCATTACGGAAAACTGAAAAAAAAACATGGTGAAACAATACAGTAATTTTCTGTGAAGTTAAGTTTATTTTACACAGTGCATCAAGACCGAAACGCCTGATTATTCACCCTTTTCCCTAGAGTGCACATCTGCCTACTCCCCCAGATGGCTTTAAAAGCATAGGACCAGTGTAACCACGGGCTCTTAAACCAATCATGTGCTATTAAATCCATGTGGGGTAGTGGACAAGTGTACGCTTAATGGAAAAGAGTGGAACATTGCTACGCAGAAGGTAATATTATAATAATAATATTATATATGCCATTTAGCTGACGCTTTTATCCAAAGCGACTTACATTGCAGTGAGTGCATACATTTCAGTATATACAGTCCCAGCGGGAATCAAACCCACAACCTAAGCGTTGTTAGCACCATGCTCTACCCACTGAGCCACAGAGGACCAAGGTGATGCTACATTGCAAGGCTACTCTTCCATAATAACCTCCCTCCCCTTTAATTTGGATGTGTCCACACAGCAACAACCTCAGCGTCAGAAAGACACCATCTCTCTCATCTCAGCACCAGTGCTACAGATGTGGAACTCTTTACTGTAGCCTAATAAAAAAGAAAATCCCACCCACCGTTCCCAGTCTGCGATTGCTTTGCAGACAAATCTCTTCTAGCAATGAATGCTGTTAATTCATGCTGGAAGAAAGGAAAGGAAAGCCTCATGACTGAGTGTGTGTGATCAGAATAAAACTGCTAGCTTGTGAACTGTGGTTTAATAAGTCACAGCAGTGAACAGTGAAGCTGCAGGGTGCAGTGACTTATTTGTCTAACAGGATGTAGTAGCCTGTAGGCACGTCAATGTAAACGCTGTATCAAAGAGGTGACACCATGTAGACATAAACACCTTATCTTAACTACAGGATCTCCTCTGAGTCTTGTGGCTGCTGCCCCCCTCCTCATCATCAATCTCTCCCTCACTCTCTCTTTCTCTCTCTCTCTCACACACACACACACACACACACACACACACACACACACACACACACACACGCACCGAGAGTAAAGAAACAGAGATACGCAGGACGAAAACAAACTCATAAAACATCTAATCCCTCTCAAAAAAAACTGTCACCCGCCACCCGCCACCCGCAACTCCGACCTCATGTCGGTTTGAGTGCAGGCGGACACCTAACCGATGCCAAACATCTCGTGCGGAAAGCAAAACATTGGACATCACATACAGGCAGTTTATTTAAGAAGCAGAGGCTGCCCAGCACATTTACTCCAACATACCCCTCCTACCTTTGTCTGTGTTTCCTCAGTAGTGATACTGTCTTTGGGCGCATCTGTCTGCATCTGCAATTTAAAATGCACCGGTAAGAAGAAACCCGACTTCCACGGAAATTCCCAAGTGTAACACGCCCTCCCACTCCTGCGCGCTCTACCTCAAAGACACAAGATGATCTCACCTGGCACACGACTCAGCAGCACCTACAAAGTAAAAAACTGGCAGTCTCTCTCTCTCTCTCTCTCTCTCTCTCGCTTTCTCACTCTCTCTCTCACTCACTCACTCACTCTCTCTCTCTCTCTCTCTCGCGCGCGCTTTCTCACTCACTCTCGCTCTCTCTCTCACACACACACTCTCTCTCTCTCTCTCTCTCTCTGTGTCTCTCTCAAACACGCACTCACACACAGAAAGCACCGTACACTGCAGACACACACACTGCAGGCAACTCACTTTTCTCCACAGGAGATGCTTCGCAGAAGTGATAACTGCAGTAATAATAGCTTACACCCTACTCTCTCTCTCTCTCTCTCTCTCTCTCTCCCTCTCTCTCTCTCTCTCTCTCTCTCTCTCTGTCTCTCTCCCTCTCTCTCTCTCTCTCTCTCTCTCTCTCTCTCCCTCTCTCTCTCTCACTCTCTCTCTCTCTCTCTCTCTCTGTCTCTCTCCCTCTCTCTCTCTCTCTCTCTCTCTCTCTCCCTCTCTCTCTCTCTCTCTCTCTCTCTCTCTGTCTCTCTCCCTCTCTCTCTCTCTCTCTCTCTCTCTCTCTCTCTCTTAAGTCTGCATTTATGACTCACGTACATGATTACATGATGCGGAAATTGTCGTCTCCAGCGTTACATTAAACGTGATTTAAATTGAAAGCACATCATTCAAGCTACGGGTTGTCTGACTGCAACAGCACTATAATGTAGGACTAACGCTAATTCAGCTCTCTGGAAATGCAGTAGAATTTGCAATGAATGTAGAAGTGATGCCATGGAGCAGATAAGCCCAGAAGTCTGCTGCTGATAAGGTGCTCCTGTGCTCTGTTATACTCCGCTGAGCTATAATTGACCTTTTGGATGGAGCTATAGATAACGTTAGAATACGCTTCGCCACTAGGGAGCAGCAGAACACCGTTTTTTCCACAAGTCCTTCCACACCCTGCACTGCTGCGCGTATGTGTGTGTGTGTGTGTGTGTGTGTGTGTGTGTGTGTGTGTGTGTGTGTGTGTGTGTGTGTGTGTGTGTGTGTGTGTGTGCATGCGCACAAATGTTTCATGTGCCGCCACATGAAACATTTCCCATTGGCAGTGAGAACCTGGCCTGGCAAGCTCTCTCTCTCTTTCTCTCTCTCTCTCTCTCTCTCTCTCTCTCTCTCTCTCTCTCTCTCTCTCTCATCTCTCTGTCCTCTTCTCTATCACACTCTCTCTTCCGTCAAAATATCCTTTAAAGAGGAATAAAACATAGATTTACAAGTTACAATTGGTCTGACACGAATTGATGTTCTGCCTCAGGTTCATTTGTGTGTATTTGAAGAGATATGTGTGCCTGAACGTGAGTGCGGTGAGCGCCTGTGTGTGTGATGGTGGTGGTGGTGGAGGTGGTGGTGGTGGTGGTGGTGATGGTGAGAGTGGGGCGAGTGTTCATGTAACTCTGTGTACGTCCTCTCCACACAATGCTACAATGGACTCCGGCAGTGAGCAGTCAGGCCGCTATTATAGTCCTAATCCTGCCCCTATTATACAGGCCAGAGAGAGAGCGAGAGACACAGAGAGGGAGGCAGGGCCGAGGGTGAGGTCATCCCAAACAGCGCTCAGCCAGGGTCACTGCCTCTCTATAGAGGGACACACAGAATGACAGAGCGAGAGAGAGAGAGAGAGAGGGGGGGGGGGATAGAGACAGATAGAGACAGATAGATGGAAGAGGGGTAAAGAGAAAAGGTTAACAAGAGATTGGAAAAGAGGGATGGACAGAGAAGGGAAAGAGAGAGGGATTAGAAGGTGTTGAAAGGACATGTGCTCAAGCATCAGTGACAGTAACAGTTAAATGGTGAAAGAGAGAAAGAGAAATATGAACTGCTGTGGATGGTAAAAATATTTTGTTTATTTCATAGGAAACCACACTACAATTGGAGCATAAACCATAATGATGGCAATAATGATTGGAATCATACTATTTGGTAATCAAAAAACGATAATTGAAATAATGATTTTTATCCTGCTACAAAATAAAAGTACACACTAAGCTTTTGTAGATTAAATTGTAAACCGGTCAAATGAAAATGATAAAGAATTGGTACATAAATAAACAATGAATAAATACTGTGAATAAATAAGTGAATAAATAAAAACAGATAAATCAATTAAATGAACCTACACCCAGCCGAAATAAATAGCCCCTAATGTAGCTACCTTGGTAACATGAGCTAGTTTAAAGAGAGGTCTCTATGAATGTCTGCATATTCTTGCATTTGATATTGTCACCCTAGTCTTTAAAGAGTCCACAGTGACCAGCTCTGTGGTGCTAGTTGCATTATGGTTGTCCTCGCTCTCTTCCTCAAGTCTTTTTTTTTTCCAGCAGCACACCTTTAATTGTATTGTCAGGCTTGAAGACAAGACACAGTCACACGAATCATGGAGCACTCCACTTTCGCCTCGTTTTGGGGTTGTCTTTGTACAGAGTAGACCTGTTGAACCAAAACAACTACAGCAACCACAGTCGTCTTTTTGGTTTTCGCTTCACATTTTACTGGGTAAACTGGTTGAGTTGTGAAATTCATCATACATGGTTGAGAAGTGGAGCTGTCTCCGAGAAGCATCCGTCCTCTTGGCGTGAAACAAAAACACCAATCACAGATAGCACACTGCAATTATTCTTAAGTGTCGTGATGACAAAACAAAATAAAATGATGTCATTTGTCTTACAAGCAAAGTATGGATTCTTCGGCATTTTTCAAAATGCATATCTACTCTACACATGAGTGTTTATTTCAGTTATTCATTATTTAGCACAAACACAGTAATACTCTCAAAAAAAAAAAAAAAAAAAAAAAAGGATCATAGTACATTCGTTTCTAGGATTATTCATCTTTACAAATGCGATAGTGAGTCACAATAAGTCTTGGTGAGCAAAAAAAAGAAGAAAAAAAAAGAGAAAAAAAGAAAAAAAAAAACACCTTGGTAGGCAACTGTGAAATATTAGCTGGCAATATTACAATATTACTTACTGCATGCCTTGGACACTTTTAAGATCATCCTTTCCCCAAAGTCTATACCACTGCACGTCCAGCACCACAACACCACTACACATTTCTGCCTTCCTAAAGGGAAGCGCGCGTATGAAGCTCAGCCAACCTGCACCATCTTAGCCATGGCGTGTTCACCAACGTCCGGATGCCTGGCTTGGAACCAGACGTTCAGACAGAGAGAGAGAGAGAGAGAGAGCCATGTTCTGGACAATCAGTCCAAATCTTCTCATTTTGTTCGACTTCTTTTGTTTTGCATAGATAGATAGATAGATAGATATCGTTGCATAGATACGCTGTAGGTTGGTAGTGTTAGGGACAAAATGATATCACTAGGGTTTATTTAAGACGAGCGAAAAAGTGTCTGTCGCGCACCACAATCCGTGTAGGTGATGCCCCCCCTTTCAGAGAAATATTCCCTAATTCGCAGTATATTGACGTAAACACGAAAGAAGGGCGCAACTCTGATATGATTCAAAGAAGAATATTGATTTTGCTCGGGGGGAAAAATAGATTTACGTTACGATGAATGATGGCACAGCTGCGCCCTTCTCTTTTGTTTATTCAAGACAAGACCGTGGTTGGTCACATGGTCCATGACCTCTGACCTTGGGGAGGGGGGGGGGGGGGGAGGGGGGAGGTTCGTCCTCTCCTCTCCACCTCACCGCCGTTGCCCTGATCTCACCAGTGCAAGGTGCACCCAAAAGACGCCTCATCGTCGCCAAAGTCTTTGTGCTACTGTCAACTTCACTGTGACGCCGTACGGAAGTCTTCGTGTCTTCCCCGGTAAGTCCTGTTTTGTGAAGCAAATCTAGGGCAGGGTTCTTCTAACCCTATAAGTTAACAGTCAAGGTCCACCTGATCAGCACAAGTGGGCCGATTTCACAGTCGTGTAGTCCTAACCCCCACCGCCACCGCCACCCCCACCACCCCCACCACCACCACCACCACCCGCCCAACTGACAACCTCAACACACACACACACACACATTCCACCCTCCCTTTCCTTTCCCCAAGTCAGATGACTTTGTGATGGCCTTATTTAGGCTGTTTCACCCCTCTGTCTCTTTGAATCTGTCCTGTCCCCCCACCCCTCCCCGTCCCCCGTCCCCCCGTAGGAACCCTCAGAGGAAGTAGTCGGGGGGTGGGGAGGGTGGGTTGTTGGCGCGGGCTGGCGGGGCCTCATTCGTGCTGACGAGCTTCTCGTAACGAGCCTTGTAGGCGTCTCTCTCCCTCAGCACTCGAGAGAGCTCACACTGGAGCGACTCCAACTAAGGAGAGAGAGAGAGAGAGAGAGAGAGAGAGAGAGAGAGAGAGAGAGAGAGAGAGAGAGAGATATTCATTATCGTTTCCTATTTGCTGTGTTGTGATTTAGCATGATGAAAAACAGTGCTGTTTAAAAGCACAGACCAGTTCATTGTCCATAGGTACGTTTGACTTTCAAGAAATCACTGGTCAGGAAAATGTTTTGGCCCTGCGGGTAATATATGTATGTGAAAACTAGTAGTAGTTTGTGTCTCTACCTCTGTGTGTGTGTGTGTGTGTGTGTGTGTGTGTGTGTGTGTGTGTGTGTGTGTGTGTGTGTGTGTGTGTGTGTGTGTGTGTGTGTGTGGGCGGGCATGTGTGTGGGCATGTGTATGTGTGGGCATGTATATGTGCGCATGGCTGTATGTGCGTATGTGTGTGTGTGTGTGTGTGTGTCTGTATGTGCATATGTGTGTATGTGTGTGTGTGTGTGTGTGTGTGTGTGTGTGTATGTGCATATGTGTGTGTGTGTGTGTGTTTGCGCGTGTGTGTTTACCTGCTGTGTGAGGACGTGTTTCTCCGACTCCAGCGCGTGGCGGTGCTGCAGGCGCTTGTAGCGACAGGACTGTGCGTAGCCGCGGTTCTTTAGCGTGCGTCGCTTCTGCTTCAGACGCACCACCTCGTCCTTACTGACCCCTCGCAGGTGTCGGTTCAACTCCCGCACTGACAGGCTCACCAGCTGCTCGTCCGAGAAACGTTCGTCCACCCCACCACACTGACAGAGAGAAAGACAGAGAGAGAGAGAGAGAGAGAGAGAGAGAGAGAGAGAGAGAGAGAGAGAGAGAGAGAGAGAGAGAGAGAGAGAAAGAGAGAGGGTCACTTGATGTTTCATTATAAACGAGAAAGAAGAAAGTATGTACGTGATCCTCGTTTATTTGTGTAGGGACAGATACAATGGAAACATTGACACATGGAATCGTCAAGAACCGAGAGACATTGCACCATCATGCTTTACTGTTCCTTGTTGTGCTCAGCATCAGCATCCGTTGGACCCCGTTGGACCTTCAAATGAGTCATCTCACATCTCGACTGACTCACAGTCTATTTAAAGTACCGTATGATGGAGCAAGTGTGATAGATGTGTTATGAATATGCATAGAATGGCTGGTTATGAAGTGAAGAGGTTAAAATAAGGATGCCATTCTAGTATTTGCAGCGAAAGCCAGCCAGGGAATTTATTGAAAAAAATGACTATCTGCCTCTCTTTGTGTTCAAATTGATACCGCGATTATGAGTGTGTGAATTTGAGTTCATGTGTTGATGTGTGCCATGTGAGAGTGTATCTGTGTCAGGGGGCAACACATGTCCATGTAATCTGTCATGTAATCTGACTGAGTGTGAGTGACAGTGATCGGGATTATACACGGCAATAATAGCAGATATTATCGTAATCTCTCACACTGTGTTCCAAATACCCAGAGACTCAGACACCTGCATGAGAAATGCGGCCAACATGAGAACCAACAAAATGAACTTCCTAAGATAACACTTGAACAAGGTAACTTCGTCTGGAGACGACAGAGCCTCTACTTATTATTTGAGGTAGTATTAGGAAGTATGAGGTTGAACAGGGTGGACACGTTGACACAGTGACAAGCACAGGTGCCTCAACAGTGTATAAACGATTGTTTTCTTTGAAGACTATTTCAATAGGCTGCGTTCCTTCTCCGTACGGCATTTACACACTCATTGTCCATGCGTCGTTGTAGACGCATAGTGTCTGTAGGAAACACTCATGAAAGGTACACTACACACACATATATAATCATGTCCTGTAATCATGTCCTCATGTCCTAATCCCAGTCCTTTAGTGCATGATCCCTCTCGTCTATCGCCTCTCCCCCTCCTCCCCTCTCTCTCCCCCCCCCCCCCACCCTCCCTTTAATGCTCCCATATCCTCGTAACCCTCCCTGAGTCACTGTACCCTTATCCCAGTAATGGGTAATATCCCAGGGATGGTTCACCCAAATGACAAAATCACTGATAATGACTTCCATTGGTTTTTGGTTAAAAAAAAAATATGCTAACGATTAGCGGTTAGTTGCAGTGCCCAGAGAAACAGAACCAAAGTGTTGATTGAAGTCCGCCCTTGTCCAAAGACTCATTTCAGGGTAAGGAACCAAATATGTCATTTTGTTATGAGGGTGAACTCCCCTTTTAACTTATTCTACCACCTTATGTCATATATTGACATTGTCATATCTGACACAAACACACACCCTTGTCCCCCCGCCTCCCACCCTGCAGACCTGGGTTGAAATAGCATTTGCAATCATTTCAAATACTTTGCGGTGCTTGATTGAGTTGGCCTGGCTCAGTGGAACCAATGGAGTAGTCACAAAAGAGTAAACTCTTGAAACGGTCCCTTCTGGCAGACTCAAGCAAACGCTCAAAGTACTTCAAAGTGCTTTTCGACCCGGGTCTGCCATCCTGACCCCATTGACGTCTCCCTCCCTCCCTCCCTCCCTCCCTCCCTCCCGTGTACCTCACTGACTTGGAGGTGATGATGATGGTGATGATGATGGCCATGCATGGGGTGGTGCGGGTGATGGTGATGATGATGATGCGGATGGTGATGAAGACGGCCCTGGGGGCTCGGGGGTTGTGGGTAGGGTGCCGAGGAGTTGGGGGCGGCGTTGGGGAGTGACTGAGGGGCGGAGGAGAGGAAGAGGAGCGGACGATGGCACATATCTGTCCCCTTGGCGCAGGAGATGTCACCTCCGTTGTCACTGCCCGAGTCTCCCAGGTTACTGCTGGAGCTCTGAGAGAGCACCGGGAACTGGAGAGAGAGAGAGAGAGAGAGAGAGAGAGGGAGAGAGAGAGAGAGAGAGAGAGAGAGAGAGGGCAGAGGAAAGAAACGAGAGGAGGGATGGAAAGTCGGGGGGGGTTAGAGAGCTAGAAACATCAATGATATGATACGTCATTATGAAGTTGTTGTTCAAAATATAATCAGTGATGTTCAAGGCATCTCTAGACGACATCGACGGACAGCTCTAGTTACCTGTGAGCTCACAGCCGCAGCAGCCGAGTTCAGCAAAGCCTCCACCGCGTCCTCGCAGCCCAGGAAATTCCCGACGGGCCCCCTCTCTCTCTCCCCCCGCTCCGGGCCTCCTCCCAAGGCCCCCAGCAGGGACGCGGGTCCCCCTGCCTCCCCGCCAAACTGCTGCTGCAGCGCAGCCAGCCAGATCAAGTCCTCCAGAGAGGCCGGGTTGGGACCCTGGGCTCCGCCGCCGCCTCCGCCCCCGCCTCCACCGCCCCCGTGAGAAGGGCTGCCCTCCACGTTGCCCTGGGAGCCCGAGCTCACCCCGGAGGAGGTGAAGCTGTTGGAGATGGAGAGGGGGAAGGAGATGGAGGAGGAGGAAGAGGACATGGAGGAGGAGGCGGAGGGCGGCGGGTGGCCATCGCTCAGCGTCGGGGAGGGGGGCAGGGAGTTGTAGGGGCTGGAGCTGAGGCTGGAGTCCTGGGGCGGGTGGCTGGTGTACGGGGAGGGGCTGGCGGAGGGGTCGTGGTGGCTGTGGTGGGGGAGGCCCGACTTGGGGTACGTGCAAGGGGGAGGGAGAGGCGGAGTGTCGGGCTTCACCTCGAACTTGAGGAGGTCAAAGTCGTTGAGGTACTCCATGGCCAGTGGACTGGGGGGGAGGGAGGGCAGGGTGATCGACGGAGAAGACATGGCCAGCGTTCAGACTGAGGACAGACTGAGGGGAGGGGGGAGGGGGTGGGGGGGGGGTTGAAAGAGTGTTTTTTGGTTGTTGTTGACAGTTCTCCGTGTGTCAGGGTTGTTGTTGTGTGTAAATCCACGTCTTGCTGTCAGTACTGTCCATACACAGCAGCAGGCTCCAGGCCTTCACAGACAGACCAGGTGTGTCCCTGTGGAAGCGGGCGTCCCTGTCGTGTCCCTGCGTGTTTCTCTTTGGTCCTGAGAGAGAGAGAAAGAGAGAGAGAGAGAGACAGAGAGAGAGAGAGAGAGAGAGAGAGAGAGAGAGAGAAGAACATAGAGAGAGAAGAATAACTCATTATCACTGATGAGTGATAGCTTCAGTGAGGTTCAAGCCGTTACGTTTTGTTGATTTATCTAATTTCCTCAGATATGGATGCTAGGCGAAGGCCGTGATGGCTTCGATGATTGTTCTCTCAGACAGAAAAAGTCGTAAAGTGGTGAAAACACAACGCCTGCTAGCTAGGTAGACAGGAACTGAGGTCAAGATAACATCTCTAAAGAGGACAGAGAGCAAGACAGGATGTGAAACTTGACACAAGAGCAACAGTCTAGTGATAGAATAGAAGGGACAGCGTATAACGTTTTTTTACTTCAACACTTCCACAACAAATGGCCTCATTACCGAGCTTCTGTCACTGTGTGCCTTTTCGATGCCTGAACATGCCTAAGGATTTTGTTCTGCTAACTGGTAAACAGAAATACCTTTAGTATTCGCAATTTTAGTATCAATAACATAGTCATAACATCCTTATACCAGAAAGGTGATAATGCGGTCCTCCGGACAATGAAAGATGATCATCCTGACCCTGTATACATTCTGTTCACAGCGGTGTATGACGAGGTGCTATGCTAGGGCATGAGTGTGTGTCCAATGGCCTGTTTGTGTGTGGTAGTATTAAGTGACTAATCCTCAACAGATCCCTACTGACCCCCCATAGACGCACACACACCTACACACACACACACACACGTGCACGCGCGCACACACACACACACACACACACACACACACACACACACACACACACACACACATGCACGCGCACACACACACACACACACACACACACACACACACACACACACACACACACACACACTGGTAGATGTGCACACCAGCACATGCACCCAGGATCTTTTTGGACACTTCTACATCTAAACTGTTGCTACTTGGGTTCCTCTTGGCCAAAATGTACCTTTTTTTCTTTCCAAAATGTATTCATCTTTTTCATCCCTTTAACTGTAGAAAATCTAGAACAATAATGCAGCCTTTCATCATTGCTGCTGGTGACCGTGATATGAAGCAGCTTATACATATATATATCACGTATATATATATATCACGTATATATATATATATATATATGTGATATATTATACTGTAGATCAGGGGAGGCTGGTGGAGGTAGAAATAGGAGGACAGGCTCATTGTAATGCATAGAATGAAATAAGGAATCCTCCGATGTCTACCTCCACCAGCCTCCCTTGCTGCAGATGCAGTTGACTTGATTACATTATAAACTTCATTGATCCACCAAGAGTGAGTTCCATATAA
>NC_139660.1:22241703-22254203 GCF_951799395.1 Argentina silus | reverse complement strand
TTTGTAACACCATTAAAAAAGAAAGAAAGCACAGGTGAGCTCAGCAATCGCAAGGGCTTGTAGGCCAAGGAAGACTTCTACAGTGGATGAAGAATATGTTTTATTAGTTATTCATTATTAATTAGTTATTCATTATTAGTTATTCATAATTAAGAAAAATTATGAATAACTAAATGCGTAAGCCGTGAATGTGAGACTACCATCCGTAGAATAGGTCACCAGCCAAACTACAGAGGTTTCACTGCAAGGTGCAAACCATTACTTATCCTCAAAAAGGATGGTTGGGTTAAAGTTTGCTAAAAAGTACCTACAAAGCCTGCAGAGGTCTGTAAAAAGGTATTGTGGACAGATAAGACGAATATGATCATGTACCAGAGTGATTACAATTAAATCTGCCCAAAATGTACAGTATACCCCCTCATCTGTGATACTTGGTGGAGGGGGTGCTATAGTTTGGGCATGTATAGCTGCCACAATAACTGTCTAACTTGTCTTCATTTATTGTATTACTGCTGCAGCAGCAGAATATATTCTGAAGTTTATAGAAACATCTTGTTTGCTTGAGTACAAGCAAATGGCTCCAAATGCATTGGATGGTGCTTCATTATACAGTAAGACAATGACCCCAAACATACTGCCATGGCAACTGGGCCAAGTCTTCAGATTTAAATCCAATTGAACATGCATTTAATTTCCTAATTAATGATTTTAGACAAAAAGACCTCAAAACAAACAACAACTGAAGATGGTTGCAGTACAGGCCTGACAGAGCATCACCAAAGAATATACCCAGTGTCTGGTGGGGTCAATGGGTTGCAGACTTCAGACAGGACTGTAGACAAAATACAAAACATGAGTACTTTATTTGGACACTATATGCTTTTTTCCAATACTTTTAGAGCCCTGAAATAGGGGGAGTATGTTTAAAAAAAATTGGATTTCTAAATGGTGAACCCATTAAATAATTTGATAATTCGTTTTGGTCCCTATTTTGGTCCCTATTTAAACAAATTAAAACTTAAAAACCTTTGTAAGGGCCCTTATAGATGCCCACAGATACCGCACTAGAATGCTAGTTGCATATTTTAGTTATATCACACACTGTTTAGCATATGCCATTCTGAAAAAGTCACCACAAATGTTTCATGGCTCCTTGCTTGTGTCCTTTTTATGAGCGAAGAGAGAGAGAGAGGGCCAGGCAGGCGTTGGCCTAGGGCTGTGATTAGCCACACGAGCGAGAGAGCCCTTCCTGCCAAAGAGCCCCTGACCAACCCCCCCCCAACCCCCTTAGCACACGGCTGACCCCTCGCTCAACCTGCATGTTTACCCTAACATGTTGAAAGACCCTGGTGCTTCTTGACCCTGGTGTCAGGCGGGGTCATGGCATGGAAGCCGCTGAGAGGGGGCACAAGGGGGGGGGGGGGGGGGGGGGATCAAGGTAGGACAGACAGAGGGATGTAGGAGAGAGAGAGAGAGATGGTGAGTAAGCGATTGACCGGAGGAGAGGAGAGGAGAGGAGAGGAGAGGAGAGGAGAGGAGAGGAGAGGAGAGGAGAGGAGAGGAGAGGAGAGGAGAGGAGAGGAGAGGAGAGGAGGATAGGGCTGTTTTTGAGCGGGGCAGGGCCAGTGAGACAGATGGTGTGAGGTTGTGGTCTGGGAGGGTCTCTCTAACACCCCCCCTGATCCCATAGATACATGTCCTAATCCTGACTAACTCTGTTACAAGCAGCAGGCTTACACGTCTCACCTCATAAGGTGCCCCTTGCTCCCCCTCCCTCCCTCTCAATATCTGTCTCCTTCACTCTCTATCTCACCTCCCATGTTCCCAGTACCTTAGTTGTCCTCATATTGTCTTTTAGAAATGAACATTATTGTGTCTCTGTGTTTCTTCTGGTCTCTTCTTCCTTAAAAAATACAAATGATTTTTTTTTTAAATGATCCTTCAATGGAGAAAGAGAGTTTATTCTTACATTTTAATCACATTATACTGTCAAATCTAGCAGGACAATTTATGTGTATGCACAGTACTCTGGAATCCATTATTTGGCCCTTCAGTGGTGGCTAACCATACCATGTCCAGTAGGTTTGTATTTTCCGTAAAAAATGTATATCACCACAAATGTATATTACACTATGCATATCACACTTGGGCAACAGATGTTTATCCCCCGTTTCTTCCTCCCTCCCTTTTTTCTCCCTCCCTCCCTTCCTCCCTCCGTCCCTCGTGTCTGTGTCTAATCTCACTATTATTGTAACAGGGATCTAATCCATCCATCACTTCTATCTGGCCAATTTAACCCCCACCCCCCCCCTCCTTCCACCTCCTCGCGCCTTTTCTCACAGACAGTGTGGATGTTTTGACATCAGCCCTCACAGGACTACAAATCCCATTTCAAACTAGTGCTCTGACTGATTTAGATGAACTGAGAACAGACTGTCCAGAGTTATGGACTGATGTTACATGTCTGACACATTCATTCCAATATTAATGCTGATTGAAAGTTTACTGTGAGGACTAACCATCACTGTTTTAATGGATGTCTTGGTTCCATTTGTGTGTGCGTGCGTGTGTGTGTGTGTGCGTGTGCGTGCATGCGTGTGTGTGTGTGTGTGTGTGTTTGAAGGCATGTGAGTACAGTATATGTGTGTGTGTTTACTTGTGTTGTCCACACATGGGGTCTCCATGCAAACGGGATTATGAGGCTAGTCATGGGATTAGAGAGGTGATTCTCCTTCTGTAACTGGTGTCAGATTAACAGATACCCAAGCTTTGATAAACCGTCTGTAATGTAGACATAAGCTGTCAGTACCCAGCTCTTACCTCACCCCTCCCTCCTCAAAACTGTCTATCCTCCCCTCAGATCTATGGCTCTAATTACCATGATGATACGACACTACTTACCATTGTGTGTCAATCACTTTGTGATGTTTGATTACAATTCTATTCAATTCAATACGATTCAATATGATTTATTAATATGATTTATTAATCATAGAGGGGTTATTAGAGAGCATTCTCAGCACAGGGAACAATAATTACATAAATATATCCAAACTGTACATACAGCATACAATATAGACACAAGACACAGGAATACAGTAGGGGGCTTTACACACTACACAACCATACTGTGCTGGCTCAGATATTTTCATCTCATATTGTCCTTTCCAGCACTGTTAATGCAACGACTGTATGGTGGATGTGTAACTAGGCCAGTCCAGTACAGCCCGGCCCCAGTAGAGAATTAGGGCACTGTGGTATATCATACTAATATACAATCTGTTTCCTTGGCCAGGTACCTCCAGTCCAACATTTCATCAAACTTATTAGCTTTTTTTTTTTTTACCAATATGACCAATATTCTTTATAGACCATAATAGCTCCTCACGGAGCAATATAGACCATAATAGGTCCTCACGGTTAAATCACATGTTCATTGTTCATGACATTTTCAGATGACACCAATTACCCACTACACATCCTCATTATCTTTGCTCATCTTTGAGTGACGTGCAAATGGGCGAACTGTCGAATGGAATTCTATGACCCGCCAGGGGCGATCTTCGTACCAGTTGTTGAAAAGGATCTAGACAGCTTAATAAGTCTACAAGTGCAACGTTTCATCAACAAACTGTAGACAGGGGCTCGATCTGAACAGCCACACAAACATTGGCATTAAACAACTCTAATCTGAATAGACAAAAACACAGACATACACAGAAAAGACAGTTGAGAGACAGCCAGACAGAGAGAGAGACAAAGAGTAGACAGAGACAGAGGGAAAGAGGGATGAGGAGGAAGAGAAGGGATGAAGGGATTAAGGTGGTCGATACTGTGGCTCCCCTCCCAGACTGAGAGATGACACTAAATCTGTTAATTCTCTCCCACCCTTTAGTCCTCCCTCCCTCCCTCCCTTCTCCCCTCCCTCCCTCATTTTGGGATTACACTGGATTATATTCACATTACTGTGTAGAGCCATTCAACACTCAATATCTAGCCTATGATACATATATTATGTTCTTGTACTGCCATGGAAGAGAGAGCGTTTGTGTGTGTGTGTGTGTGTGTGTGTGTGTGTGTGTGTGTGTGTGTGTGTGTGTGTGTGTGTGTGTGTGTGTGTGAGAGAAAGATATATTGATTACTGTAGGATTAAAATGCGATCACATTTTTATTTAAAAATCCAGAGATTAGGCAATTTAAGAGTTTGAGTAATCCGAGTTTTTAGGAGTTTAATTACAAGTAAAAAAAAAAACTAAAAAAAACTAAAGAAATGCTTCTATTTCCATTATGTGACTAGAAGACATATGTAACACAACACTCAACACACACACACACACACACACACACACACACACACACACACACACACACACACACACACACACACACACACACATTTGAAAGACTGATTTAAAGAAAAAGTTTCAGGGTGATCCCAAATGATTTTGAACTACATTTGCAGCCATTGCAGGTAAAACTGTATACACAGAGGGGGACAGGAACTCAGATGTAATTGCAGAGAATTATAATAGCAGTATTTAGACCAAGATGATGACTATCATTATGCTGTGCGGGCGAGAGTTGGCGTTAACTCATAGAAGTCCTGTCAGAGTGTGACACATCGGGGGAGGCACTCTGACCAATGAACTGCTCCATGCAGTACTGCTCTGTCTGTCCGCAGAAGGTATTGGTTACCACTGAAATCAATCAGTTAATATGGCTCTTCTATCACACCCTTTTGCTATGTATTTTTAAAATACAGCAACCCTTAGGCAAACTGAAATAAAATAGATATAGGCCTACCTCAGGGGAGGCTGGTGGAGGTAGAAATCAGAGGACATGCTCATTGTAATGCATGGAAGGGAAACGTGTTTGATGCATTTCCATGCATTACCATGAGCACGTCCTCTGATTTCTACCTCCACCAGCCTCCCCAGGCATACACACAGCAGTTCATTAGCCAATTATAGTTTATTATAGTAAACTATAACAGTAGCCACTGATTCACAATCCCTGTAGAGCATCCAACAATGGTCCATCATAATACTGCAGCCCAATCTTGATTGAGGGTGTTTAAACATAAACATTGAAACTATAATAGATAAGAATCTAGAATACCCTGTTTTTTCGTATTTACAGTAAAGTTCATCGCTGACACACTATCCAGTCATTGGCTGGAATAGGCCTACAGGACGTAGCTGCACCAGCGAACCCCAGGTGCTCCAGAGAGAGAGACCCGTAGAGAACCGACAGCGGAGATGTCCTCGCCGCCGTGGGTGTAACTAAAAGGAGTTGCTGCTGCGTCGGCTCCGAGGTCGTTCCCCGGAGCCGGTCCTCACGTCTCCCATTAGGGTGACGGTTCCCATGGCTACAGGCCGGGAACAGCTCACTCGTTCTGACCTTTAGCAGACGTGGTTATAATTACGTTAAATTACACCGCATCATATCATCGCCCAGCTCTCATAACCCCTTTGACCCAACCAGCCACGCAGGCAACTGTCTGTCTGAAGGATAGCAATCACTTTTACCGATTCTATTCTTGACATTTAGTGCAAATTGATTTCTACAGTTGACTGTGGCTTCATGGTGACATTACAAGGGGAGGTATTGACGCTGGATTTGAGACACAGGATGGCTATTTTTGCTCCACCGTAAAGCTTATCTAGTCAAATAGTGAGTCAAATGCAGTTTTTAAAAAAAAAATATATATTATTGTTTGTTTCCATTAATTAGTGTCTCTACAGCACATACAGTATATACATATATAATATCTATAATATAATACTTCCACCTTTCTATCATGGGCTGTCAAATAAGATGTGTTTTCCGAAGTAAAAAAAGAAAAGAAAGAAAAGTTACTCGTAAAGCCAAAAAAATAGTGCCTGGATCTTTTTGGGTAGCAACAGAAAATGTGACAGCTGGCAGTGGCCTCCTCTAGCCAGTGTATTTTTGGTATTGTAAGAATCTTGTATTTGACTGAGAGGGCCTGCTGGGGTTTCACGAAACAAAAAACAACTCCCACCATTCCTGATTTAAAGCTACACTCCTGGAACTGTACAGTAGATGATTCTAGATTCTAGACTAACCTTGTCTGTTTGTTTATGTGTGGGTCAAGTAGAGTATATGGATGGATATGAAGGACTGCACCAGAGGTGGTCTACATTGAAAACAAAAATATCACTTTGACTGCATCATTTTGATTGTATCTCTATTTGACTATTTCCCTGCATTTTGTGGATATGGGTTTCTTTCTACATGTGCTCAGGTACATGTGCTCTTGTGTTTGTTTTTCAATGTACAGTAATAATGTGTATCTGTATGTCTGTGGCCGTGTTGGCCTGTTTAAATGTTTTCATCACACAATGTCACACACACACACACACAGACACACACACACACACACACACACACACACACACACACACACACACACACATAAATCACTCCTGAAGCTGCAGTGAAGGGGGGATGAACACGTTTCGATGCTGTGCACACTCCTTTCCTTTGCTTTCATTTTCATGCTTTCTCTTTATCCTACCCACACATTTTTTCCATCTCTCTCTCTCTCTCTCTCTCTCTCTCTCTCTCTCTCTATCGTTTTTCCTGTAGCCTTTATGATATGTGATCATGTTGCCTGGTAACTGCAAAAGGATAATTAGAACGGTAGGGTTGTGTACAGGCTTCTCCTGCCTTCACAACAGCTGGAAGAGAGGAATTCATATGACAATTCAACACATGCTGCAAAACACACAGGCAGTCTCACATACTGTCTGCCAACCACCTAACTTACAGGAGACAGACACTTTGACATTACCTGTTCATTACCTGTCCATTACCTGTTCATTACCTGTCCATTACCTGTCCTTTACCTGTTCATTACCTGTCCATTACCTGTCCATTACTGTTCATTACTGTTCATTACCTGTCCATTATTGTCATTGTTACTGTTCAACATTATCTGACCTTATGACGCCAGGATTCATCTCCTTTTGAGTATGGGCATTGTTCTTTGCTGAAGTTGTTTGCATGATAAGTGAAGTGAAAATAATCTTTATGCTAAAATGTAATACAACACCTTCTTTTGCACTGGGAGATAGTTGAACAGTAAGCTCATACAGTATAGTCAAATTAACCAAATATCAAAGAGCGGATATTAAAGTAAGTATAATCTCTATGATCACAATGATTAACTGCCAAGAATATAAACGGCAATGATGAAAATGTGATCTGTATTAGATTGTGTGTCTTTTTTCAGTCTATTCACAAGTACCTCTTCTTCCCCCTCTCCCCCTCTCCCCCCCTCTCTCTCTCTCTCACACACACACACACTCACACACACACACACACACACACACACACACACACACACACACACACACACACACACACACACACACACACACACACACACACACACACACACACACAACCCACCAAAGAGCTGCCAAAGAGCTGCCAAAGAGTCAAACGAAAATCATACATTTACGTATATCATGGACTCAGTAGACCTATTATATGGGGAGTTGCGGGCAGGATGGGAGATGTCTTCTCGTTGAACCTCTTTCTAAGTTGTAATCAGTTGCCTTGGCAGCCTTTTTCATTTCCATATCAATTGCTTCTTAGTAATGTGCCCTAGCACTGGAGAGCAGCGTTCCAGCCAATGCCCATATTGACTCATTCCACCATCTTTAGAAATAGGGCCATGACACGGTTGCTAATGACAACCTGCAAGACTGCTGCTGCTTTTATGATTGGAGTCTCCCGGTCGTTGCTGATCAGGGCTCCTCTCATTTGTGGGTTTTGGTCGCCCCCTGCTGTTAAGGAGAGTTATTTTTTCTTTATTTTTATTTTGTTTATTTTGTGGGGTTCAGTAAAGGTTTAGACATGATGTTAGATTGCGTTTTGTTGTCTGCGAATGCCCAGTGAATGCAGTTTAGGACCTTTATAACCTGGAAGCATTTTTTGTTTCATTCTAGAAAACCTACGAAAAAAAAATCTGTAAAATGTAATCAGATTTCATTTGAAGCCACTGACATGATCAACAGCATTAGCCTGTTAGCATTAGCAATTTGTAATACTCAGTCTGCACTTACTCTTGATTGGCATTTGAACTGGGAACGTAGTTTGTGTTCAGTCCAGATGAAGTGGCTGTTAACAAACACAACCCGAAACAGGAAGACATTCTGAAGTGCCTCCTCCAGCACAACATGTTTTATTCATCCATACTCATCCATAATTCTTTATTTCATTTTTCTATAAAATATATTACATTTCAGTTCGTGAAACCAGAACCAGATATAATCTGGTTATAAGAAATAATCAAGTCTCATTTCATAATAAGCAACAACTCATTTTCAAGTTTCAACCAATGGCAATCAACGTTAACGGCAGTCAAAAAATGCATTGCAGATTTAGAAATAACATTCTCATAAAGACAAATTCCCTTTCTAATTCCCGTGTCAGACGTACAGCCGCAATGCTCCGATGTTTGGCCCCATAGCATTATAGCGTGACAGTGTTTTAGCGATAGTAAGTGTACACAACAATCATTTGAGGTCAAAAAATAGCAAATACCATTCATATAGCTGCAAAAACAGTTCATTTCATTTTCCTGACATGAGAGGGAAGCAAAGACAGACGGTGAGGGCAGAAATGGACAGAAAGAGAAGGACTTATAGGAATACGAAGTGTGCATGTTCCGATATAGGCATGTGATGCTGGGTGATATCCGTTTTATGTTGCACTCTCAGCCATTTATCTTCCCCTCCCCCTCCTTATCTCTACCAGAGCCCCCCCCCCTCCCTCACATCTCCCTCCTTTTCCAAATTTCATGAAATGCTCCACAGTCGTCATGACAACCCTCAGCTGGTCAGAGGCAGGCAGGCAGGCAGGCAGGCAGGCAGGTGAATTCCTCCGCCATCACAACAGATCGCTGTGACCAGATGCTGAGTTGACACTGTCTGGAAAAGCAGAGGACAGCAGAGATGCCTGATTATTTCTGAGTAATGAATTGATCTGATCATTAAATGATACATTCATGTTGGAATTTGACAACATGAATGCATTCAATTACTCAATGAACAACTGGTTTGTGGTAAATATTCACAACATCCAACATCCACAAACACATATGGGTGTATACACACACACACACACACACACACACACACACACACACACACACACACACACACACACACCATGCCGTTTTCATAGAAAACACAAAGAAACACAAACTCGCACAGAAAGAAAGAGAGATAAAGACAAATACCAGAATAGTCCAAGGATTTGTTTCTGTTCTGTGGTAGTCTAGGTTTTTTCACAGGTGGTTTGCGATTTGGGGGCTTCTCCAGATTATTAGGGCTTTCCCTGTCAGTGCCTGGGGTAGATGAAGACAGGAGATACAAGGTGATAGTGGCCCAATCTCAAAAGTCTTTCCTCGATTCCTCGCGTCCTCTCTCCTCGCCTTCTTCTCAAAACACATTGGAGGACCACGGGGACAAACCTCAGTTGTTCTCCTCCGATGTGTTATGAGAAGGAGGAGAGGAGAGAGGAGGCGAGGAATTGAGGAAAGACGTTTGAGATTCAGCCAGTGAGTGATCAAGACACACACACACACTTACACACTCACACACATGTGGACGAATACACGCAGGCTTAACTCTTGGATGGACGGACAGAGAGACAGAGAGACAGAGAGACAGAGAGACAGACAGACAGACACACAGATACACAGACAGAGACAGAGAGACAGAGAGACAGAGAGACAGACAGACAGACAGACAGACAGACAGACAGACAGACAGACAGACAGACAGAGAGAGAGACACACAGACAAACAGACAGACAGACAGACAGACAGACAAACAAGATGACAGGTGTACATTATGTATACCTGTGTCACACGACATAGCTTTTCTGTTCCTCTGTGGTTTCACGGGGGCTTGAGGTCGATTTCCCTCCTCGCCTGCACACCATTAAGCACACATATGACACACACGGACATAATAACTACAGAAATCTGTGTGATGAAACGGACAATGAATGTTGGCTGCATGAGCTAATGTTTACCTTGACTGACAGCTCTGTCAGCCAATCCCAGCACTGGCTTGTTGGTGGCACATGGAACTGGAGGCAGGAAGCTCCTGTCTAGGTCAGAATCTCTTGGAGAAGTCACATAGGAGGATGTCTTTGGCTGTCAGCCAGCATCAAAATAGGGTAAAGAAAACAAGCATGAGGTAGAAAGTTTTATACAGGGTGTCAATATATCAAAAATACTGTGTGTAAGCACAGAACAACATATCTATCTATCAGGTATACACATGAAAAGTTTCGTTGCAAAACACTATATCTACCATTTCCAATAATGTACTTTCTCTTCTATAAAATTATCTTACATAATAATCATTTTAATTTGGAATCAGTCTTGAATTTTTGACTTTTAACAACAACAAAAAAAATCACATGTACAAAAAAAATGCTTTTTTTGGAATGAACCTCTTTACATATTCACATAATCATAGTCAGAATAGGCAATATAACCACCTTTTCAGGAATGGGAGGTGGTTGTCCCTCTGTGTCTCTGCCTCTTTCTCTCTCTTTCTTTTCCAGTTTTCCACCTTCCCTCTCTCCATCTGCTTCCTCCTCCGCACCTGAAGATTACAAATAGATTCAATAATTTATTAATATCAGCCTCTAATTAGTGATACAGATTCATCCAATGAGCAGACAGTGATCATTTCCAGTGAGGGGTGCAGTACCAGAGCTATCCTGTAGATGTCTCTGTCTCAGTTTGGCCAGACTGGGTTTGCTGCTTTGTGGAGGCGGGTCTGGTTTACATGCACTTGTAACAGCTCGACCAGGGGTAGGAACCACCCCTCCTCCTCCTCCTCCTCCGCCCCTCCACCCCTCGACTTGTCCACAAGCAGTGTCTGAGCGCAGATGTCTGTCCACCTGTCTGTCCACCTGTCTGTCCACCTGTGTGTCTATGTACTTTTGTCTGTCTGCTGTGGTTGCCTCAGTGTTCTTCTGGACGTCTGTCTCTCCTTTGGGAGAGGGCGTCCTGTCTGTAGGGTATGGAGGCAGGGGCCTCTGAGCTAGATGGAGTCCCTGGAGTTGTCTGTCTGTCTGTCTGGTCCCTGACTGCCGACTCTCTATCCACTGTCTGTCGATCTGTATGTCTGTCGGTCTGCCCTCGGCCCACGTCCGGTCTGTCTGTCTGTCTGTCTGCCTGACCGTCGTCCACTGCCTATCGATCTGTCTGTCGATCTGTCTCTGCGTGTGTCTGTCCACCGTCCACTGTCTCTCAGGGTGCCTGTCTGCCATCTGTCGGTCTGCGTGGTGCCTGCTCTCCGTCCAGTATCGGTCCATCTGTCTGTCCGTGGTTGTTCTTCCCTCAGCGGACCACGCTTTGCTTGACAGTCTGTCGTCCGCCCACTGCCTGTCCGTCTGTCTGTCCGTCTGTCTGTCCGTCTGTCGGTCCGTCTGCCGGTCCGTCTGTCTGTCCGTCTGTCTTCCTTCTGTCCACTGCCTGTCTGTGTGCTGCCCTTCTGTCCATTGTTTGTCCATTGTCTGTCTTTCTTCTGTCCACTGTCTGTCTGTTTCGGCAGGTCGCTCGAGCTCCGTCTCTGGTTCAGATCTCTGTGAAAACACACAAGGGTCAGACTCACAAAACTACTTGTCAATAAAGGTGTATACAATGAATTATACATACAAAATAATGATAACAATGAATGATACATAATCAATTATAATCATAATATATGCTATGTAGCTGACGCTTTTATCCAAAGCGACTTACATTGCAGTGAGTGCATACATTTCAGTATACATGGTCCCAGCGGGAATCAAACCCACAACCTAAGCGTTGTTAGCGCCAAGCTCTACCAACTGAGCCACAGAGGACCATACATAAATACAGTATGTGGTATTTACTGTGGACGATGTATAGTAACATGTCAACTGTACCTGTTTAGATGAGTAAAAAGGGTGTTTGCTGGCCCCCATGCCAGGATATGGTATGCCCTGCACCGGCTCCTCCCCCCTCTGCTCCTCCGCCTTCCCGTTGGCTCCCTCCCCGGGAGATCCCAACCTCGCAGCGGAGCGGGGGGGCTGCAGCAGCGTGTATACATTCTCAGTGGCTGTCCTGGGAAATAGAACAGAATCCAAAACGTTACATTACTGCGGAACGCCATTTGGAAATGTTGGTTTCTGACTTTGAAGAGGGTAGTGGTCAGAGGAACAAGCGTTGGTGTGTCCGTTTAGATTTGGATAATAAAGAGTACTTTGGCACGAGCTGGTTAGGCTTTCTAAAATAGCAGCAGAGGATGATAGAGGATAGAGAACCTGATCTTGGGACCAACATGGGAGTATGCCAGGAGAGGCTGGTGGAGGCAGAAACTGTATATGTGTATCTGCAATCCATGATCATCTGTATTGGACCAACACAGTGTTTCTATCCATATTCATCAGGTGATATCATCACATCATATTGGCACCCT